>NW_027076328.1:0-300000 GCF_963932015.1 Anas acuta | reverse complement strand
GACTGAAAACTCGGGCTCCATAAAATGCGTTTCAAGCCCCATTCACCCATCCAGAAGTGCCCCCAAAGGAAGGCTTTGGGTACAACTGAACTCCCCAGGGGAGCCTTTATGCAGCCCCACATGCAACTGGACCTTCTGGGTTCACTCTTTCACCGCAAGCCTAAATATAGCCCTCGGTGCAATGGGAGAAGACTGAACAAGCGGGCATCAGAAAACGCATTACGATTCCCCTTGGACCATCCAAAAGTGCCCCCAAAGGAAGGCTTTGGGTACAACTGGACTCCCCAGGGGATCCTTAACGCAGCCCCACATGCAACTGGACCCTCCGTATTCGCTCTTTCACAGCAACCCTAAATATATCCCTGGCCCGCCTGGCAGTCGACTGAAAACTCGGGCCCCAGAAAATGCATTAAAAGCCTAATTCGCCCATCCAAAAGTGCCCCCAGAGGAAGGCTTTGGGTACAACTGAACTCCCCAGGGGAGCCTTTATGCAGCCCCACATGCAACTGGACCCTCCTTGTTCACTGTTTACGAGCAACCCTAAATACACCCCAAGCCACCATGGCAGAAGACTGAAAACTCGGGCTCCAGAAAATGCGTTTCAAGCCCCATTCACCCATCCAGAAGTGCCCCCAAAGGAAGGCTTTGGGTACAAGTGAACTCCCCAGGGGAGCCTTTATGCAGCCCCACATGCAACTGGACCCTCCGGGTTCACTCTTTCAACGCAAGCCTAAATATAACCCTAGCCAGCATGGCAGAAGACTGAAAACTCGGGCCACAGAAAAAGCGTTTCAAGCCCCTTTCGCCCATCCAGAAGTGCCCCCAAAGGAAGGCTTTGGGTACAAGTGAACTCCCCAGGGGAGCCTTTATGCAGCCCCACATGCAACTGGACCCTCCGCGTTCACTCTTTCACCGCAAGCCTAAATATATCCCTCGGCGCAATGGGAGAAGACTGAACAAGCGGGCATCAGAAAACGCATTGCGATTCCCCTTGGACCATCCAAAAGTGCCCCCAAAGGAAGGCTTTGGGTACAAGTGAACTCCCCAGGGGAGCCTTTATGCAGCCCCACATGCAACTGGACCCTCCGTATTTGCTCTTTCACAGCAACCCTAAATATAGCCCTGGCCCGCCTGGCAGTCGACTGAATACTCGGGCCCCAGAAAACGCGTTTCAAGACCCATTCAACCATCCAGAAGTGCCCCCAGAGGAAGGCTTTGGGTACAACTGAACTCCCCAGGGGACCCTTTACACAGCCCCACATGCAACTGGACCCTCCTTGTTCACTGTTTACGTGCAACCCTAAATATACCCCTAGCCACCATGGCAGAAGACTGAAAACTCGGGCTCCAGAAAATGCGTTTCAAGCCCCATTCACCCATCCAGAAGTGCCCCCAAAGGAAGGCTTTGGGTACATCTGAACTCCCCAGGGGAGCCTTTACGCAGCCCCACATGCAACTGGACCCTCCGTGTTCACTCTTTACAGCAACCCTAAATATAACCCTAGCCAGCATGGCAGAAGACTGAATACTCGGGCCACAGAAAAAGCGTTTCAAGCCCCTTTCGCCCATCCAGAAGTGCCCCCAAAGGAAGGCTTTGGGTACAAGTGAACTCCCCAGGGGAGCCTTTACGCAGCCCCACATGCAACTGGACCCTCCGTATTCGCTCTTTCACAGCAACCCTAAATATAACCCTGGCCCGCATGGCAGACGACTGATAAATCGGGCCCCAGAAAACGTGCTACAAGCCCCATTTGACCATCCAAAAGTGCCCCCAGAGGAAGGCTTTGGGTACAACTGAACTCCCCAGGGGAGCCTTTATGCAGGCCCATACGCAACTGGACCCTCCTTTTTCGCTGTTTACAAGCCTCCCTAAATATAACACTAGCCACCATGGCAGAAGACTGAAAACTCGGGCTCCAGTAAATGCGTTTCAAGCCCCATTCACCCATCCAGAAGTGCCCCCAAAGGAAGGCTTTGGGTACAACTGAACTCCCCAGGGGAGCCTTTATGCAGCCCCACATGCAACTGGACCCTCCGGGTTCACTCTTTCACCGCAAGCCTAAATATAGCCCTAGCACGCCTGGCAGTCGACTGAAAGCTCGGGCCACAGAAAATGTGTTACGAGACCCATTCGCCCATCCAAAAGTGCCCCCAGATGAAGGCTTTGGGTACAAGTGAACTCCCCAGGGGAGCCTTTACGCAGCCCCACATGCAACTGGACCCTCCGTGTTCGCTCTTTACAGCAACCCTAAATATAACCCTAGCCAGCATGGCAGAAGACTGAAAACTCGGGCCACAGAAAAAGCGTTTCAAGCCCCTTTCGCCCATCCAGAAGTGCCCCCAAAGGAAGGCTTTGGGTACAAGTGAACTCCCCAGGGGAGCCTTTATGCAGCCCCACATGCAACTGGACCCTCCGGGTTCACTCTTTCACCGCAAGCCTAAATATAGCCCTCGGCGCAATGGGAGAAGACTGAAAAAGCGGGCCTCAGAAAACGCATTGCGATTCCCCTTGGACCATCCAAAAGTGCCCCCAAAGGAAGGCTTTGGGTACAAGTGCCCTTGAGCAACCCTAAATATACCCCTAGCCACCATGGCAGAAGACTGAAAACTCGGGCTCCAGAAAATGCGTTTCAAGCCCCATTCACCCATCCAGAAGTGCCCCCAAAGGAAGGCTTTGGGTACAACTGAGCTCCCCAGGGGAGCCTTTATGCAGCCCCACATGCAACTGGACCCTCCGGGTTCACTCTTTCACCGCAAGCCTAAATATATCCCTCGGCGCAATGGGAGAAGACTGAAAAAGCGGGCCTCAGAAAACGCCTTGCGATTCCCCTTGGACCATCCAAAAGTGCCCCCAAAGGAAGGCTTTGGGTACAACTGAACTCCCCAGGGGAGCCTTAACGCAGCCCCACATGCAACTGGACCCTCCGTATTCGCTCTTTGACAGCAACCTTAAATATAGCCCTGGCCAGCCTGGCAGTCGACTGAAAACTCGGGCCACAGAAAATGCATTAAAAGCCTAATTCGCCCATCCAAAAGTGCCCCCAGAGGAAGGCTTTGGGTACAACTGAACTCCCCAGGGGAGCCTTTACACAGCCCCACATGCAACTGGACCCTCCTTGTTCACTGTTTACGAGTAAACCTAAATATACCCCTAGCCACCATGGCAGAAGACTGAAAACTCGGGCTCCATAAAATGCGTTTCAAGCCCCATTCACCCATCCAGAAGTGCCCCCAAAGGAAGGCTTTGGGTACAACTGAACTCCCCAGGGGAGCCTTTATGCAGCCCCACATGCAACTGGACCTTCTGGGTTCACTCTTTCACCGCAAGCCTAAATATAGCCCTCGGTGCAATGGGAGAAGACTGAACAAGCGGGCATCAGAAAACGCATTACGATTCCCCTTGGACCATCCAAAAGTGCCCCCAAAGGAAGGCTTTGGGTACAACTGGACTCCCCAGGGGATCCTTAACGCAGCCCCACATGCAACTGGACCCTCCGTATTCGCTCTTTCACAGCAACCCTAAATATATCCCTGGCCCGCCTGGCAGTCGACTGAAAACTCGGGCCCCAGAAAATGCATTAAAAGCCTAATTCGCCCATCCAAAAGTGCCCCCAGAGGAAGGCTTTGGGTACAACTGAACTCCCCAGGGGAGCCTTTATGCAGCCCCACATGCAACTGGACCCTCCTTGTTCACTGTTTACGAGCAACCCTAAATACACCCCAAGCCACCATGGCAGAAGACTGAAAACTCGGGCTCCAGAAAATGCGTTTCAAGCCCCATTCACCCATCCAGAAGTGCCCCCAAAGGAAGGCTTTGGGTACAAGTGAACTCCCCAGGGGAGCCTTTATGCAGCCCCACATGCAACTGGACCCTCCGGGTTCACTCTTTCAACGCAAGCCTAAATATAACCCTAGCCAGCATGGCAGAAGACTGAAAACTCGGGCCACAGAAAAAGCGTTTCAAGCCCCTTTCGCCCATCCAGAAGTGCCCCCAAAGGAAGGCTTTGGGTACAAGTGAACTCCCCAGGGGAGCCTTTATGCAGCCCCACATGCAACTGGACCCTCCGCGTTCACTCTTTCACCGCAAGCCTAAATATATCCCTCGGCGCAATGGGAGAAGACTGAACAAGCGGGCATCAGAAAACGCATTGCGATTCCCCTTGGACCATCCAAAAGTGCCCCCAAAGGAAGGCTTTGGGTACAAGTGAACTCCCCAGGGGAGCCTTTATGCAGCCCCACATGCAACTGGACCCTCCGTATTTGCTCTTTCACAGCAACCCTAAATATAGCCCTGGCCCGCCTGGCAGTCGACTGAATACTCGGGCCCCAGAAAACGCGTTTCAAGACCCATTCAACCATCCAGAAGTGCCCCCAGAGGAAGGCTTTGGGTACAACTGAACTCCCCAGGGGACCCTTTACACAGCCCCACATGCAACTGGACCCTCCTTGTTCACTGTTTACGTGCAACCCTAAATATACCCCTAGCCACCATGGCAGAAGACTGAAAACTCGGGCTCCAGAAAATGCGTTTCAAGCCCCATTCACCCATCCAGAAGTGCCCCCAAAGGAAGGCTTTGGGTACATCTGAACTCCCCAGGGGAGCCTTTACGCAGCCCCACATGCAACTGGACCCTCCGTGTTCACTCTTTACAGCAACCCTAAATATAACCCTAGCCAGCATGGCAGAAGACTGAATACTCGGGCCACAGAAAAAGCGTTTCAAGCCCCTTTCGCCCATCCAGAAGTGCCCCCAAAGGAAGGCTTTGGGTACAAGTGAACTCCCCAGGGGAGCCTTTACGCAGCCCCACATGCAACTGGACCCTCCGTATTCGCTCTTTCACAGCAACCCTAAATATAACCCTGGCCCGCATGGCAGACGACTGATAAATCGGGCCCCAGAAAACGTGCTACAAGCCCCATTTGACCATCCAAAAGTGCCCCCAGAGGAAGGCTTTGGGTACAACTGAACTCCCCAGGGGAGCCTTTATGCAGGCCCATACGCAACTGGACCCTCCTTTTTCGCTGTTTACAAGCCTCCCTAAATATAACACTAGCCACCATGGCAGAAGACTGAAAACTCGGGCTCCAGTAAATGCGTTTCAAGCCCCATTCACCCATCCAGAAGTGCCCCCAAAGGAAGGCTTTGGGTACAACTGAACTCCCCAGGGGAGCCTTTATGCAGCCCCACATGCAACTGGACCCTCCGGGTTCACTCTTTCACCGCAAGCCTAAATATAGCCCTAGCACGCCTGGCAGTCGACTGAAAGCTCGGGCCACAGAAAATGTGTTACGAGCCCCATTCGCCCATCCAAAAGTGCCCCCAAAGGAAGGCTTTGGGTACATCTGAACTCCCCAGGGGAGCCTTTACGCAGCCCCACATGCAACTGGACCCTCCGTGTTCACTCTTTACAGCAACCCTAAATATAACCCTAGCCAGCATGGCAGAAGACTGAAAACTCTGGCCACAGAAAAAGCGTTTCAAGCCCCTTTCGCCCATCCAGAAGTGCCCCCAAAGGAAGGCTTTGGGTACAAGTGAACTCCCCAGGGGAGCCTTTACGCAGCCCCACATGCAACTGGACCCTCCGTATTCGCTCTTTCACAGCAACCCTAAATATAACCCTGGCCCGCATGGCAGACGACTGAAAAATCGGGCCCCAGAAAACGTGCTACAAGCCCCATTTGACCATCCAAAAGTGCCCCCAGATGAAGGCTTTGGGTACAACTGAACTCCCCAGGGGAGCCTTTATGCAGGCCCATACGCAACTGGACCCTCCTTGTTCGCTGTTTACAAGCAACCCTAAATATAACACTAGCCAGCATGGCAGAAAACTGAAAACTCGGGCCACAGAAAAAGCGTTTCAAGCCCCTTTCGCCCATCCAGAAGTGCCCCCAAAGGAAGGCTTTGGGTACAACTGAACTCCCCAGGGGAGCCTTAACGCAGCCCCACATGGAACTGGACCCTCCTTGTTCACTGTTTACGAGCAACCCTAAATATACCCCTAGCCACCATGGCAGAAGACTGAAAACTCGGGCTCCAGAAAATGCATTTCAAGCCCCATTCACCCATCCAGAAGTGCCCCCAAAGGAAGGCTTTGGGTACAAGTGAACTCCCCAGGGGAGCCTTTATGCAGCCCCACATGCAACTGGACCCTCTGGGTTCACTCTTTCACCGCAAGCCTAAATATAGCCCTCGGCGCAATGGGAGAAGACTGAACAAGCGGGCATCAGAAAACGCATTGCGATTCCCCTTGGACCATCCAAAAGTGCCCCCAAAGGAAGGCTTTGGGTACAACTGGACTCCCCAGGGGAGCCTTTACGCAGCCCCACATGCAACTGGACCCTCCGTATTCGCTCTTTCACAGCAACCCTAAATATAGCCCTGGCCCGCCTGGCAGTCGACTGAAAACTCGGGCCCCAGAAAATGCGTTAAAAGCCTAATTCGCCCATCCAGAAGTGCCCCCAGAGGAAGGCTTTGGGTACAAGTGAACTCCCCAGGGGAGCCTTTACACAGCCCCACATGCAACTGGACCCTCCTTGTTCACCGTTTACGAGCAACCCTAAATATACCCCTAGCCACCATGGCAGAAGACTGAAAACTCGGGCTCCAGAAAATGCGTTTCAAGCCCCATTCACCCATCCAGAAGCGCCCCCAAAGGAAGGCTTTGGGTACAAGAGAACTCCCCAGGGGAGCCTTTACGCAGCCCCACATGCAACTGGTCCCTTTGGGTTTACTGTTTCCGAGCATCCCTAAACATAATCCTAGAAGGCATCGATGACGACTGAAAAATCAGGCCCCAGGAAATGCGTTGCGAGGCCTTTTCGCAATTCCAAAAGTGCCCCCAAAGGAAGGCTTTGGGTACAAGTGAACTCCCCAGGGGAGCCTTTACGCAGCCCCACATGCAACTGGACCCTCCGGGTTCGCTGTTCCTTAGCATCCCTAAACATAGCCCTACCCTGCATCGATGACGAATGAAAAATCAGGCCTCAGGAAATGCGTTGCGAGCCCCTTTGGACCATCCAAAAGTGTCACCAAAGGAAGGCTTTGGATACAAGTAAACTCCCCAGGGGAGCCTTTACGCAGCCACACATGCAACTGGACCCTCCGGGTTCGCTGTTCATGAGCAAACCTAAACGTAGCCCTAGCCATCATTGGAGACGACTGAAAAATCAGGCCCCAGGAAATGAGTTGCGAGCCCTTTTCGCCCATCAAAAAGTGCCCCCAAAGAAAGGCTTTGGGTACAAGTGAACTCCCCAGGGGAGCCTTTACGCAGCCCCACATGCAACTGGACCCTTTGGGTTCGATTTTTCCGAGCAACCCTAAATATATCCCTAGCCGGCATGGGAGAAGACTGAAAACCCGGGCCCCAGAAAACGCGTTGCAAGCCCCTTTGGACCATCCAAAAGTGTCACCAAAGGAAGGCTTTGGGTACAAGTGAACTCCCCAGGGGAGCCTTTATGCAGACCTACATGCAACTGGACCCTCCGGGTTCGCTGTTCATGAGCAAACCTAAACGTAGCCCTAGCCGTCATCGGAGACGACTGAAAAATCAGGCCCCAGGAAATGCGTTGAAAGCCCCTTTGGACCATCCAAAAGTGCCCGCAAAGGAAGGCTTTGGGTACAAGTGATCTCCCCAGGGGAGCCTTTACACAGCACCACATGCAATTAGACCCTCCGGGTTCGCTGTTCATGAGCAAACCTAAACGTAGCCCTAGCCGTCATCGGAGACGAGTGAAAAATCAGGCCCCAGGAAATGCGTTACGAGGCCTTTTCGCCCATCCAAAAGTGCCCGCAAAGGAAGACTTTTGGTACAAGAGAACTCCCCAGGGGAGCCTTTACGCAGCCCCACATGCAACTAGACCCTCCGGGTTCGCTGTTTCCGAGCATCCCTAAACATATTCCTAGACGGCATCGGAGAGGAGTGAAAAATCAGGCCCCAGGAAATGCGTTGCGAGCCCTTTTTGCCCATCCAAAAGTGCCCCCAAAGGAAGGCTTTGGGTACAACTGAACTCCACCGGGGAGCCTTTACGCAGCCCCACATGCAACTGGACCCTCCGGGTTCGCTGTTTCCGAGCATCCCTAAACAGAGCCCTAGCCGGCATCGATGACGACTGAAAAATCAGGCCACAGGAAATGCGTTACGAGCCCTTTTCGCCCATCCAAAAGTGCCTCCAAAGGAAGGCTTTGGGTACAAGTGAACTCCCCAGGGGAGCCTTTACGCAGCCCCACATGCAACTGGACCCTCCGGGTTTGATTTTTCCGAGCAAACCTAAATATATCACTAGCCGGCATGAGAGAAGACTGAAAACCCGAGCCCCAGAAAACGCGTTGCAAGCTCCTTTGGACCATCCAAAAGTGTCACCAAAGGAAGGCTTTGGGTACAAGTGAACTCCCCAGGGGAGCCTTTACGCAGCCCCGCATGCAACTGGACCCTCCCTGTTCGCTGCTCATGAGCAAACCTAAACGTAGCCCTAGCCGTCATCGGAGACGACTGAAAAATCAGGCCCAAGGAAATGCGTTCCGAGGCCTTTTCGCCCATCCAAAAATGCCCCCAAAGGAAGGCTTTGGGTACAAGTGAACTCCCCAGGGGAGCCTTTACGCAGCCCCACATGCAACTGGACCCTCTGGGTTCGCTGTTTCCGAGCATCCCTAAACATAGCCCTAGCCGGCATCGAAGACGACTGAAAAATCAGGCCCCAGGAAATGCGTTACGAGCCCTTTTCGCCCATCCAAAAAGGGCCCCCAAAGGAAGGCTTTGGGTACAAGTGAACTCCCCAGGGGAGACTTTACGCAGCCCCACATGCAACTGGACCCTCCGGGTTCGCTCTTTCCGAGCATCCCTAAATATATCCCTAGCCGGCATGGGAGAAGACTGAAAACCCGGGCCCCAGAAAACGCGTTGCAAGCCCCTTTGGACCATCCAAAAGTGTCACCAAAGGAAGGCTTTGGGTACAAGAGAACTCCCCAGGGGAGCCTTTACGCAGCCCCACATGCAACTGGACCCTCCGGGTTCGCTGTTCATGAGCAAACCTAAACATAGCCCTAGCCATCATTGGAGACGACTGAAAAATCAGGCCCCAGGAAATGCGTTGCGAGCCCCTTTGGACCATCCAAAAGTGCCCCCAAAGGAAGTCTTGGGTACAAGTGAACTCCCCAGGGGAGCCTTTACGCAGCCCCACATGCAACTGGACCCTCTGGGTTCGCTGTTTCCGAGCATCCCTAAACATAGCCCTAGCGGTCATCGGAGACGACTGAAAAATCAGGCCCCAGGAAATGAGTTGCGAGCCCTTTTCGCCCATCAAAAAGTGCCCCCAAAGGAAGGCTTTGGGTACAAGAGAACTCCCCAGGGGATCCTTTACGCAGCCCCACATGCAACTGGACCCTCCGGGTTCGCTGTTCCTTAGCATCCCTAAACATAATCCTAGAAGGCATCGATGACGACTGAAAAATCAGGCCCCAGGAAATGCGTTGCGAGGCCTTTTCGCCCTTCCAAAAGTGCCCCCAAAGGAAGGCTTTGGGTACAAGTGAACTCCCCAGGGGAGCCTTTACGCAGCCCCACATGCAACTGGACCCTCCGGGTTCGCTGTTTCCGAGCATCCCTAAACATAGCCCTAGCCGGCATCGATGACGACTGAAAAATCAGGCCTCAGGAAATGCGTTGCGAGCCCCTTTGGACCATCCAAAAGTGCCCCCAAAGGAAGGCTTTGGGTACAACTGGACTCCCCAGGGGATCCTTAACGCAGCCCCACATGCAACTGGACCCTCCGTATTCGCTCTTTCACAGCAACCCTAAATATATCCCTGGCCCGCCTGGCAGTCGACTGAAAACTCGGGCCCCAGAAAATGCATTAAAAGCCTAATTCGCCCATCCAAAAGTGCCCCCAGAGGAAGGCTTTGGGTACAACTGAACTCCCCAGGGGAGCCTTTATGCAGCCCCACATGCAACTGGACCCTCCTTGTTCACTGTTTACGAGCAACCCTAAATACACCCCAAGCCACCATGGCAGAAGACTGAAAACTCGGGCTCCAGAAAATGCGTTTCAAGCCCCATTCACCCATCCAGAAGTGCCCCCAAAGGAAGGCTTTGGGTACAAGTGAACTCCCCAGGGGAGCCTTTATGCAGCCCCACATGCAACTGGACCCTCCGGGTTCACTCTTTCAACGCAAGCCTAAATATAACCCTAGCCAGCATGGCAGAAGACTGAAAACTCGGGCCACAGAAAAAGCGTTTCAAGCCCCTTTCGCCCATCCAGAAGTGCCCCCAAAGGAAGGCTTTGGGTACAAGTGAACTCCCCAGGGGAGCCTTTATGCAGCCCCACATGCAACTGGACCCTCCGCGTTCACTCTTTCACCGCAAGCCTAAATATATCCCTCGGCGCAATGGGAGAAGACTGAACAAGCGGGCATCAGAAAACGCATTGCGATTCCCCTTGGACCATCCAAAAGTGCCCCCAAAGGAAGGCTTTGGGTACAAGTGAACTCCCCAGGGGAGCCTTTATGCAGCCCCACATGCAACTGGACCCTCCGTATTTGCTCTTTCACAGCAACCCTAAATATAGCCCTGGCCCGCCTGGCAGTCGACTGAATACTCGGGCCCCAGAAAACGCGTTTCAAGACCCATTCAACCATCCAGAAGTGCCCCCAGAGGAAGGCTTTGGGTACAACTGAACTCCCCAGGGGACCCTTTACACAGCCCCACATGCAACTGGACCCTCCTTGTTCACTGTTTACGAGCAACCCTAAATATACCCCTAGCCACCATGGCAGAAGACTGAAAACTCGGGCTCCAGAAAATGCGTTTCAAGCCCCATTCACCCATCCAGAAGTGCCCCCAAAGGAAGGCTTTGGATACATCTGAACTCCCCAGGGGAGCCTTTATGCAGCCCCACATGCAACTGGACCCTCCGTGTTCACTCTTTACAGCAACCCTAAATATAACCCTAGCCAGCATGGCAGAAGACTGAATACTCGGGCCACAGAAAAAGCGTTTCAAGCCCCTTTCGCCCATCCAGAAGTGCCCCCAAAGGAAGGCTTTGGGTACAAGTGAACTCCCCAGGGGAGCCTTTACGCAGCCCCACATGCAACTGGACCCTCCGTATTCGCTCTTTCACAGCAACCCTAAATATAACCCTGGCCCGCATGGCAGACGACTGATAAATCGGGCCCCAGAAAACGTGCTACAAGCCCCATTTGACCATCCAAAAGTGCCCCCAGAGGAAGGCTTTGGGTACAACTGAACTCCCCAGGGGAGCCTTTATGCAGGCCCATACGCAACTGGACCCTCCTTTTTCGCTGTTTACAAGCCTCCCTAAATATAACACTAGCCACCATGGCAGAAGACTGAAAACTCGGGCTCCAGTAAATGCGTTTCAAGCCCCATTCACCCATCCAGAAGTGCCCCCAAAGGAAGGCTTTGGGTACAACTGAACTCCCCAGGGGAGCCTTTATGCAGCCCCACATGCAACTGGACCCTCCGGGTTCACTCTTTCACCGCAAGCCTAAATATAGCCCTAGCACGCCTGGCAGTCGACTGAAAGCTCGGGCCACAGAAAATGTGTTACGAGACCCATTCGCCCATCCAAAAGTGCCCCCAGATGAAGGCTTTGGGTACAAGTGAACTCCCCAGGGGAGCCTTTACGCAGCCCCACATGCAACTGGACCCTCCGTGTTCGCTCTTTACAGCAACCCTAAATATAACCCTAGCCAGCATGGCAGAAGACTGAAAACTCGGGCCACAGAAAAAGCGTTTCAAGCCCCTTTCGCCCATCCAGAAGTGCCCCCAGAGGAAGGCTTTGGGTACAAGTGAACTCCCCAGGGGAGCCTTTATGCAGCCCCACATGCAACTGGACCCTCCGGGTTCACTCTTTCACCGCAAGCCTAAATATAGCCCTCGGCGCAATGGGAGAAGACTGAACAAGCGGGCATCAGAAAACGCATTGCGATTCCCCTTGGACCATCCAAAAGTGCCCCCAAAGGAAGGCTTTGGGTACAAGTGAACTCCCCAGGGGAGCCTTTATGCAGCCTTACATGCAACTGGACCCTCCGGGTTCACTCTTTCACAGCAACCCTAAATATAGCCCTGGCCCGCCTGGCAGTCGACTGAAAACTCGGGCCCCAGATAATGCGTTAAAAGCCTAATTCGCCCATCCAAAAGTGCCCCCAGAGGAAGGCTTTGGGTACAAGTGAACTCCCCAGGGGAGCCTTTACGCAGCCCCACATGCAACTGGACCCTCCGTATTTGCTCTTTCACAGCAACCCTATTAATAGCCCTGGCCCGCCTGGCAGTCGACTGAATACTCGGGCTCCAGAAAACGCGTTTCAAGACCCATTCAACCATCCAGAAGTGCCCCCAGAGGAAGGCTTTGGGTACAACTGAACTCCCCAGGAGACCCTTTACACAGCCCCACATGCAACTGGACCCTCCTTGTTCACTGTTTACGAGCAACCCTAAATATACCCCTAGCCACCATAACAGAAGACTGAAAACTCGGGCTCCAGAAAATGCGTTTCAAGCCCCATTCACCCATCCAGAAGTGCCCCCAAAGGAAGGCTTTGGGTACAACTGAACTCCCCAGGGGAGCCTTTATGCAGCCCCACATGCAACTGGACCCTCCGGGTTCACTCTTTCACCGCAAGCCTAAATATAGCCGTAGCACGCCTGGCAGTCGACTGAAAGCTCGGGCCACAGAAAATGTGTTACGAGCCCCATTCGCCCATCCAAAAGTGCCCCCAAAGGAAGGCTTTGGGTACATCTGAACTCCCCAGGGGAGCCTTTACGCAGCCCCACATGCAACTGGACCCTCCGTGTTCACTCTTTACAGCAACCCTAAATATAACCCTAGCCAGCATGGCAGAAGACTGAAAACTCTGGCCACAGAAAAAGCGTTTCAAGCCCCTTTCGCCCATCCAGAAGTGCCCCCAAAGGAAGGCTTTGGGTACAAGTGAACTCCCCAGGGGAGCCTTTACGCAGCCCCACATGCAACTGGACCCTCCGTATTCGCTCTTTCACAGCAACCCTAAATATAACCCTGGCCCGCATGGCAGACGACTGAAAAATCGGGCCCCAGAAAACGTGCTACAAGCCCCATTTGACCATCCAAAACTGCCCCCAGATGAAGGCTTTGGGTACAACTGAACTCCCCAGGGGAGCCTTTATGCAGGCCCATACGCAACTGGACCCTCCTTGTTCGCTGTTTACAAGCAACCCTAAATATAACACTAGCCAGCATGGCAGAAAACTGAAAACTCGGGCCACAGAAAAAGCGTTTCAAGCCCCTTTCGCCCATCCAGAAGTGCCCCCAAAGGAAGGCTTTGGGTACAACTGAACTCCCCAGGGGAGCCTTAACGCAGCCCCACATGGAACTGGACCCTCCTTGTTCACTGTTTACGAGCAACCCTAAATATACCCCTAGCCACCATGGCAGAAGACTGAAAACTCGAGCTCCAGAAAATGCATTTCAAGCCCCATTCACCCATCCAGAAGTGCCCCCAAAGGAAGGCTTTGGGTACAAGTGAACTCCCCAGGGGAGCCTTTATGCAGCCCCACATGCAACTGGACCCTCTGGGTTCACTCTTTCACCGCAAGCCTAAATATAGCCCTCGGCGCAATGGGAGAAGACTGAACAAGCGGGCATCAGAAAACGCATTGCGATTCCCCTTGGACCATCCAAAAGTGCCCCCAAAGGAAGGCTTTGGGTACAACTGGACTCCCCAGGGGAGCCTTTACGCAGCCCCACATGCAACTGGACCCTCCGTATTCGCTCTTTCACAGCAACCCTAAATATAGCCCTGGCCCGCCTGGCAGTCGACTGAAAACTCGGGCCCCAGAAAATGCGTTAAAAGCGTAATTCGCCCATCCAGAAGTGCCCCCAGAGGAAGGCTTTGGGTACAAGTGAACTCCCCAGGGGAGCCTTTACACAGCCCCACATGCAACTGGACCCTCCTTGTTCACCGTTTACGAGCAACCCTAAATATACCCCTAGCCACCATGGCAGAAGACTGAAAACTCGGGCTCCAGAAAATGCGTTTCAAGCCCCATTCACCCATCCAGAAGCGCCCCCAAAGGAAGGCTTTGGGTACAAGAGAACTCCCCAGGGGAGCCTTTACGCAGCCCCACATGCAACTGGTCCCTTTGGGTTTACTGTTTCCGAGCATCCCTAAACATAATCCTAGAAGGCATCGATGACGACTGAAAAATCAGGCCCCAGGAAATGCGTTGCGAGGCCTTTTCGCCCTTCCAAAAGTGCCCCCAAAGGAAGGCTTTGGGTACAAGTGAACTCCCCAGGGGAGCCTTTACGCAGCCCCACATGCAACTGGACCCTCCGGGTTCGCTGTTCCTTAGCATCCCTAAACATAGCCCTACCCTGCATCGATGACGAATGAAAAATCAGGCCTCAGGAAATGCGTTGCGAGCCCCTTTGGACCATCCAAAAGTGTCACCAAAGGAAGGCTTTGGATACAAGTAAACTCCCCAGGGGAGCCTTTACGCAGCCACACATGCAACTGGACCCTCCGGGTTCGCTGTTCATGAGCAAACCTAAACGTAGCCCTAGCCATCATTGGAGACGACTGAAAAATCAGGCCCCAGGAAATGAGTTGCGAGCCCTTTTCGCCCATCAAAAAGTGCCCCCAAAGAAAGGCTTTGGGTACAAGTGAACTCCCCAGGGGAGCCTTTACGCAGCCCCACATGCAACTGGACCCTTTGGGTTCGATTTTTCCGAGCAACCCTAAATATATCCCTAGCCGGCATGGGAGAAGACTGAAAACCCGGGCCCCAGAAAACGCGTTGCAAGCCCCTTTGGACCATCCAAAAGTGTCACCAAAGGAAGGCTTTGGGTACAAGTGAACTCCCCAGGGGAGCCTTTATGCAGACCTACATGCAACTGGACCCTCCGGGTTCGCTGTTCATGAGCAAACCTAAACGTAGCCCTAGCCGTCATCGGAGACGACTGAAAAATCAGGCCCCAGGAAATGCGTTGCAAGCCCCTTTGGACCATCCAAAAGTGCCCGCAAAGGATGGCTTTGGGTACAAGTGATCTCCCCAGGGGAGCCTTTACACAGCACCACATGCAATTAGACCCTCCGGGTTCGCTGTTCATGAGCAAACCTAAACGTAGCCCTAGCCGTCATCGGAGACGAGTGAAAAATCAGGCCCCAGGAAATGCGTTACGAGGCCTTTTCGCCCATCCAAAAGTGCCCGCAAAGGAAGACTTTTGGTACAAGAGAACTCCCCAGGGGAGCCTTTACGCAGCCCCACATGCAACTAGAACCTCCGGGTTCGCTGTTTCCGAGCATCCCTAAACATATTCCTAGACGGCATCGGAGACGAGTGAAAAATCAGGCCCCAGGAAATGCGTTGCGAGCCCTTTTTGCCCATCCAAAAGTGCCCCCAAAGGAAGGCTTTGGGTACAACTGAACTCCACCGGGGAGCCTTTACGCAGCCCCACATGCAACTGGACCCTCCGGGTTCGCTGTTTCCGAGCATCCCTAAACAGAGCCCTAGCCGGCATCGATGACGACTGAAAAATCAGGCCACAGGAAATGCGTTACGAGCCCTTTTCGCCCATCCAAAAGTGCCTCCAAAGGAAGGCTTTGGGTACAAGTGAACTCCCCAGGGGAGCCTTTACGCAGCCCCACATGCAACTGGACCCTCCGGGTTTGATTTTTCCGAGCAAACCTAAATATATCACTAGCCGGCATGAGAGAAGACTGAAAACCCGAGCCCCAGAAAACGCGTTGCAAGCTCCTTTGGACCATCCAAAAGTGTCACCAAAGGAAGGCTTTGGGTACAAGTGAACTCCCCAGGGGAGCCTTTACGCAGCCCCGCATGCAACTGGACCCTCCCTGTTCGCTGCTCATGAGCAAACCTAAACGTAGCCCTAGCCGTCATCGGAGACGACTGAAAAATCAGGCCCAAGGAAATGCGTTCCGAGGCCTTTTCGCCCATCCAAAAATGCCCCCAAAGGAAGGCTTTGGGTACAAGTGAACTCCCCAGGGGAGCCTTTACGCAGCCCCACATGCAACTGGACCCTCTGGGTTCGCTGTTTCCGAGCATCCCTAAACATAGCCCTAGCCGGCATCGAAGACGACTGAAAAATCAGGCCCCAGGAAATGCGTTACGAGCCCTTTTCGCCCATCCAAAAAGGGCCCCCAAAGGAAGGCTTTGGGTACAAGTGAACTCCCCAGGGGAGACTTTACGCAGCCCCACATGCAACTGGACCCTCCGGGTTCGCTCTTTCCGAGCATCCCTAAATATATCCCTAGCCGGCATGGGAGAAGACTGAAAACCCGGGCCCCAGAAAACGCGTTGCAAGCCCCTTTGGACCATCCAAAAGTGTCACCAAAGGAAGGCTTTGGGTACAAGAGAACTCCCCAGGGGAGCCTTTACGCAGCCCCACATGCAACTGGACCCTCCGGGTTCGCTGTTCATGAGCAAACCTAAACATAGCCCTAGCCATCATTGGAGACGACTGAAAAATCAGGCCCCAGGAAATGCGTTGCGAGCCCCTTTGGACCATCCAAAAGTGCCCCCAAAGGAAGTCTTGGGTACAAGTGAACTCCCCAGGGGAGCCTTTACGCAGCCCCACATGCAACTGGACCCTCTGGGTTCGCTGTTTCCGAGCATCCCTAAACATAGCCCTAGCGGTCATCGGAGACGACTGAAAAATCAGGCCCCAGGAAATGAGTTGCGAGCCCTTTTCGCCCATCAAAAAGTGCCCCCAAAGGAAGGCTTTGGGTACAAGAGAACTCCCCAGGGGATCCTTTACGCAGCCCCACATGCAACTGGACCCTCCGGGTTCGCTGTTCCTTAGCATCCCTAAACATAATCCTAGAAGGCATCGATGACGACTGAAAAATC
This sequence comes from Anas acuta, assembly GCF_963932015.1. Taxonomy (NCBI): domain Eukaryota; kingdom Metazoa; phylum Chordata; class Aves; order Anseriformes; family Anatidae; genus Anas; species Anas acuta. The sequence goes on along the minus strand of NW_027076328.1, from coordinate 283,144 downwards.
AGGCCCCAGGAAATGCGTTGCGAGGCCTTTTCGCCCTTCCAAAAGTGCCCCCAAAGGAAGGCTTTGGGTACAAGTGAACTCCCCAGGGGAGCCTTTACGCAGCCCCACATGCAACTGGACCCTCCGGGTTCGCTGTTCCTTAGCATCCCTAAACATAGCCCTACCCTGCATCGATGACGAATGAAAAATCAGGCCTCAGGAAATGCGTTGCGAGCCCCTTTGGACCATCCAAAAGTGTCACCAAAGGAAGGCTTTGGATACAAGTAAACTCCCCAGGGGAGCCTTTACGCAGCCACACATGCAACTGGACCCTCCGGGTTCGCTGTTCATGAGCAAACCTAAACGTAGCCCTAGCCATCATTGGAGACGACTGAAAAATCAGGCCCCAGGAAATGAGTTGCGAGCCCTTTTCGCCCATCAAAAAGTGCCCCCAAAGAAAGGCTTTGGGTACAAGTGAACTCCCCAGGGGAGCCTTTACGCAGCCCCACATGCAACTGGACCCTTTGGGTTCGATTTTTCCGAGCAACCCTAAATATATCCCTAGCCGGCATGGGAGAAGACTGAAAACCCGGGCCCCAGAAAACGCGTTGCAAGCCCCTTTGGACCATCCAAAAGTGTCACCAAAGGAAGGCTTTGGGTACAAGTGAACTCCCCAGGGGAGCCTTTATGCAGACCTACATGCAACTGGACCCTCCGGGTTCGCTGTTCATGAGCAAACCTAAACGTAGCCCTAGCCGTCATCGGAGACGACTGAAAAATCAGGCCCCAGGAAATGCGTTGAAAGCCCCTTTGGACCATCCAAAAGTGCCCGCAAAGGAAGGCTTTGGGTACAAGTGATCTCCCCAGGGGAGCCTTTACACAGCACCACATGCAATTAGACCCTCCGGGTTCGCTGTTCATGAGCAAACCTAAACGTAGCCCTAGCCGTCATCGGAGACGAGTGAAAAATCAGGCCCCAGGAAATGCGTTACGAGGCCTTTTCGCCCATCCAAAAGTGCCCGCAAAGGAAGACTTTTGGTACAAGAGAACTCCCCAGGGGAGCCTTTACGCAGCCCCACATGCAACTAGAACCTCCGGGTTCGCTGTTTCCGAGCATCCCTAAACATATTCCTAGACGGCATCGGAGACGAGTGAAAAATCAGGCCCCAGGAAATGCGTTGCGAGCCCTTTTTGCCCATCCAAAAGTGCCCCCAAAGGAAGGCTTTGGGTACAACTGAACTCCACCGGGGAGCCTTTACGCAGCCCCACATGCAACTGGACCCTCCGGGTTCGCTGTTTCCGAGCATCCCTAAACAGAGCCCTAGCCGGCATCGATGACGACTGAAAAATCAGGCCACAGGAAATGCGTTACGAGCCCTTTTCGCCCATCCAAAAGTGCCTCCAAAGGAAGGCTTTGGGTACAAGTGAACTCCCCAGGGGAGCCTTTACGCAGCCCCACATGCAACTGGACCCTCCGGGTTTGATTTTTCCGAGCAAACCTAAATATATCACTAGCCGGCATGAGAGAAGACTGAAAACCCGAGCCCCAGAAAACGCGTTGCAAGCTCCTTTGGACCATCCAAAAGTGTCACCAAAGGAAGGCTTTGGGTACAAGTGAACTCCCCAGGGGAGCCTTTACGCAGCCCCGCATGCAACTGGACCCTCCCTGTTCGCTGCTCATGAGCAAACCTAAACGTAGCCCTAGCCGTCATCGGAGACGACTGAAAAATCAGGCCCAAGGAAATGCGTTCCGAGGCCTTTTCGCCCATCCAAAAATGCCCCCAAAGGAAGGCTTTGGGTACAAGTGAACTCCCCAGGGGAGCCTTTACGCAGCCCCACATGCAACTGGACCCTCTGGGTTCGCTGTTTCCGAGCATCCCTAAACATAGCCCTAGCCGGCATCGAAGACGACTGAAAAATCAGGCCCCAGGAAATGCGTTACGAGCCCTTTTCGCCCATCCAAAAAGGGCCCCCAAAGGAAGGCTTTGGGTACAAGTGAACTCCCCAGGGGAGACTTTACGCAGCCCCACATGCAACTGGACCCTCCGGGTTCGCTCTTTCCGAGCATCCCTAAATATATCCCTAGCCGGCATGGGAGAAGACTGAAAACCCGGGCCCCAGAAAACGCGTTGCAAGCCCCTTTGGACCATCCAAAAGTGTCACCAAAGGAAGGCTTTGGGTACAAGAGAACTCCCCAGGGGAGCCTTTACGCAGCCCCACATGCAACTGGACCCTCCGGGTTCGCTGTTCATGAGCAAACCTAAACATAGCCCTAGCCATCATTGGAGACGACTGAAAAATCAGGCCCCAGGAAATGCGTTGCGAGCCCCTTTGGACCATCCAAAAGTGCCCCCAAAGGAAGTCTTGGGTACAAGTGAACTCCCCAGGGGAGCCTTTACGCAGCCCCACATGCAACTGGACCCTCTGGGTTCGCTGTTTCCGAGCATCCCTAAACATAGCCCTAGCGGTCATCGGAGACGACTGAAAAATCAGGCCCCAGGAAATGAGTTGCGAGCCCTTTTCGCCCATCAAAAAGTGCCCCCAAAGGAAGGCTTTGGGTACAAGAGAACTCCCCAGGGGATCCTTTACGCAGCCCCACATGCAACTGGACCCTCCGGGTTCGCTGTTCCTTAGCATCCCTAAACATAATCCTAGAAGGCATCGATGACGACTGAAAAATCAGGCCCCAGGAAATGCGTTGCGAGGCCTTTTCGCCCTTCCAAAAGTGCCCCCAAAGGAAGGCTTTGGGTACAAGTGAACTCCCCAGGGGAGCCTTTACGCAGCCCCACATGCAACTGGACCCTCCGGGTTCGCTGTTTCCGAGCATCCCTAAACATAGCCCTAGCCGGCATCGATGACGACTGAAAAATCAGGCCTCAGGAAATGCGTTGCGAGCCCCTTTGGACCATCCAAAAGTGCCCGCAAAGGAAGGCTTTGGATACAAGTAAACTCCCCAGGGGAGCCTTTACGCAGCCACACATACAACTGGACCCTCCGGGTTCGCTGTTCATGAGCAAACCTAAAAGTAGCCCTAGCCATCATTGGAGACGACTGAAAAATCAGGCCCCAGGAAATGAGTTGCGAGCCCTTTTCGCCCATCAAAAAGTGCCCCCAAAGGAAGGCTTTGGGAACAAGAGAACTCCCCAGGGGAGCCTTTACGCAGCCCCACATGCAACTGGACCCTTTGGGTTCGATTTTTCCGAGCAACCCTAAATATATCCCTAGCCGGCATGGGAGAAGACTGAAAACCCGGGCCCCAGAAAACGCGTTGCAAGCCCCTTTGGACCATCCAAAAGTGTCACCAAAGGAAGGCTTTGGGTACAAGTGAACTCCCCAGGGGAGCCTTTACGCAGCCCCACATGCAACTGGACCCTCCGGGTTCGCTGCTCATGAGCAAACCTAAACGTAGCCCTAGCCGTCATCGGAGACGACTGAAAAATCAGGCCCCAGGAAATGCGTTGCAAGCCCCTTTGGAACATCCAAAAGTGCCCGCAAAGGAAGGCTTTGGGTACAAGTGAACTCCCCAGGGGAGCCTTTACGCAGCCCCACATGCAACTGGACCCTCCGGGTTCGCTGTTCATGAGCAAACCTAAACGTAGCCCTAGCCGTCATCGGAGACGAGTGAAAAATCAGGCCCCAGGAAATGCGTTACGAGCCCTTTTCGCCCATCCAAATGTGCCCCCAAAGGAAGGCTTTGGGTACAAGAGAACTCCCCAGGGGAGCCTTTACGCAGCCCCACATGCAACTGGACCCTTCCGGTTCGCTGTTTCTAAGCATCCCTAAACATAGCCCTAGCCGGCATCGATGACGACTGAAAAATCAGGCCCCAGGAAATGCGTTGCGAGCCCCTTAGTACAATCCAAAAGTGCCCCCAAAGGAAGGCTTTGGGTACAACTGAACTCCCCAGGGGAGCCTTTACGCAGCCCCACATGCAACTGGACCCTCCGGGTTCGCTGTTTCCGAGCATCCCTAAACATAGCCCTAGCCGGCATCGAAGACGACTGAAAAATCACGCCCCAGGAAATGCGCTGCGAGCCCTTTTCGTCCATCCAAAAGTACCCCCAAAGGAAGGCTTTGGGTACAAGTGATCTCCCCAGGGGAGCCTTTACGCAGCCCCACATGCAACTGGAGCCTCCGGGTTCGCTGTTCCTGAGCAAACCTAAACGTAGCCCTAGCCGGCATCGATGACGACTGAAAAATCAGGCCCCAGGAAATGCGTTCCGAGGCCTTTTCGCCCATCCAAAAGTGCCCGCAAAGGAAGACTTTGGGTACAAGTGAACTCCCCAGGGGAGCCTTTACGCAGCCCCACATGCAACTGGACCCTTCGGGTTCGATTTTTCCGAGCAACCCTAAATATATCACTAGCCGGCATGGGAGAAGACTGAAAACCCGGGCCCCAGAAAACGCGTTGAAAGCCCCTTTGGACCATCCAAAAGTGTCACCAAAGGAAGGCTTTGGGTACAAGAGAACTCCCCAGGGGAGCCTTTACGCAGCCCCACATGCAACTGGACCCTCCGGGTTCGCTGTTTCCGAGCATCCCTAAACATAGCCCTAGCCGGCATCGAAGACGACTGAAAAATCAGGCCCCAGGAAATGCGTTACGAGCCCTTTTCGCCCATCCAAAAAGGGCCCCCAAAGGAAGGCTTTGGGTACAAGTGAACTCCCCAGGGGAGCCTTTACGCAGCCCCACATGCAACTGGACCCTTCGGGTTCGCTGTTTCCGAGTATCCCTAAACATAGACCTAACCGGCATTGAAGATGACTGAAAAATCAGGCCCCAGGAAATGCGTTGCGAGCCCTTTTCGCCCATCCAAAAGTGCCCCCAAAGGAAGTCTTGGGTACAAGTGAACTCCCCAGGGGAGCCTTTACGCAGCCCCACATGCAACTGGACCCTCTGGGTTCGCTGTTTCCGAGCATCCCTAAACATAGCCCTAGCGGTCATCGGAGACGACTGAAAAATCAGGCCCCAGGAAATGAGTTGCGAGCCCTTTTCGCCCATCAAAAAGTGCCCCCAAAGGAAGGCTTTGGGTACAAGAGAACTCCCCAGGGGATCCTTTACGCAGCCCCACATGCAACTGGACCCTCCGGGTTCGCTGTTCCTTAGCATCCCTAAACATAATCCTAGAAGGCATCGATGACGACTGAAAAATCAGGCCCCAGGAAATGCGTTGCGAGGCCTTTTCGCCCTTCCAAAAGTGCCCCCAAAGGAAGGCTTTGGGTACAAGTGAACTCCCCAGGGGAGCCTTTACGCAGCCCCACATGCAACTGGACCCTCCGGGTTCGCTGTTTCCGAGCATCCCTAAACATAGCCCTAGCCGGCATCGATGACGACTGAAAAATCAGGCCTCAGGAAATGCGTTGCGAGCCCCTTTGGACCATCCAAAAGTGCCCGCAAAGGAAGGCTTTGGATACAAGTAAACTCCCCAGGGGAGCCTTTACGCAGCCACACATACAACTGGACCCTTTGGGTTCGATTTTTCCGAGCAACCCTAAATATATCCCTAGCCGGCATGGGAGAAGACTGAAAACCCGGGCCCCAGAAAAGGCGTTTCAAGCCCCTTTGGACCATCCAAAAGTGTCACCAAAGGAAGGCTTTGGGTACAAGTGAACTCCCCAGGGGAGCCTTTACGCAGCCCCACATGCAACTGGACCCTCCGGGTTCGCTGTTTCCGAGCATCCCTAAACATAGCCCTAGCCGGCATCGAAGACGACTGAAAAATCACGCCCCAGGAAAAGCGTTGCGAGCCCTTTTCGTCCATCCAAAAGTACCCCCAAAGGAAGGCTTTGGGTACAAGTGATCTCCCCAGGGGAGCCTTTACGCAGCCCCACATGCAACTGGAGCCTCCGGGTTCGCTGTTCCTGAGCAAACCTAAACGTAGCCCTAGCCGGCATCGATGACGACTGAAAAATCAGGCCCCAGGAAATGCGTTCCGAGGCCTTTTCGCCCATCCAAAAGTGCCCGCAAAGGAAGACTTTGGGTACAAGTGAACTCCCCAGGGGAGCCTTTACGCAGCCCCACATGCAACTGGACCCTTCGGGTTCGATTTTTCCGAGCAACCCTAAATATATCACTAGCCGGCATGGGAGAAGACTGAAAACCCGGGCCCCAGAAAACGCGTTGAAAGCCCCTTTGGACCATCCAAAAGTGTCACCAAAGGAAGGCTTTGGGTACAAGAGAACTCCCCAGGGGAGCCTTTACGCAGCCCCACATGCAACTGGACCCTCCGGGTTCGCTGTTTCCGAGCATCCCTAAACATAGCCCTAGCCGGCATCGAAGACGACTGAAAAATCAGGCCCCAGGAAATGCGTTACGAGCCCTTTTCGCCCATCCAAAAAGGGCCCGCAAAGGAAGGCTTTGGGTACAAGTGAACTCCCCAGGGGAGACTTTACGCAGCCCCACATGCAACTGGACCCTCCGGGTTCGCTCTTTCCGAGCATCCCTAAATATATCCCTAGCCGGCATGGGAGAAGACTGAAAACCCGGGCCCCAGAAAACGCGTTGCAAGCCCCTTTGGACCATCCAAAAGTGTCACCAAAGGAAGGCTTTGGGTACAAGAGAACTCCCCAGGGGAGCCTTTACGCAGCCCCACATGCAACTGGACCCTCCGGGTTCGCTGTTCATGAGCAAACCTAAACATAGCCCTAGCCATCATTGGAGACGACTGAAAAATCAGGCCCCAGGAAATGCGTTGCGAGCCCCTTTGGACCATCCAAAAGTGCCCCCAAAGGAAGTCTTGGGTACAAGTGAACTCCCCAGGGGAGCCTTTACGCAGCCCCACATGCAACTGGACCCTCTGGGTTCGCTGTTTCCGAGCATCCCTAAACATAGCCCTAGCGGTCATCGGAGACGACTGAAAAATCAGGCCCCAGGAAATGCGTTGCGAGCCCTTTTCGCCCATCAAAAAGTGCCCCCAAAGGAAGGCTTTGGGTACAAGAGAACTCCCCAGGGGAGCCTTTACGCAGCCCCACATGCAACTGGACCCTCCGGGTTCGCTGTTCCTTAGCATCCCTAAACATAATCCTAGAAGGCATCGATGACGACTGAAAAATCAGGCCCCAGGAAATGCGTTGCGAGGCCTTTTCGCCCTTCCAAAAGTGCCCCCAAAGGAAGGCTTTGGGTACAAGTGAACTCCCCAGGGGAGCCTTTACGCAGCCCCACATGCAACTGGACCCTCCGGGTTCGCTGTTTCCGAGCATCCCTAAACATAGCCCTAGCCGGCATCGATGACGACTGAAAAATCAGGCCTCAGGAAATGCGTTGCGAGCCCCTTTGGACCATCCAAAAGTGCCCGCAAAGGAAGGCTTTGGATACAAGTAAACTCCCCAGGGGAGCCTTTACGCAGCCACACATACAACTGGACCCTCCGGGTTCGCTGTTCATGAGCAAACCTAAAAGTAGCACTAGCCATCATTGGAGACGACTGAAAAATCAGGCCCCAGGAAATGAGTTGCGAGCCCTTTTCGCCCATCAAAAAGTGCCCCCAAAGGAAGGCTTTGGGAACAAGAGAACTCCCCAGGGGAGCCTTTACGCAGCCCCACATGCAACTGGACCCTTTGGGTTCGATTTTTCCGAGCAACCCTAAATATATCCCTAGCCGGCATGGGAGAAGACTGAAAACCCGGGCCCCAGAAAACGCGTTGCAAGCCCCTTTGGACCATCCAAAAGTGTCACCAAAGGAAGGCTTTGGGTACAAGTGAACTCCCCAGGGGAGCCTTTACGCAGACCCACATGCAACTGGACCCTCCGGGTTCGCTGCTCATGAGCAAACCTAAACGTAGCCCTAGCCGTCATCGGAGACGACTGAAAAATCAGGCCCCAGGAAATGCGTTGCAAGCCCCTTTGGAACATCCAAAAGTGCCCGCAAAGGAAGGCTTTGGGTACAAGTGAACTCCCCAGGGGAGCCTTTACGCAGCCCCACATGCAACTGGACCCTCCGGGTTCGCTGTTCATGAGCAAACCTAAACGTAGCCCTAGCCGTCATCGGAGACGAGTGAAAAATCAGGCCCCAGGAAATGCGTTACGAGCCCTTTTCGCCCATCCAAATGTGCCCCCAAAGGAAGGCTTTGGGTACAAGAGAACTCCCCAGGGGAGCCTTTACGCAGCCCCACATGCAACTGGACCCTTCCGGTTCGCTGTTTCTAAGCATCCCTAAACATAGCCCTAGCCGGCATCGATGACGACTGAAAAATCAGGCCCCAGGAAATGCGTTGCGAGCCCCTTAGTACAATCCAAAAGTGCCCCCAAAGGAAGGCTTTGGGTACAACTGAACTCCCCAGGGGAGCCTTTACGCAGCCCCACATGCAACTGGACCCTCCGGGTTCGCTGTTTCCGAGCATCCCTAAACATAGCCCTAGCCGGCATCGAAGACGACTGAAAAATCACGCCCCAGGAAAAGCGTTGCGAGCCCTTTTCGTCCATCCAAAAGTACCCCCAAAGGAAGGCTTTGGGTACAAGTGATCTCCCCAGGGGAGCCTTTACGCAGCCCCACATGCAACTGGAGCCTCCGGGTTCGCTGTTCCTGAGCAAACCTAAACGTAGCACTAGCCGGGATCGATGACGACTGAAAAATCAGGCCCCAGGAAATGCGTTCCGAGGCCTTTTCGCCCATCCAAAAGTGCCCGCAAAGGAGGACTTTGGGTACAAGTGAACTCCCCAGGGGAGCCTTTACGCAGCCCCACATGCAACTGGACCCTTCGGGTTCGATTTTTCCGAGCAACCCTAAATATATCACTAGCCGGCATGGGAGAAGACTGAAAACCCGGGCCCCAGAAAACGCGTTGAAAGCCCCTTTGGACCATCCAAAAGTGTCACCAAAGGAAGGCTTTGGGTACAAGAGAACTCCCCAGGGGAGCCTTTACGCAGCCCCACATGCAACTGGACCCTCCGGGTTCGCTGTTCATGAGCAAACCTAAACGTAGCTATAGCCGGCATCGTAGACGAGTGAAAAATCAGGCCCCAGGAAATGCTTTACGAGCCCCTTTGGACCATCCAAAAGTGCCCGCAAAGAAGGCTTTGGGTACAAGTGATCTCCCCAGGGGAGCCTTTACGCAGCCCCACATGCAACTGGACCCACCGGGTTCGCTGTTCCTGAGCAAACCTAAACGTAGCCCTAGCCGTCATCGGAGACGAGTGAAAAATCAGGCCCCAGGAAATGCGTTCCGAGGCCTTTTCGCCCATCCAAAAGTGCCCCCAAAGGAAGACTTTGGGTACAAGAGAACTCCCCAGGGGAGCCTTTACGCAGCCCCACATGCAACTGGACCCTCCGGGTTCGCTGTTTCCGAGCATCTCTAAACGTAGCCCTAGCCGGCATCGAAGACGAATGAAAAATTAGACCCCAGGAAATGCGTTGCGAGCCCTTTTCGCCCATCCAAAAGTGCCCCCAAAGGAAGGCTTTGGGTACAGCTGAACTCCCCAGGGGAGCCTTTACGCAGCCCCACATGCAACTGGACCCTTCGGGTTCGCTGTTTCCGAGCATCCCTAAACATAGCCCTAGCCGGCATCGAAGACAAGTGAAAAATCAGGCCCCAGGAAATGTGTTGCGAGCCCTTTTCGCCCATCCAAAAGTGTCACCAAAGGAAGGCTTTGGGTACAAGTGAACTCCCCAGGGGATCCTTTGCGCAGCCTCACATGCAACTGGACCCTCCGGGTTCTCTGTTCCTGAGCAAACCTAAACGTAGCCCTAGCCGTCATCGGAGACGACTGAAAAATCAGGCCCCAGGAAATGCGTTGCAAGCCCCTTTGGACCATCCAAAAGTGTCACCAAAGGAAGGCTTTGGGTACAAGAGAACTCCCCAGGGGAGCCTTTACGCAGCCGCACATGCAACTGGACACTCCGGGTTCTCTGTTCCTGAGCAAACCTAAACGTAGCCCTAGCCGTCTTCGGAGACGACTGAAAAATCAGGCCCCAGAAAACGCGTTGCAAGCCCCTTTGGACCATCCAAAAATGTCACCAAAGGAAGGCTTTGGGTACAAGAGAACTCCCCAGGGGAGCCTTTACGCAGCCGCATATGCAACTGGACCCTCCGGGTTCACTGTTCCTGAGCAAACCTAAATTAGCCCTAGCCGTCTTCGGAGACGACTGAAAAATCAGGCCCCAGGAAATGCGTTGCGAGCCCTTTTCGCCCATCCAAAAGTGCCCCCAAAGGAAGGCTTTGGGTACAAGTGAACTCCCCAGGGGAGCCTTTACGGAGCCCCACATGCAACTGGACCCTCCGGGTTCGCTGTTCCTGAGCAAACCTAAACGTAGCCCTAGCCGTAATCGGAGACGAGTGAAAAATCAGGCCCCAGGAAATGCGTTCCGAGGCCTTTTCGCCCATCCAAAAGTGCCCCCAAAGGAAGGCTTTGGGTACAACTGAACTCCCCAGGGGAGCCTTTACGCAGCCCCACATGCAACTGGACCCTTCGGGTTCGCTGTTTCCGAGTATCCCTAAACATAGACCTAACCGGCATTGAAGATGACTGAAAAATCAGGCCCCAGGAAATGCGTTGCGAGCCCTTTTCGCCCATCCAAAAGTGCCCCCAAAGGAAGTCTTGGGTACAAGTGAACTCCCCAGGGGAGCCTTTACGCAGCCCCACATGCAACTGGACCCTCTGGGTTCGCTGTTTCCGAGCATCCCTAAACATAGCCCTAGCGGTCATCGGAGACGACTGAAAAATCAGGCCCCAGGAAATGAGTTGCGAGCCCTTTTCGCCCATCAAAAAGTGCCCCCAAAGGAAGGCTTTGGGTACAAGAGAACTCCCCAGGGGAGCCTTTACGCAGCCCCACATGCAACTGGACCCTCCGGGTTCGCTGTTCCTTAGCATCCCTAAACATAATCCTAGAAGGCATCGATGACGACTGAAAAATCAGGCCCCAGGAAATGCGTTGCGAGGCCTTTTCGCCCTTCCAAAAGTGCCCCCAAAGGAAGGCTTTGGGTACAAGTGAACTCCCCAGGGGAGCCTTTACGCAGCCCCACATGCAACTGGACCCTCCGGGTTCGCTGTTTCCGAGCATCCCTAAACATAGCCCTAGCCGGCATCGATGACGACTGAAAAATCAGGCCTCAGGAAATGCGTTGCGAGCCCCTTTGGACCATCCAAAAGTGCCCGCAAAGGAAGGCTTTGGATACAAGTAAACTCCCCAGGGGAGCCTTTACGCAGCCCCACATGCAACTGGACCCTCCGGGTTCGCTGTTCATGAGCAAACCTAAAAGTAGCCCTAGCCATCATTGGAGACGACTGAAAAATCAGGCCCCAGGAAATGAGTTGCGAGCCCTTTTCGCCCATCAAAAAGTGCCCCCAAAGGAAGGCTTTGGGAACAAGAGAACTCCCCAGGGGAGCCTTTACGCAGCCCCACATGCAACTGGACCCTTTGGGTTCGATTTTTCCGAGCAACCCTAAATATATCCCTAGCCGGCATGGGAGAAGACTGAAAACCCGGGCCCCAGAAAACGCGTTGCAAGCCCCTTTGGACCATCCAAAAGTGTCACCAAAGGAAGGCTTTGGGTACAAGTGAACTCCCCAGGGGAGCCTTTACGCAGACCCACATGCAACTGGACCCTCCGGGTTCGCTGCTCATGAGCAAACCTAAACGTAGCCCTAGCCGTCATCGGAGACGACTGAAAAATCAGGCCCCAGGAAATGCGTTGCAAGCCCCTTTGGAACATCCAAAAGTGCCCGCAAAGGAAGGCTTTGGGTACAAGTGAACTCCCCAGGGGAGCCTTTACGCAGCCCCACATGCAACTGGACCCTCCGGGTTCGCTGTTCATGAGCAAACCTAAACGTAGCCCTAGCCGTCATCGGAGACGAGTGAAAAATCAGGCCCCAGGAAATGCGTTACGAGCCGTTTTCGCCCATCCAAATGTGCCCCCAAAGGAAGGCTTTGGGTACAAGAGAACTCCCCAGGGGAGCCTTTACGCAGCCCCACATGCAACTGGACCCTTCCGGTTCGCTGTTTCCAAGCATCCCTAAACATAGCCCTAGCAGGCATCGATGACGACTGAAAAATCAGGCCCCAGGAAATGCGTTGCGAGCCCCTTAGTACCATCCAAAAGTGCCCCCAAAGGAAGGCTTTGGGTACAACTGAACTCCCCAGGGGAGCCTTTACGCAGCCCCACATGCAACTGGACCCTCCGGGTTCGCTGTTTCCGAGCATCCCTAAACATAGCCCTAGCCGGCATCGAAGACGACTGAAAAATCAGGCCCCAGGAAATGCGTTGCGAGCCCTTTTCGTCCATCCAAAAGTACCCCCAAAGGAAGGCTTTGGGTACAAGTGATCTCCCCAGGGGAGCCTTTACGCAGCCCCACATGCAACTGGAGCCTCCGGGTTCGCTGTTCCTGAGCAAACCTAAACGTAGCCCTAGCCGGCATCGATGACGACTGAAAAATCAGGCCCCAGGAAATGCGTTCCGAGGCCTTTTCGCCCATCCAAAAGTGCCCGCAAAGGAAGACTTTGGGTACAAGTGAACTCCCCAGGGGAGCCTTTACGCAGCCCCACATGCAACTGGACCCTTCGGGTTCGATTTTTCCGAGCAACCCTAAATATATCACTAGCCGGCATGGGAGAAGACTGAAAACCCGGGCCCCAGAAAACGCGTTGCAAGCCCCTTTGGACCATCCAAATGTGTCACCAAAGGAAGGCTTTGGGTACAAGAGAACTCCCCAGGGGAGCCTTTACGCAGCCCCACATGCAACTGGACCCTCCGGGTTCGCTGTTCATGAGCAAACCTAAACGTAGCCATAGCCGGCATCGGAGACGAGTGAAAAATCAGGCCCCAGGAAATGCGTTACGAGCCCCTTTGGACCATCCAAAAGTGCCCGCAAAGAAGGCTTTGGGTACAAGTGATCTCCCCAGGGGAGCCTTTACGCAGCCCCACATGCAACTGGACCCACCGGGTTCGCTGTTCCTGAGCAAACCTAAACGTAGCCCTAGCCGTCATCGGAGACGAGTGAAAAATCAGGCCCCAGGAAATGCGTTACGAGGCCTTTTCGCCAATCCAAAAGTGCCCCCAAAGGAAGACTTTGGGTACAAGAGAACTCCCCAGGGGAGCCTTTACGCAGCCCCACATGCAACTGGACCCTCCGGGTTCGCTGTTTCCGAGCATCTCTAAACATAGCCCTAGCCGGCATCGAAGACGAATGAAAAATCAGACCCCAGGAAATGCGTTGCGAGCCCTTTTCGCCCATCCAAAAGTGCCCCCAAAGGAAGGCTTTGGGTACAGCTGAACTCCCCAGGGGAGCCTTTACGCAGCCCCACATGCAACTGGACCCTTCGGGTTCGCTGTTTCCGAGCATCCCTAAACATAGCCCTAGCCGGCATCGAAGACAAGTGAAAAATCAGGCCCCAGGAAATGTGTTGCGAGCCCTTTTCGCCCATCCAAAAGTGTCACCAAAGGAAGGCTTTGGGTACAAGTGAACTCCCCAGGGGATCCTTTGCGCAGCCCCACATGCAACTGGACCCTCCGGGTTCTCTGTTCCTGAGCAAACCTAAACGTAGCCCTAGCCGTCATCGGAGACGACTGAAAAATCAGGCCCCAGGAAATGCGTTGCAAGCCCCTTTGGACCATCCAAAAGTGTCACCAAAGGAAGGCTTTGGGTACAAGAGAACTCCCCAGGGGAGCCTTTACGCAGCCGCACATGCAACTGGACCCTCCGGGTTCTCTGTTCCTGAGCAAACCTAAACGTAGCCCTAGCCGTCTTCGGAGAGGACTGAAAAATCAGGCCCCAGAAAACGCGTTGCAAGCCCCTTTGGACCATCCAAAAGTGTCACCAAAGGAAGGCTTTGGGTACAAGTGAACTCCCCAGGGGAGCCTTTACGCAGCCCCACATGCAACTGGACCCTCCGCGTTCGATTTTTCCGAGCAACCCTAAATATATCACTAGCCGGCATGGGAGAAGACTGAAAACCCGGGCCCCAGAAAACGCGTTTCAAGCCCCTTTGGACCATCCAAAAGTGTCACCAAAGCAAGGCTTTGGGTACAAGTGAACTCCCCAGGGGAGCCTTTACGCAGCCCCACATGCAACTGGACCCTCCGGGTTCGCTGTTTCCGAGCATCCCTAAACATAGCCCTAAGCGGCATCGAAGACGAGTGAAAAATCAGGCCCCAGGAAATGCGTTGCAAGCCCCTTTGGACCATCCAAAGGTGCCCCCAAAGGAAGGCTTTGGGTACAAGAGAACTCCCCAGGGGAGCCTTTACGCAGCCCCACATGCAACTGGACCCTCCGCATTCGATTTTTCCGAACAACCCTAAATATATCACTAGCCGGCATGGGAGAAGACTGAAAACCCGGGCCCCAGAAAACGCGTTTCAAGCCCCTTTGGACCATCCAAAAGTGTCACCAAAGGAAGGCTTTGGGTACAAGTGAACTCCCCAGGGGAGCCTTTACGCAGCCCCACATGCAACTGGAGCCTCCGGGTTCGCTGTTTCCGAGCATCCCTAAACATAGCCCTAAGCGGCATCGAAGACGAGTGATAAATCAGGCCCCAGGAAATGCGTTGCGAGCCCTTTTCGCCCATCCAAAAGTGTCAACAAAGGAAGGCTTTGGGTACATCTGAAGTTCCCAGGGGAGCCTTTACGCAGCCCCACATGCAACTGGACCCTTCGGGTTCGATTTTTCCGAGCAACCCTAATTATATCCCTAACTGGCATGGGAGAAGACTGAAAACCCGGGCCCCAGAAAACGCGTTGCAAGCCCCTTTGGACCATCCAAAAGTGTCACCAAAGCAAGGCTTTGGGTACAAGAGAACTCCCCAGGGGAGCCTTTACGCAGCCGCACATGCAACTGGACCCTCCGGGTTCTCTGTTCCTGAGCAAACCTAAACGTAGCCCTAGCCGTCTTCGGAGACGACTGAAAAATCAGGCCCCAGGAAATGCGTTGCAAGCCCCTTTGGACCATCCAAAAGTGCCCGCTAAGGAAGGCTTTGGGTACAAGTGATCTCCCCAGGGGAGCCTTTACGCAGCCCCACATGCAACTGGACCCTCCAGGTTCGCTGTTCCTGAGCAAACCTAAACGTAGCCCTAGCCGTCTTCGGAGACGACTGAAAAATCAGGCCCCAGGAAATGCGTTGCGAGCCCTTTTCGCCCATCCAAAAGTGCCCCCAAAGGAAGGCTTTGGGTACAAGTGAACTCCCCAGGGGAGCCTTTACGCAGCCCCACATGCAACTGGACCCTCCGGGTTCGCTGTTTCCGAGCATCCCTAAACATAGTCCTAGACGGCATCGAAGACGAATGTAAAATCAGGCCCCAGGAAGTGCGTTGCAAGCCCTTTTCGCCCATCCAAAAGTGCCCCCAAAGGAAGGCTTTGGGTACAACTGAACTCCCCAGGGGAGCCTTTACGCAGCCCCACATGCAACTGGACCCTCCGGGTTCGATTTTTCCGAGCAACCCTAAATATATCACTAGCCGGCATGGGCGAAGACTGAAAACCCGGGCCCCAGAAAACGCGTTGAAAGCCCCTTTGGACCATCCAAAAGTGTCACCAAAGGAAGGCTTTGGGTACAAGTGATCTCCCCAGGGGAGCCTTTACGCAGCCCCACATGCAACTGGAGCCTCCGGGTTCGCTGTTTCCGAGCATCCCTAAACATAGCCCTAGCCGGCATCGAAGACAAGTGAAAAATCAGGCCCCAGGAAATGCGTTGCGAGCCCCTTCGGACCATCCAAAAGTGCCCCGAAAGGAAGGCTTTGGGTACAAGTGATCTCCCCAGGGGAGCCTTTACGCAGCCCCACATGCAACTGGACCCTCCGGGTTCGATTTTTCCGAGCAACCCTAAATATATCACTAGCCGGCATGGGCGAAGACTGAAAACCCGGGCCCCAGAAAACGCGTTGAAAGCCCCTTTGGACCATCCAAATGTGTCACCAAAGGAAGGCTTTGGGTACAAGTGAACTCCCCAGGGGAGCCTTTACGCAGCCCCACATGCAACTGGACACTCCGGGTTCGCTGTTCCTGAGCAAACCTAAACGTAGCCCTAGCCGTCATCGGAGACGACTGAAAAATCAGGCCCCAGGAAATGCGTTCCGAGGCCTTTTCGCCCATCCAAAAGTGCCCCCAAAGGAAGACTTTGGGTACAAGAGAACTCCCCAGGGGAGCCTTTACGCAGCCGCACATGCAACTGGACCCTCCGGGTTCTCTGTTCCTGAGCAAACCTAAACGTATCACTAGCCGTCATAGGAGACGACTGAAAAATCAGGCCCCAGAAAACGCGTTGCAAGCCCCTTTGGACCATCCAAAAATGTCACCAAAGGAAGGCTTTGGGTACAAGAGAACTCCCCAGGGGAGCCTTTACGCAGCCGCATATGCAACTGGACCCTCCGGGTTCACTGTTCCTGAGCAAACCTAAATTAGCCCTAGCCGTCTTCGGAGACGAGTGAAAAATCAGGCCCCAGGAAATGCGTTGCGAGCCCTTTTCGCCCATCCAAAAGTGCCCCCAAAGGAAGGCTTTGGGTACAAGTGAACTCCCCAGGGGATCCTTTACGCAGCCCCACATGCAACTGGACCCTCCGGGTTCGATTTTTCCGAGCAATCCTAAATATATCCCTAGCCGGCTTGGGAGAAGACTGAAAACCCGGGCCCCAGAAAAGGCGTTGCAAGCCCCTTTAAACCATCCAAAAGTGTCACCAAAGGAAGGCTTTGGGTACAAGTGAACTCCCCAGGGGAGCCTTTACGCAGCCCCACATGCAACTGGACCCTCCGGGTTCGCTGTTCCTGAGCAAACCTAAACGTAGCCCTAGCCGTCTTCGGAGACGAGTGAAAAATCAGGCCCCAGGAAATGCGTTGCGAGCCCTTTTCGCCCATCCAAAAGTGCCCCCAAAGGAAGGCTTTGGGTACAAGTGAACTCCCCAGGGGAGCCTTTACGCAGCCCCACATGCAACTGGACCCTCCGGGTTCGCTGTTCCTGAGCAAACCTAAACGTAGCCCTAGCCGTAATCGGAGACGAGTGAAAAATCAGGCCCCAGGAAATGCGTTCCGAGGCCTTTTCGCCCATCCAAAAGTGCCCCCAAAGGAAGGCTTTGGGTACAACTGAACTCCCCAGGGGAGCCTTTACGCAGCCCCACATGCAACTGGACCCTTCGGGTTCGCTGTTTCCGAGTATCCCTAAACATAGACCTAACCGGCATTGAAGATGACTGAAAAATCAGGCCCCAGGAAATGCGTTGCGAGCCCTTTTCGCCCATCCAAAAGTGCCCCCAAAGGAAGGCTTTGGGTACAACTGAACTCCCCAGGGGAGCCTTTACGCAGCCCCACATGCAACTGGACCCTTCGGGTTCGCTGTTTCCGAGTATCCCTAAACATAGACCTAACCGGCATTGAAGATGACTGAAAAATCAGGCCCCAGGAAATGCGTTGCAAGCTCCTTTGGACCATCGAAAAGTGCCCCCAAAGGAAGGCTTTGGGTACAAGTGAACTCCCCAGGGGAGCCTTTACGCAGCCCCACATGGAACTGGACCCTCCGCGTTCGATTTTTCCGAGCAACCCTAAATATATCACTAGCCGGCATGGGAGAAGACTGAAAACCCGGGCCCCAGAAAACGCTTTTCAAGCCCCTTTGGACCATCCAAAAGTGTCACCAAAGCAAGGCTTTGGGTACAAGTGAACTCCCCAGGGGAGCCTTTACGCAGCCCCACATGCAACTGGACCCTCCGGGTTCGCTGTTTCCGAGCATCCCTAAACATAGCCCTAAGCGGCATCGAAGACGAGTGAAAAATCAGGCCCCAGGAAATGCGTTGCAAGCCCCTTTGGACCATCCAAAGGTGCCCCCAAAGGAAGGCTTTGGGTACAAGAGAACTCCCCAGGGGAGCCTTTACGCAGCCCCACATGCAACTGGACCCTCCGCATTCGATTTTTCCGAACAACCCTAAATATATCACTAGCCGGCATGGGAGAAGACTGAAAACCCGGGCCCCAGAAAACGCGTTTCAAGCCCCTTTGGACCATCCAAAAGTGTCACCAAAGGAAGGCTTTGGGTACAAGTGAACTCCCCAGGGGATCCTTTACGCAGCCCCACATGCAACTGGACCCTCCGGGTTCGCTGTTTCCGAGCATCCCTAAACATAGCCCTAAGCGGCATCGAAGACGAGTGATAAATCAGGCCCCAGGAAATGCGTTGCGAGCCCTTTTCGCCCATCCAAAAGTGTCAACAAAGGAAGGCTTTGGGTACATCTGAAGTTCCCAGGGGAGCCTTTACGCAGCCCCACATGCAACTGGACCCTCCAGGTTCGCTGTTCCTGAGCAAACCTAAACGTAGCCCTAGCCGTCTTCGGAGACGACTGAAAAATCAGGCCCCAGGAAATGCGTTGCGAGCCCTTTTCGCCCATCCAAAAGTGCCCCCAAAGGAAGGCTTTGGGTACAAGTGAACTCCCCAGGGGAGCCTTTACGCAGCCCCACATGCAACTGGACCCTCCGGGTTCGCTGTTTCCGAGCATCCCTAAACATAGTCCTAGACGGCATCGAAGACGAATGTAAAATCAGGCCCCAGGAAGTGCGTTGCAAGCCCTTTTCGCCCATCCAAAAGTGCCCCCAAAGGAAGGCTTTGGGTACAACTGAACTCCCCAGGGGAGCCTTTACGCAGCCCCACATGCAACTGGACCCTCCGGGTTCGATTTTTCCGAGCAACCCTAAATATATCACTAGCCGGCATGGGCGAAGACTGAAAACCCGGGCCCCAGAAAACGCGTTGAAAGCCCCTTTGGACCATCCAAAAGTGTCACCAAAGGAAGGCTTTGGGTACAAGTGATCTCCCCAGGGGAGCCTTTACGCAGCCCCACATGCAACTGGAGCCTCCGGGTTCGCTGTTTCCGAGCATCCCTAAACATAGCCCTAGCCGGCATCGAAGACAAGTGAAAAATCAGGCCCCAGGAAATGCGTTGCGAGCCCCTTCGGACCATCCAAAAGTGCCCCGAAAGGAAGGCTTTGGGTACAAGTGATCTCCCCAGGGGAGCCTTTACGCAGCCCCACATGCAACTGGACCCTCCGGGTTCGATTTTTCCGAGCAACCCTAAATATATCACTAGCCGGCATGGGCGAAGACTGAAAACCCGGGCCCCAGAAAACGCGTTGAAAGCCCCTTTGGACCATCCAAATGTGTCACCAAAGGAAGGCTTTGGGTACAAGTGAACTCCCCAGGGGAGCCTTTACGCAGCCCCACATGCAACTGGACCCTCCGGGTTCGCTGTTCCTGAGCAAACCTAAACGTAGCCCTAGCCGTAATCGGAGACGAGTGAAAAATCAGGCCCCAGGAAATGCGTTCCGAGGCCTTTTCGCCCATCCAAAAGTGCCCCCAAAGGAAGACTTTGGGTACAAGAGAACTCCCCAGGGGAGCCTTTACGCAGCCGCACATGCAACTGGACCCTCCGGGTTCTCTGTTCCTGAGCAAACCTAAACGTATCACTAGCCGTCATAGGAGACGACTGAAAAATCAGGCCCCAGAAAACGCGTTGCAAGCCCCTTTGGACCATCCAAAAATGTCACCAAAGGAAGGCTTTGGGTACAAGAGAACTCCCCAGGGGAGCCTTTACGCAGCCGCATATGCAACTGGACCCTCCGGGTTCACTGTTCCTGAGCAAACCTAAATTAGCCCTAGCCGTCTTCGGAGACGAGTGAAAAATCAGGCCCCAGGAAATGCGTTGCGAGCCCTTTTCGCCCATCCAAAAGTGCCCCCAAAGGAAGGCTTTGGGTACAAGTGAACTCCCCAGGGGATCCTTTACGCAGCCCCACATGCAACTGGACCCTCCGGGTTCGATTTTTCCGAGCAATCCTAAATATATCCCTAGCCGGCTTGGGAGAAGACTGAAAACCCGGGCCCCAGAAAAGGCGTTGCAAGCCCCTTTAAACCATCCAAAAGTGTCACCAAAGGAAGGCTTTGGGTACAAGTGAACTCCCCAGGGGAGCCTTTACGCAGCCCCACATGCAACTGGACCCTCCGGGTTCGCTGTTCCTGAGCAAACCTAAACGTAGCCCTAGAAGTAATCGGAGACGAGTGAAAAATCAGGCCCCAGGAAATGCGTTCCGAGGCCTTTTCGCCCATCCAAAAGTGCCCCCAAAGGAAGACTTTGGGTACAAGGGAACTCCCCAGGGGAGCCTTTACGCAGCCCCACATGCAACTGGACCCTCCGGGTTCGCTGTTTCCGAGCATCCCTAAACATAGCCCTAGACGGCATCGAAGACGACTGAAAAATCAGGCCCCAGGAAATGCGTTGCGAGCCCTTTTCGCCCATCCAAAAGTGCCCCCAAAGGAAGGCTTTGGGTAGAAGTGAACTCCCCAGGGGAGCCTTTACGCAGCCCCACATGCAACTGGACCCTTCGGGTTCGCTGTTTCCGAGCATCCCTAAACATAGCCCTAGCCGGCATCGAAGACAAGTGAAAAATCAGGCCCCAGGAAATGCGTTGCGAGCCCTTTTCGCCCATCCAAAAGTGTCACCAAAGGAAGGCTTTGGGTACAAGTGAACTCCCCAGGGGAGCCTTTACGCAGCCCCACATGCAACTGGACCCTCCGGGTTCTCTGTTCCTGAGCAACCCTAAATATATCCCTAGCCGTCATCGGAGACGACTGAAAAATCAGGCCCCAGGAAAAGCGTTGCAAGCCCCTTTGGACCATCCAAAAGTGTCACCAAAGGAAGGCTTTGGGTACAAGTGAACTCCCCAGGGGAGCCTTTACGCAGCCCCACATGCAACTGGACCCTCCGGGTTCGCCGTTTCCGAGCATCCCTAAACATTTCCCTAGCCGGCATTGAAGACGACTGAAAAATCAGGCCCCAGGAAATGCTTTGCGAGCCCTTTTCGACCATCCAAAAGTGTCACCAAAGGAAGGCTTTGGGTACATCTGAAGTTCCCAGGGGAGCCTTTACGCAGCCCCACATGCAACTGGACCCTCTGGGTTCGCTGTTTCCGAGCATCCCTAAACATAGCCCTAGCCGGCATCGAAGACAAGTGAAAAATCAGGACCCAGGAAATGCGTTGCGAGCCCCTTCGGACCATCCAAAAGTGCTTCCAAAGGAAGGCTTTGGGTACAAGTGAACTCCCCAGGGGAGCCTTTACGCAGCCCCACATGCAACTGGACCCTCCGGGTTCGCTGTTCCTGAGCAAACCTAAACGTAGCCCTAGCCGTCATCGGAGACGACTGAAAAATCAGGCCCCAGGAAATGCGTTGCGAGCCCTTTTCGCCCATCCAAAAGTGCCCCCAAAGGAAGACTTTGGGTACAAGAGAACTCCCCAGGGGAGCCTTTACGCAGCCACACATGCAACTGGACCCTCCGGGTTCAATGTTCCTGAGCAAACCTAAACGTATCACTAGCCGTCATAGGAGACGACTGAAAAATCAGGCCCCAGAAAATGCGTTGCAAGCCCCTTTGGACCATCCAAAAGTGTCACCAAAGGAAGGCTTTGGGTACAAGAGAACTCCCCAGGGGAGCCTTTACGCAGCCGCATATGCAACTGGACCCTCCGGGTTCACTGTTCCTGAGCAATCCTAAATTAGCCCTAGCCGTCTTCGGAGACGAGTGAAAAATCAGGCCCCAGGAAATGCGTTGCGAGCCCTTTTCGCCAATCCAAAAGTGCCCCCAAAGGAAGGCTTTGGGTACAAGTGAACTCCCCAGGGGAGCCTTTACGCAGCCCCACATGCAACTGGACACTCCGGGTTCGCTGTTCCTGAGCAAACCTAAACGTAGCCCAAGCCGTCATAGGAGATGAGTGAAAAATCAGGCCCCAGGAAATGCGTTCCGAGGCCTTTTCGCCCATCCAAAAGTGCCCGCAAAGGAAGACTTTGGGAACAAGAGAACTCCCCAGGGGAGCCTTTACGCAGCCCCACATGCAACTGGACCCTCCGGGTTCGCTGTTTCCGAGCATCCCTAAACATAGCCCTAGCCGGCATCGAAGACGAATGAAAAATCAGGCCCCAGGAAATGCGTTGCGAGCCCTTTTCGCCCATCCAAAAGTGCCCCCAAAGGAAGGCTTTGGGTACAACTGAACTCCCCAGGGGAGCCTTTACGCAGCCCCACAAGCAACTGGATCCTCCGGGTTCGCTGTTTCCGAGCATCCCTAAACATTTCCCTAGCCGGCATCGATGACGACTGAAAAATCAGGCCCCAGGAAATGCGTTACGAGCCATTTTCGCCCATCCAAAAGTGCCCCCAAAGGAAGGCTTTGGGTACAAGTGAACTCCCCAGGGGAGCCTTTACGCAGCCCCACATGCAACTGGACCCTCCGGGTTCGAGTTTTCCGGGTAAACCTAAATATATCACTAGCCGGCATGGGAGAAGACTGAAAACCCGGGCCCAGAAAACGCGTTGCAAGCCCCTTTGGACCATCCAAAAGTATCACCAAAGGAAGGCTTTGGGTACAAGTGAACTCCCCAGGGGAGCCTTTACGCAGCCCCACATGCAACTGGAACCTCCGGGTTCGCTGTTTCCGAGCATCCCTAAACATAGCCCTAGCCGGCATCGAAGACGACTGAAAAATCAGGCCCCAGGAAATGCTTTGCGAGCCCTTTTCGACCATCCAAAAGTGTCACCAAAGGAATGCTTTGGGTACATCTGAAGTTCCCAGGGGAGCCTTTACGCAGCCCCACATGCAACTGGACCCTCCGGGTTCGCTGTTTCCGAGCATCCCTAAACATAGCCCCAGCCGGCATCGAAGACAAGTGAAAAATCAGGACCCAGGAAATGCGTTGCGAGCCCCTTCGGACCATCCAAAAGTGCCCCCAAAGGAAGGCTTTGGGTAGAAGTGAACTCCCCAGGGGAGCCTTTACGCAGCCCCACATGCAACTGGACCCTCCGGGTTCGATTCTTCCGAGCAATCCTAAATATATCCGTAGCCGGCTTGGGAGAAGACTGAAAACCCGGGCCCCAGAAAAGGCGTTGCAAGCCCCTTTGGACCATCCAAATGTGTCACCAAAGGAAGGCTTTGGGTACAAGTGAACTCCCCAGGGGAGCCTTTACGCAGCCCCACATGCAACTGGACCCTCCGGGTTCGCTGTTCCTGAGCAAACCTAAACGTAGCCCTAGCCGTAATCGGAGACGACTGAAAAATCAGGCCCCAGGAAATGCGTTCCGAGGCCTTTTCGCCCATCCAAAAGTGCCCCCAAAGGAAGACTTTGGGTACAAGAGAACTCCCCAGGGGAGCCTTTACGCAGCCGCACATGCAACTGGACCCTCCGGGTTCTCTGTTCCTGAGCAAACCTAAACGTATCACTAGCCGTCATAGGAGACGACTGAAAAATCAGGCCCCAGAAAACGCGTTGCAAGCCCCTTTGGACCATCCAAAAATGTCACCAAAGGAAGGCTTTGGGTACAAGAGAACTCCCCAGGGGAGCCTTTACGCAGCCGCATATGCAACTGGACCCTCCGGGTTCACTGTTCCTGAGCAAACCTAAATTAGCCCTAGCCGTCTTCGGAGACGAGTGAAAAATCAGGCCCCAGGAAATGCGTTGCGAGCCCTTTTCGCCCATCCAAAAGTGCCCCCAAAGGAAGGCTTTGGGTACAAGTGAACTCCCCAGGGGAGCCTTTACGCAGCCCCACATGCAACTGGACCCTCCGGGTTCGATTTTTCCGAGCAATCCTAAATATATAACTAGCCGGCTTGGGAGAAGACTGAAAACCCGGGCCCCAGAAAAGGCGTTGCAAGCCCCTTTAAACCATCCAAAAGTGTCACCAAAGGAAGGCTTTGGGTACAAGTGAACTCCCCAGGGGAGCCTTTACGCAGCCCCACATGCAACTGGACCCTCCGGGTTCGCTGTTCCTGAGCAAACCTAAACGTAGCCCTAGCCGTAATCGGAGACGAGTGAAAAATCAGGCCCCAGGAAATGCGTTCCGAGGCCTTTTCGCCCATCCAAAAGTGCCCCCAAAGGAAGGCTTTGGGTACAAGTGAACTCCCCAGGGGAGCCTTTACGCAGCCCCACATGCAACTGGACCCTTCGGGTTCGCTGTTTCCGAGCATCCCTAAACATAGACCTAACCGGCATCGAAGATGACTGAAAAATCAGGCCCCAGGAAATGCGTTACGAGCCCTTTTCGCCCATCCAAAAGTGCCCCCAAAGGAAGGCTTTGGGTACAAGTGAACTCCCCAGGGGAGCCTTTACGCAGCCCCACAAGCAACTGGATCCTCCGGGTTCGCTGTTTCCGAGCATCCCTAAACATTTCCCTAGCCGGCATTGATGACGACTGAAAAATCAGGCCCCAGGAAATGCGTTACGAGCCATTTTCGCCAGTCCAAAAGTGCCCCCAAAGGAAGGCTTTGGGTAGAAGTGAACTCCCCAGGGGAGCCTTTACGCAGCCCCACATGCAACTGGACCCTCCGGGTTCGCTGTTTCCGAGTATCCCTAAACATAGCCCTAGCCGGCACCGAAGACGAGTGAAAAATCAGGCCCCAGGAAATGCGTTGCGAGCCCCTTTGGACCATCCAAAAGTGCCCCCAAAGGAAGGCTTTGGGTACAAGTGATCTCCCCAGGGGAGCCTTTACGCAGCCCCACATGCAACTGGACCCTCCGCGTTCGATTTTTCCGAGCAACCCTAAATATATCCCTAGCCGGCATGGGAGAAGACTGAAAACCCGGGCCCCAGAAAACGCGTTTCAAGCCCCTTTGGACCATCCAAAAGTGTCACCAAAGGAAGGCTTTGGGTACAAGTGAACTCCCCAGGGGAGCCTTTACGCAGCCCCACATGCAACTGGAGCCTCCGGGTTCGCTGTTTCCGAGCATCCCTAAACATAGCCCTAAGCGGCATCGAAGACGAGTGAAAAATCAGGTACCAGGAAATGCGTTGCGAGCCCTTTTCGCCCATCCAAAAGTGTCAACAAAGGAAGGCTTTGGGTACATCTGAAGTTCCCAGGGGAGCCTTTACGCAGCCGCACATGCAACTGGACCCTCCGGGTTCTCTGTTCCTGAGCAAACCTAAACGTAGCCCTAGCCGTCTTCGGAGACTACTGAAAAATCGGGCCCCAGGAAATGCGTTGCAAGCCCCTTTGGACCATCCAAAAGTGCCCGCAAAGGAAGGCTTTGGGTACAAGTGATCTCCCCAGGGGAGCCTTTACGCAGCCGCACATGCAACTGGACCCTCCAGGTTCGCTGTTCCTGAGCAAACCTAAACGTAGCCCTAGCCGTCTTCGGAGACGAGTGAAAAATCAGGCCCCAGGAAATGCGTTGCGAGCCCTTTTCGCCCATCCAAAAGTGCCCCCAAAGGAAGGCTTTGGGTACAAGTGAACTCCCCAGGGGAGCCTTTACGCAGCCCCACATACAACTGGACCCTCCGGGTTCGTTGTTTCCGAGCATCCCTAAACATAATCCTAGACGGCATAGAAGACGAATGAAAAATCAGGCCCCAGGAAGTGCGTTGCAAGGCCTTTTCGCCCATCCAAAAGTGCCCCCAAAGGAAGGCTTTGGGTACAAGTGAACTCCCCAGGGGAGCCTTTACGCAGCCCCACATGCAACTGGACCCTCCGAGTTCGATTTTTCCGGGTAAACCTAAATATATCACTAGCCGGCATGGGAGAAGACTGAAAACCCGGGCCCCAGAAAACGCGTTGCAAGCCCCTTTGGACCATCCAAAAGGATCACCAAAGGAAGGCTTTGGGTACAAGTGAACTCCCCAGGGGAGCCTTTACGCAGCCCCACATGCAACTGGACCCTCCGGGTTCGCTGTTTCCGAGCATCCCTAAACATAGCCCTATCCGGCATCGAAGACGACTGAAAAATTAGGCCCCAGGAAATGCATTGCAAACCCTTTTCGACCATCCAAAAGTGTCACCAAAGGAATGCTTTGGGTACATCTGAAGTTCCCAGGGGAGCCTTTACGCAGCCCCACATGCAACTGGACCCTCCGGGTTCGCTGTTTCCGAGCATCCCTAAACATAGCCCTAGCCGGCATCGAAGACAAGTGAAAAATCAGGCCCCAGGAAATGCGTTGCGAGCCCCTTCGGACCATCCAAAAGTGCCCCCAAAGGAAGGCTTTGGGTACAAGTGATCTCCCCAGGGGAGCCTTTACGCAGCCCTACATGCAACTGGACCCACCGGGTTCGCTGTTCCTGAGCAAACCTAAACGTAGCCCTAGCCGTCATCGGAGACGAGTGAAAAATCAGGCCCCAGGAAATGCGTTGCGAGCCCTTTTCGCCCATCCAAAAGTGCCCGCAAAGGAAGACTTTGGGTACAAGAGAACTCCCCAGGGGAGCCTTTACGCAGCCCCACATGCAACTGGACCCTCCGGGTTCGCTGTTTCCGAGCATCCCTAAACATATTCCTAGACGGCATCGAAGACGAATGAAAAATCAGGCCCCAGGAAGTGCGTTGCAAGCCCTTTTCGCCCATCCAAAAGTGCCCCCAAAGGAAGGCTTTGGGTACAAGTGAACTCCCCAGGGGAGCCTTTACGCAGCCCCACATGCAACTGGACCCTCCGGGTTCGCTGTTTCCGAGCATCCCTAAACAGCCCTAGCCGGTATCGTAGTCGACTGAAAAATCAGACCCCAGGAAATGCGTTGCGAGCCCTTTTCGCCCATCCAAAAGTGTCACCAAAGGAAGGCTTTGGGTACAAGTGAACTCCCCAGGGGAGCCTTTACGCAGCCCCACATGCAACTGGACCCTTCAGGTTCGCTGTTTCCGAGCATCCCTAAACATAGCCCTAGCCGGCATCGAAGACGAATGAAAAATCAGGCCCAAGGAAATGCGTTGCGAGCCCCTTAGGACCATCCAAAGGTGCCCCCAAAGGAAGGCTTTGGGTACAAGTGAACTCCCCAGGGGAGCCTTTACGCAGCCCCACATGCAACTGGACCCTCCGGGTTCGATTTTTCCGAGCAACCCTAAATATATTACTAGCTGGCATGGGAGAAGACTGAAAACCCGGGCCCCAGAAAACGCGTTGAAAGCCCCTTTGGACCATCCAAAAGTGTCACCAAAGGAAGGCTTTGGGTACAAGAGAACTCCCCAGGGGAGCCTTTACGCAGCCCCACATGCAACTGGACCCTCCGGGTTCGCTGTTCATGAGCAAACCTAAACGTAGCCATAGCCGGCATCGTAGACGACTGAAAAATCAGGCCCCAGGAAATGCGTTGCAAGCCCCTTTGGACCATCCAAAAGTGCCCGCAAAGAAGGCTTTGGGTACAAGTGATCTCCCCAGGGGAGCCTTTACGCAGCCCCACATGCAACTGGACCCTCCGGGTTCGCTGTTTCCGAGCATCCCTAAACATAGCCCTAGCCGGCATCGAAGACAAGTGAAAAATCAGGCCCCAGGAAATGCGTTGCGAGCCCCTTCGGACCATCCAAAAGTGCCCCCAAAGGAAGGCTTTGGGTACAAGTGATCTCCCCAGGGGAGCCTTTACGCAGCCCCACATGCAACTGGACCCACCGGGTTCGCTGTTCCTGAGCAAACCTAAACGTAGCCCTAGCCGTCATCGGAGACGAGTGAAAAATCAGGCCCCAGGAAATGCGTTCCGAGGCCTTTTCGCCCATCTAAAAGTGCCCGCAAAGGAAGGCTTTGGGTACAAGAGAACTCCCCAGGGGAGCCTTTACGCAGCCCCACATGCAACTGGACCCTCCAGGTTCGCTGTTTCCGAGCATCCCTAAACATAGCCCTAGCCGGCATCGAAGACAAGTGTAAAATCAGGACCCAGGAAATGCGTTGCGATCCCCTTCGGACCATCCAAAAGTGCCCCCAAAGGAAGGCTTTGGGTACAAGTGATCTCCCAAGGGGAGCCTTTACGCAGCCCCACATGCAACTGGACCCTCCGGGTTCGCTGTTTCCGAGCATCCCTAAACATAGCCCTAGCCGGCATCGAAGACAAGTGAAAAATCAGGCCCCAGGAAATGCGTTGCGAGCCCTTTTCGCCCATCCAAAAGTGTCACCAAAGGAAGGCTTTGGGTAGAAGTGAACTCCCCAGGGGAGCCTTTACGCAGCCCCACATGCAACTGGACCCTCCGGGTTCTCTGTTCCTGAGCAACCCTAAATATATCCCTAGCCGTCATCGGAGACGACTGAAAAATCAGGCCCCAGGAAATGCGTTGCAAGCCCCTTTGGACCATCCAAAAATGTCACCAAAGGAAGGCTTTGGGTACAAGAGAACTCCCCAGGGGAGCCTTTACGCAGCCGCATATGCAACTGGACCCTCCCGGTTCACTGTTCCTGAGCAAACCTAAATTAGCCCTAGCCGTCTTCGGAGACGAGTGAAAAATCAGGCCCCAGGAAATGCGTTACGAGCCCTTTTCGCCCATCCAAAATTGCCCGCAAAGGAAGGCTTTGGGTACAAGTGATCTCCCCAGGGGAGCCTTTACGCAGCCCCACATGCAACTGGACCCTCCGGGTTCGATTTTTCCGAGCAACCCTAATTATATCCCTAACCGGCATGGGAGAAGACTGAAAACCCGGGCCCCAGAAAACGCGTTGCAAGCCCCTTTGGACCATCCAAAAGTGTCACCAAAGGAAGGCTTTGGGTACAAGAGAACTCCCCAGGGGAGCCTTTACGCAGCCGCACATGCAACTGGACCCTCCGGGTTCTCTGTTCCTGAGCAAACCTAAACGTAGCCCTAGCCGTCTTCGGAGACGACTGAAAAATCAGGCCCCAGGAAGTGCGTTGCGAGCCCTTTTCGTCCATCCAAAAGTGCCCCCAAAGGAAGGCTTTGGGTACAAGTGAACTCCCCAGGGGAGCCTTTACGCAGCCCCACATGCAACTGGACCCTCCGGGTTCGCTGTTTCCGAGCATCCCTAAACATAGTCTTAGACGGCATCGAAGACGAATGAAAAATCAGGCCCCAGGAAGTGCGTTGCAAGCCCTTTTCGACCATCCAAAAGTGTCACCAAAGGAATGCTTTGGGTACATCTGAAGTTCCCAGGGGAGCCTTTACGCAGCCCCACATGCAACTGGACCCTCCGGGTTCGCTGTTTCCGAGCATCCCTAAACATAGCCCTAGCCGGCATCGAAGACAAGTGAAAAATCAGGACCCAGGAAATGCGTTGCGAGCCCCTTCAGACCATCCAAAAGTGCCCCCAAAGGAAGGCTTTGGGTACAAGTGAACTCCCCAGGGGAGCCTTTACGCAGCCCCACATGCAACTGGACCCTCCGGGTTCGATTTTTCCGAGCAATCCTAAATATATCCCTAGCCGGCTTGGGAGAAGACTGAAAACCCGGGCCCCAGAAAAGGCGTTGCAAGCCCCTTTGGACCATCCAAATGTGTCACCAAAGGAAGGCTTTGGGTACAAGTGAACTCCCCAGGGGAGCCTTTACGCAGCCCCACATGCAACTGGACCCTCCGGGTTCGCTGTTTCCTATCAAACCTAAACGTAGCCCTAGCCGTAATCGGAGACGAGTGAAAAATCAGGCCCCAGGAAATGCGTTGCAAGCCCCTTTGGACCATCCAAAAGTGCCCGCAAAGGAAGGCTTTGGGTACAAGTGATCTCCCCAGGGGAGCCTTTACGCAGCCCCACATGCAACTGGACCCTCCGGGTTCGCTGTTTCCGAGCATCCCTAAACATAGCCCTAGACGGCATCGGAGACGACTGAAAAATCAGGCCCCAGGAAATGCGTTACGAGCCCTTTTCGCCCATCCAAAAGTGCCCCCAAAGGAAGGCTTTGGGTACAAGTGAACTCCCCAGGGGAGCCTTTACGCAGCCCCACATGCAACTGGACCCTCCGGGTTCTCTGTTCCTGAGCAAACCTAAACGTAGCCCTGGCCGTCTTCGGAGACGACTGAAAAATCAGGCCCCAGGAAATGCGTTGCAAGCCCCTTTGGACCATCCAAAAGTGCCCGCAAAGGAAGGCTTTGGGTACAAGTGATCTCCCCAGGGGAGCCTTTACGCAGCCCCACATGCAACTGGACCCTCCAGGTTCGCTGTTCCTGAGCAAACCTAAACGTAGCCCTAGCCGTCTTCGGAGACGACTGAAAAATCAGGCCCCAGGAAATGCGTTGCGAGCCCTTTTCGCCCATCCAAAAGTGCCCCCAAAGGAAGGCTTTGGGTACAAGTGAACTCCCCAGGGGAGCCTTTACGCAGCCCCACATGCAACTGGACCCTCCGGGTTCGCTGTTTCTGAGCATCCCTAAACATAGTCCTAGACGGCATCGAAGTCGACTGAAAAATCAGACCCCAGGAAAGGCCTTGCGAGCCCTTTTCGACCATCCAAAAGTGTCACCAAAGGAAGGCTTTGGGTACATCTGAAGTTCCCAGGGGAGCCTTTACGCAGCCCCACATGCAACTGGACCCTCTGGGTTCGCTGTTTCCGAGCATCCCTAAACATAGCCCTAGCCGGCATCGAAGACAAGTGAAAAATCAGGACCCAGGAAATGCGTTGCGAGCCCCTTCGGACCATCCAAAAGTGCTTCCAAAGGAAGGCTTTGGGTACAAGTGAACTCCCCAGGGGAGCCTTTACGCAGCCCCACATGCAACTGGACCCTCCGGGTTCGATTTTTCCGAGCAATCCTAAATATATAACTAGCCGGCTTGGGAGAAGACTGAAAACCCGGGCCCCAGAAAAGGCGTTGCAAGCCCCTTTGGACCATCCAAAAGTATCACCAAAGGAAGGCTTTGGGTACAAGTGAACTCCCCAGGGGAGCCTTTACGCAGCCCCACATGCAACTGGACCCTCCGGGTTCGCTGTTCCTGAGCAAACCTAAACGTAGCCCTAGCCGTAATCGGAGACGAGTGAAAAATCAGGCCCCAGGAAATGCGTTCCGAGGCCTTTTCGCCCATCCAAAAGTGCCCCCAAAGGAAGACTTTGGGTACAAGAGAACTCCCCAGGGGAGCCTTTACGCAGCCACACATGCAACTGGACCCTCCTTGTTCAATGTTCCTGAGCAAACCTAAACGTATCACTAGCCGTCATAGGAGACGACTGAAAAATCAGGCCCCAGAAAACGCGTTGCAAGCCCCTTTGGACCATCCAAAAATGTCACCAAAGGAAGGCTTTGGGTACAAGAGAACTCCCCAGGGGAGCCTTTACGCAGCCCCACATGCAACTGGACCCTCCGGGTTCGCTGTTTCCGAGCATCCCTAAACATAGCCCTAGCCGGCATCGAAGACGAATGAAAAATCAGGCCCCAGGAAATGCGTTGCGAGCCCTTTTCGCCCATCCAAAAGTGCCCCCAAAGGAAGGCTTTGGGTACAAGTGAACTCCCCAGGGGAGCCTTTACGCAGCCCCACATGCAACTGGACCCTCCGGGTTCGAGTTTTCCGGGTAAACCTAAATATATCACTAGCCGGCATGGGAGAAGACTGAAAACCCGGGCCCAGAAAACGCGTTGCAAGCCCCTTTGGACCATCCAAAAGTATCACCAAAGGAAGGCTTTGGGTACAAGTGAACTCCCCAGGGGAGCCTTTACGCAGCCCCACATGCAACTGGAACCTCCGGGTTCGCTGTTTCCGAGCATCCCTAAACATAGCCCTAGCCGGCATCGAAGACGACTGAAAAATCAGGCCCCAGGAAATGCTTTGCGAGCCCTTTTCGACCATCCAAAAGTGTCACCAAAGGAATGCTTTGGGTACATCTGAAGTTCCCAGGGGAGCCTTTACGCAGCCCCACATGCAACTGGACCCTCCGGGTTCGCTGTTTCCGAGCATCCCTAAACATAGCCCCAGCCGGCATCGAAGACAAGTGAAAAATCAGGACCCAGGAAATGCGTTGCGAGCCCCTTCGGACCATCCAAAAGTGCCCCCAAAGGAAGGCTTTGGGTACAAGTGAACTCCCCAGGGGAGCCTTTACGCAGCCCCACATGCAACTGGACCCTCCGGGTTCGATTCTTCCGAGCAATCCTAAATATATCCGTAGCCGGCTTGGGAGAAGACTGAAAACCCGGGCCCCAGAAAAGGCGTTGCAAGCCCCTTTGGACCATCCAAATGTGTCACCAAAGGAAGGCTTTGGGTACAAGTGAACTCCCCAGGGGAGCCTTTACGCAGCCCCACATGCAACTGGACCCTCCAGGTTCGCTGTTCCTGAGCAAACCTAAACGTAGCCCTAGCCGTAATCGGAGACGACTGAAAAATCAGGCCCCAGGAAATGCGTTCCGAGGCCTTTTCGCCCATCCAAAAGTGCCCCCAAAGGAAGACTTTGGGTACAAGAAAACTCCCCAGGGGAGCCTTTACGCAGCCGCACATGCAACTGGACCCTCCGGGTTCTCTGTTCCTGAGCAAACCTAAACGTATCACTAGCCGTCATAGGAGACGACTGAAAAATCAGGCCCCAGAAAACGCGTTGCAAGCCCCTTTGGACCATCCAAAAATGTCACCAAAGGAAGGCTTTGGGTACAAGAGAACTCCCCAGGGGAGCCTTTACGCAGCCGCATATGCAACTGGACCCTCCGGGTTCACTGTTCCTGAGCAAACCTAAATTAGCCCTAGCCGTCTTCGGAGACGAGTGAAAAATCAGGCCCCAGGAAATGCGTTGCGAGCCCTTTTCGCCCATCCAAAAGTGCCCCCAAAGGAAGGCTTTGGGTACAAGTGAACTCCCCAGGGGAGCCTTTACGCAGCCCCACATGCAACTGGACCCTCCGGGTTCGATTTTTCCGAGCAATCCTAAATATATCCCTAGCCGGCTTGGGAGAAGACTGAAAACCCAGGCTCCAGAAAACGCGTTGCAAGCCCCTTTGGACCATCCAAAAGTGTCACCAAAGGAAGGCTTTGGGTACAAGAGAACTCCCCAGGGGAGCCTTTACGCAGCCGCACATGCAACTGGACCCTCCGGGTTCTCTGTTCCTGAGCAAACCTAAACGTAGCCCTAGCCGTCTTCGGAGACTACTGAAAAATCGGGCCCCAGGAAATGCGTTGCAAGCCCCTTTGGACCATCCAAAAGTGCCCGCAAAGGAAGGCTTTGGGTACAAGTGATCTCCCCAGGGGAGCCTTTACGCAGCCGCACATGCAACTGGACCCTCCAGGTTCTCTGTTCCTGAGCAAACCTAAACGTAGCCCTAGCCGTCTTCGGAGACGACTGAAAAATCAGGCCCCAGGAAATGCGTTGCGAGCCCTTTTCGCCCATCCAAAAGTGCCCCCAAAGGAATGCTTTGGGTACAAGTGAACTCCCCAGGGGAGCCTTTACGCAGCCCCACATGCAACTGGACCCTCAGGGTTCGATTTTTCCGGGTAAACCTAAATATATCACTAGCCGGCATGGGAGAAGACTGAAAACCCGGGCCCCAGAAAACGCGTTGCAAGCCCCTTTGGACCATCCAAAAGTATCACCAAAGGAAGGCTTTGGGTACAAGTGAACTCCCCAGGGGAGCCTTTACGCAGCCCCACATGCAACTGGACCCTCCGGGTTCGCTGTTTCCGAGCATCCCTAAACATAGCCCTAGCCGGCATCGAAGACGACTGAAAAATCAGGCCCCAGGAAATGCATTGCAAACCCTTTTCGACCATCCAAAAGTGTCACCAAAGGAATGCTTTGGGTACATCTGAAGTTCCCAGGGGAGCCTTTACGCAGCCCCACATGCAACTGGACCCTCCGGGTTCGCTGTTTCCGAGCATCCCTAAACATAGCCCTAGCCGGCATCGAAGACAAGTGAAAAATCAGGCCCCAGGAAATGCGTTGCGAGCCCCTTCATACCATCCAAAAGCGCCCCCAAAGGAAGGCTTTGGGTACAAGTGATCTCCCCAGGGGAGCCTTTACGCAGCCCCACATGCAACTGGACCCACCGGGTTCGCTGTTCCTGAGCAAACCTCAAAGTAGCCCTAGCCGTCATCGGAGACGAGTGAAAAATCAGGCCCCAGGAAATGCGTTACGAGCCCTTTTCGCCCATCCAAAAGTGCCCGCAAAGGAAGGCTTTGGGTACAAGAGAACTCCCCAGGGGAGCCTTTACGCAGCCCCACATGCAACTGGACCCTCCGGGTTCGCTGTTTCCGAGCATCCCTAAACATAGCCCTAGCCGGCATCGAAGACAAGTGTAAAATCAGGACCCAGGAAATGCGTTGCGATCCCCTTCGGACCATCCAAAAGTGCCCCCAAAGGAAGGCTTTGGGTACAAGAGAACTCCCCAGGGGAGCCTTTACGCAGCCGCACATGCAACTGGACCCTCCGGGTTCTCTGTTCCTGAGCAAACCTAAACGTAGCCCTAGCCGTCTTCGGAGACGACTGAAAAATCAGGCCCCAGGAAGTGCGTTGCGAGCCCTTTTCGCCCATCCAAAAGTGCCCCCAAAGGAAGGCTTTGGGTACAAGTGAACTCCCCAGGGGAGCCTTTACGCAGCCCCACATGCAACTGGACCCTCCGGGTTCTCTGTTCCTGAGCAAACCTAAACATAGTCCTAGACGGCATCGAAGACGAATGAAAAATCAGGCCCCAGGAAGTGCGTTGCAAGCCCTTTTCGACCATCCAAAAGTGTCACCAAAGGAATGCTTTGGGTACATCTGAAGTTCCCAGGGGAGCCTTTACGCAGCCCCACATGCAACTGGATCCTCCGGGTTCGCTGTTTCCGAGCATCACTAAACATAGCCCTAGCCGGCATCGAAGACAAGTGAAAAATCAGGACCCAGGAAATGCGTTGCGAGCCCCTTCAGACCATCCAAAAGTGCCCCCAAAGGAAGGCTTTGGGTACAAGTGAACTCCCCAGGGGAGCCTTTACGCAGCCCCACATGCAACTGGACCCTCCGGGTTCGATTTTTCCGAGCAATCCTAAATATATCCCTAGCCGGCTTGGGAGAAGACTGAAAACCCGGGCCCCAGAAAAGGCGTTGCAAGCCCCTTTGGACCATCCAAATGTGTCACCAAAGGAAGGCTTTGGGTACAAGTGAACTCCCCAGGGGAGCCTTTACGCAGCCCCACATGCAACTGGACCCTCCGGGTTCGCTGTTTCCTAGCAAACGTAAACGTAGCCCTAGCCGTAATCGGAGACGAGTGAAAAATCAGGCCCCAGGAAATGCGTTCCGAGGCCTTTTCGCCCATCCAAAAGTGCCCCCAAAGGAAGACTTTGGGTACAAGAGAACTCCCCAGGGGAGCTTTTACGCAGCCCCACATGCAACTGGACCCTCCGGGTTCGCTGTTTCCGAGCATCCCTAAACATAGCCCTAGACGGCATCGGAGACGACTGAAAAATCAGGCCCCAGGAAATGCGTTACGAGCCCTTTTCGCCCATCCAAAAGTGCCCCCAAAGGAAGGCTTTGGGTACAAGTGAACTCCCCAGGGGAGCCTTTACGCAGCCCCACATGCAACTGGATCCTCCGGGTTCGCTGTTTCCGAGCATCCCTAAACATTTCCCTAGCCGGCATCGATGACGACTGAAAAATCAGGCCCCAGGAAATGCGTTACGAGCCCTTTTCGCCCATCCAAATGTGCCCCCAAAGGAAGGCTTTGGGTAGAAGAGAACTCCCCAGGGGAGCCTTTACGCAGCCCCACATGGAACTGGACCCTCCGGGTTCGCTGTTTCCGAGTATCCCTAAACATAGCCCTAGCCGGCACCGAAGACGAGTGAAAAATCAGGCCCCAGGAAATGCGTTGCGAGCCCCTTTGGACCATCCAAAAGTGCCCCCAAAGGAAGGCTTTGGGTACAAGTGATCTCCCCAGGGGAGCCTTTACGCAGCCCCACATGCAACTGGACCCTCCGCGTTCGATTTTTCCGAGCAAGCCTAAATATATCACTAGCCGGCATGGGAGAAGACTGAAAACCCGGGCCCAGAAAACGCGTTTCAAGCCCCTTTGGACCATCCAAAAGTGTCACCAAAGGAAGGCTTTGGGTACAAGTGAACTCCCCAGGGGAGCCTTTACGCAGCCCCACATGCAACTGGAGCCTCCGGGTTCGCTGTTTCCGAGCATCCCTAAACATAGCCCTAAGCGGCATCGAAGACGAGTGAAAAATCAGGCCCCATGAAATGCGTTGCGAGCCCTTTTCGCCCATCCAAAAGTGTCAACAAAGGAAGGCTTTGGGTACATCTGAAGTTCCCAGGGGAGCCTTTACGCAGCCCCACATGGAACTGGACCCTTCGGGTTCGATTTTTCCGAGCAACCCTAATTATATCCCTAATCGGCATGGGAGAAGACTGAAAACCCGGGCTCCAGAAAACGCGTTGCAAGCCCCTTTGGACCATCCAAAAGTGTCACCAAAGGAAGGCTTTGGGTACAAGAGAACTCCCCAGGGGAGCCTTTACGCAGCCGCACATGCAACTGGACCCTCCGGGTTCTCTGTTCCTGAGCAAACCTAAACGTAGCCCTAGCCGTCTTCGGAGACGACTGAAAAATCAGGCCCCAGGAAATGCGTTGCGAGCCCTTTTCGCCCATCCAGAAGTGTCACCAAAGGAAGGCTTTGGGTACATGTGAAGTTCCCAGGTGAGCCTTTACGCAGCCCCACATGCAACTGGACCCTTCGGGTTCGATTTTTCCGAGCAACCCTAAATATATCCCTAGCCGGCATGGGAGAAGACTGAAAACCCGGGCCCCAGAAAACGCGTTGCAAGCCCCTTTGGACCATCCAAAAGTGCCCGCAAAGGAAGGCTTTGGGTACAAGTGATCTCCCCAGGGGAGCCTTTACGCAGCCCCACATGCAACTGGACCCTTCGGGTTCGATTTTTCCGAGCAACCCTAAATATATCCCTAGCCGGCATGGGAGAAGACTGAAAACCCGGGCCCCAGAAAACGCGTTGCAAGCCCCTTTGGACCATCCAAAAGTGCCCCCAAAGGAAGGCTTTGGGTACAAGTGAACTCCCCAGGGCAGCCTTTACGCAGCCCCACATGCAACTGGACCCTCCGGGTTCGATTTTTCCGAGCAACCCTAAATATATCACTAGCCGGCATGGGAGAAGACTGAAAACCCGGGCCCCAGAAAAGGCGTTTCAAGCCCCTTTGGACCATCCAAAAGTGTCACCAAAGGAAGGCTTTGGGTACAAGTGAACTCCCCAGGGGAGCCTTTACGCAGCCCCACATGCAACTGGACCCTCCGGGTTCAATTTTTCCGGGTAAACCTAAATATATCACTAGCCGGCATGGGAGAAGACTGAAAACCCGGGCCCCAGAAAACGCGTTGCAAGCCCCTTTGGACCATCCAAAGTATCACCAAAGGAAGGCTTTGGGTACAAGTGAACTCCCCAGGGGAGCCTTTACGCAGCCCCACATGCAACTGGAACCTCCGGGTTCGCTGTTTCCGAGCATCCCTAAACATAGCCCTAGCCGGCATCGAAGACGACTGAAAAATCAGGCCCCAGGAAATGCTTTGCGAGCCCTTTTCGACCATCCAAAAGTGTCACCAAAGGAATGCTTTGGGTACATCTGAAGTTCCCAGGGGAGCCTTTACGCAGCCCCACATGCAACTGGACCCTCCGGGTTCGCTGTTTCCGAGCATCCCTAAACATAGCCCTAGCCGGCATCGAAGACAAGTGAAAAATCAGGACCCAGGAAATGAGTTGCGAGCCCCTTCGCCCATCCAAAAGTGCCCCCAAAGGAAGGCTTTGGGTACAAGTGAACTCCCCAGGGGAGCCTTTACGCAGCCCCACATGCAACTGGACCCTCCGGGTTCGATTTTTCCGAGCAATCCTAAATATATCCCTAGCCGGCTTGGGAGAAGACTGAAAACCCGGGCCCCAGAAAAGGCGTTGCAAGCCCCTTTGGACCATCCAAATGTGTCACCAAAGGAAGGCTTTGGGTACAAGTGAACTCCCCAGGGGAGCCTTTACGCAGCCCCACATGCAACTGGAGCCTCCGGGTTCGCTGTTTCCGAGCATCCCTAAACATAGCCCTAGCCGGCATCGAAGACGAGTGAAAAATCAGGCCCCAGGAAATGCGTTGCGAGCCCTTTTCGCCCATCCAAAAGTGCCCCCAAAGGAAGGCTTTGGGTACAAGTGAACTCCCCAGGGGAGCCTTTACGCAGCCCCACATGCAACTGGACCCTCCGGGTTCGCTGTTTCCGAGCATCCCTAAACATAGCCCTAGCCGGCATCGAAGACGAGTGAAAAATCAGGCCCCAGGAAATGCGTTGCGAGCCCTTTTTGCCCATCCAAAAGTGCCCCCAAAGGAAGGCTTTGGGTACAAGTGAACTCCCCAGGGGAGCCTTTACGCAGCCCCACATGCCACTGTACCCTCCGGGTTCGCTGTTCCTGAGCAAACCTAAACGTAGCCCTAGCCGGCAT
This sequence comes from Anas acuta, assembly GCF_963932015.1. Lineage (NCBI taxonomy): Eukaryota > Metazoa > Chordata > Aves > Anseriformes > Anatidae > Anas > Anas acuta. Next base: position 245,181 of record NW_027076328.1, on the reverse strand, counting down.
CGAAGACGAGTGAAAAATCAGGCCCCAGGAAATGCGTTGCGAGCCCCTTTGGACCATCCAAAAGTGCCCCCAAAGGAAGGCTTTGGGTACAAGTGAACTCCCCAGGGGAGCCTTTACGCAGCCCCACATGCAACTGGACCCTCCGGGTTCGATTTTTCCGAGCAACCCTAAATATATCACTAGCCGGCATGGGAGAAGACTGAAAACCCGGGCCCCAGAAAACGCGTTGAAAGCCCCTTTGGACCATCCAAAAGTGTCACCAAAGGAAGGCTTTGGGTACAAGTGATCTCCCCAGGGGAGCCTTTACGCAGCCCCACATGCAACTGGACCCTCCGGGTTCGCTGTTTCCGAGCATCCCTAAACATAGCCCTAGACGGCATCGAAGACAAGTGAAAAATCAGGACCCAGGAAATGCGTTGCGAGCCCCTTCGGACCATCCAAAAGTGCCCCCAAAGGAAGGCTTTGGGTACAAGTGAACTCCCCAGGGGAGACTTTACGCAGCCCCACATGCAACTGGACCCTCCGGGTTCGATTTTTCCGGGTAAACCTAAATATATCCCTAGCCGGCATGGGAGAAGACTGAAAACCCGGGCCCAGAAAACGCGTTGCAAGCCCCTTTGGACCATCCAAAAGTATCACCAAAGGAAGGCTTTGGGTACAAGTGAACTCCCCAGGGGAGCCTTTACGCAGCCCCACATGCAACTGGACCCTCCGGGTTCGCTGTTTCCGAGCATCCCTAAACATAGCCCTAGCCGGCATCGAAGACGAGTGAAAAATCAGGCCCCAGGAAATGCGTTGCGAGCCCTTTTTGCCCATCCAAAAGTGCCCCCAAAGGAAGGCTTTGGGTACAAGTGAACTCCCCAGGGGAGCCTTTACGCAGCCCCACATGCCACTGTACCCTCCGGGTTCGCTGTTCCTGAGCAAACCTAAACGTAGCCCTAGCCGGCATCGAAGACGAGTGAAAAATCAGGCCCCAGGAAATGCGTTGCGAGCCCCTTTGGACCATCCAAAAGTGCCCCCAAAGGAAGGCTTTGGGTACAAGTGAACTCCCCAGGGGAGCCTTTACGCAGCCCCACATGCAACTGGACCCTCCGGGTTCGATTTTTCCGAGCAACCCTAAATATATCACTAGCCGGCATGGGAGAAGACTGAAAACCCGGGCCCCAGAAAACGCGTTGAAAGCCCCTTTGGACCATCCAAAAGTGTCACCAAAGGAAGGCTTTGGGTACAAGTGATCTCCCCAGGGGAGCCTTTACGCAGCCCCACATGCAACTGGACCCTCCGGGTTCGCTGTTTCCGAGCATCCCTAAACATAGCCCTAGACGGCATCGAAGACAAGTGAAAAATCAGGACCCAGGAAATGCGTTGCGAGCCCCTTCGGACCATCCAAAAGTGCCCCCAAAGGAAGGCTTTGGGTACAAGTGAACTCCCCAGGTGAGACTTTACGCAGCCCCACATGCAACTGGACCCTCCGGGTTCGATTTTTCCGGGTAAACCTAAATATATCCCTAGCCGGCTTGGGAGAAGACTGAAAACCCGGGCCCAGAAAACGCGTTGCAAGCCCCTTTGGACCATCCAAAAGTATCACCAAAGGAAGGCTTTGGGTACAAGTGAACTCCCCAGGGGAGCCTTTACGCAGCCCCACATGCAACTGGAACCTCCGGGTTCGCTGTTTCCGAGCATCCCTAAACATAGCCCTAGCCGGCATCGAAGACGACTGAAAAATCAGGCCCAAGGAAATGCTTTGCGAGCCCTTTTCGATCATCCAAAAGTGTCACCAAAGGAATGCTTTGGGTACATCTGAAGTTCCCAGGGGAGCCTTTACGCAGCCCCACATGCAACTGGACCCTCCGGGTTCGCTGTTTCCGAGCATCCCTAAACATAGCCCTAGCCGGCATCGAAGACAAGTGAAAAATCAGGACCCAGGAAATGCGTTGCGAGCCCCTTCGGACCATCCAAAAGTGCCCCCAAAGGAAGGCTTTGGGTACAAGTGAACTCCCCAGGGGAGCCTTTACGCAGCCCCACATGCAACTGGACCCTCCGGGTTCGATTTTTCCGAGCAATCCTAAATATATCCCTAGCCGGCTTGGGAGAAGACTGAAAACCCGGGCCCCAGAAAAGGCGTTGCAAGCCCCTTTGGACCATCCAAATGTGTCACCAAAGGAAGGCTTTGGGTACAAGTGAACTCCCCAGGGGAGCCTTTACGCAGCCCCACATGCAACTGGACCCTCCGGGTTCGCTGTTCCTGAGCAAACCTAAACGTAGCCCTAGCCGTAATCGGAGACGAGTGAAAAATCAGGCCCCAGGAAATGCGTTCCGAGGCCTTTTCGCCCATCCAAAAGTGCCCCCAAAGGAAGACTTTGGGTACAAGAGAACTCCCCAGGGGAGCCTTTACGCAGCCCCACATGCAACTGGACCCTCCGGGTTCGCTGTTTCCGAGCATCCCTAAACATAGCCCTAGACGGCATCGAAGACGAATGAAAAATCAGGCCCCAGGAAATGCGTTACGAGCCCTTTTCGCCCATCCAAAAGTGCCCCCAAAGGAAGGCTTTGGGTACAAGTGAACTCCCCAGGGGAGCCTTTACGCAGCCCCACATGCAACTGGACCCTCCGGGTTCGCTGTTTCCGAGCATCCCTAAATATTTCCCTAGCCGGCATCGATGACGACTGAAAAATCAGGCCCCAGGAAATGCATTACGAGCCCTTTTCGCCCATCAAAATGTGCCCCCAAAGGAAGGCTTTGGGTAGAAGAGAACTCCCCAGGGGAGCCTTTACGCAGCCCCACATGGAACTGGACCCTCCGGGTTCGCTGTTTCCGAGTATCCCTAAACATAGCCCTAGCCGGCACCGAAGACGAGTGAAAAATCAGGCCCCAGGAAATGCGTTGCGAGCCCCTTTGGACCATCCAAAAGTGCCCCCAAAGGAAGGCTTTGGGTACAAGTGATCTCCCCAGGGGAGCCTTTACGCAGCCCCACATGCAACTGGACCCTCCGCGTTCGATTTTTCCGAGCAACCCTAAATATATCACTAGCCGGCATGGGAGAAGACTGAAAACCCGGGCCCCAGAAAACGCGTTGCAAGCCCCTTTGGACCATCCAAAAGTGTCACCAAAGGAAGGCTTTGGGTACAAGTGAACTCCCCAGGGGAGCCTTTACGCAGCCGCACATGCAACTGGACCCTCCGGGTTCTCTGTTCCTGAGCAAACCTAAACGTAGCCCTAGCCGTCATAGGAGACGACTGAAAAATCAGGCCCCAGAAAACGCGTTGCAAGCCCCTTTGGACCATCCAAAAATGTCACCAAAGGAAGGCTTTGGGTACAAGAGAACTCCCCAGGGGAGCCTTTACGCAGCCGCACATGCAACTGGACCCTCCGGGTTCTCTGTTCCTGAGCAAAACTAAATTAGCCCTAGCCGTCTTCGGAGACGAGTGAAAAATCAGGCCCAAGGAAATGTGTTGCGAGCCCTTTTCGCCCATCCAAAAGTGCCCCCAAAGGAAGGCTTAGGGTACAAGTGAACTCCCCAGGGGAGCCTTTACGCAGCCCCACATGCAACTGGACCCTCCGGGTTCGCTGTTTCCGAGCATCCCTAAACATAGCCCTAGCCGGCATCGAAGACGAATGAAAAATCAGGCCACAGGAAGTGCGTTGCAAGCCCTTTTCGCCCATCCAAAAGTGCCCCCAAAGGAAGGCTTTGGGTAAAACTGAACTCCCCAGGGGAGCCTTTACGCAGCCCCACATGCAACTGGACCCTCCGGGATCGCTGTTTCCGAGCATCCCTAAACATAGCCCTAGCCAGCATCGATGACGACTGAAAAATCAGGCCCCAGGAAATGCGTTACGAGCCCTTTTCGCCCATCCAAAAGTGCCCCCAAAGGAAGTCTTTGGGTACAAGTGAACTCCCCAGGGGAGCCTTTACGCAGCCCCACATGCAACTGGACCCTCCGGGTTCGATTTTTCCGAGCAATCCTAAATATATCACTAGCCGGCATGGGAGAAGACTGAAAACCCGGGCCCCAGAAAAGGCGTTGCAAGCCCCTTTGGACCATCCAAAAGTGTCACCAAAGGAAGGCTTTGGATACAAGTGAACTCCCCAGGGGAGCCTTTACGCAGCCCCACATGCAACTGGACCCTCCGGGTTCGCTGTTCCTGAGCAAACCTAAACGTAGCCCTAGCCGTCATCGGAGACGAGTGAAAAATCAGGCCCCAGGAAATGCGTTCCGAGGCCTTTTCGCCCATCCAAATGTGCCCCCAAAGGAAGACTTTGGGTACAAGAGAACTCCCCAGGGGAGCCTTTACGCAGCCCCACATGCAACTGGACCCTCCGGGTTCGCTGTTTCCGAGCATCCCTAAACATAGCCCTAGACGGCATCGAAGACGAGTGAAAAATCAGGCCCCAGGAAATGCGTTACGAGCCCTTTTCGCCCATCCAAAAGTGCCCCCAAAGGAAGGCTTTGGGTACAAGTGAACTCCCCAGGGGAGCCTTTACGCAGCCCCACATGCAACTGGATCCTCCGGGTTCGTTGTTTCTGAGCATCCCTAAACATTTCCCTAGCCGGCATCGATGACGACTGAAAAATCAGGCCCCAGGAAATGCGTTACGAGCCATTTTCGCCCATCCAAAAGTGCCCCCAAAGGAAGGCTTTGGGTACAAGTGAACTCCCCAGGGGAGCCTTTACACAGCCCCACATGGAACTGGACCCTCCGGGTTCGCTGTTTCCGAGTATCCCTAAACATTGCCCTAGCCGGCACCGAAGACGAGTGAAAAATCAGGCCCCAGGAAATGCGTTGCGAGCCCTTTTCGCCCATCCAAAAGTGTCACCAAAGGAAGGCTTTGGGTACAAGTGAACTCCCCAGGGGAGCCTTTACGCAGCCCCACATGCAACTGGACCCTCCGGGTTCTCTGTTCCTGAGCAACCCTAAATATATCCCTAGCCGTCATCGGAGACGACTGAAAAATCAGGCCCCAGGAAATGCGTTGCAAGCCCCTTTGGACCATCCAAAAGTGTCACCAAAGGAAGGCTTTGGGTACAAGAGAACTCCCCAGGGGAGCCTTTACGCAGCCCCACATGCAACTGGACCCACCGGGTTCTCTGTTCCTGAGCAAACCTAAACGTAGCCCTAGCCGTCATAGGAGACGACTGAAAAATCAGGCCCCAGAAAACGCGTTGCAAGCCCCTTTGGACCATCCATAAATGTCACCAAAGGAAGGCTTTGGGTACAAGAGAACTCCCCAGGGGAGCCTTTACGCAGCCCCACATGCAACTGGACCCTCCGGGTTCGCTGTTTCCGAGCATCCCTAAACATAGCCCTAGCCGTCTTCGGAGACGAGTGAAAAATCAGGCCCCAGGAAATGCGTTACGAGCCCTTTTCGCCCATCCAAAAGTGCCCCCAAAGGAAGGCTTTGGGTACAAGTGAACTCCCCAGGGGAGCCTTTATGCAGCCCCACATGCAACTGGACCCTCCGGGTTTGATTTTTCCGAGCAATCCTAAATATATCCCTAGCCGGCTTGGGAGAAGACTGAAAACCCGGGCCCCAGAAAAGGCGTTTCAAGCCCCTTTGGACCATCCAAATGTGTCACCAAAGGAAGGCTTTGGGTACAAGTGAACTCCCCAGGGGAGCCTTTACGCAGCCCCACATGCAACTGGACCCTCCGGGTTCGCTGTTCCTGAGCAAACCTAAACGTAGCCCTAGCCGTAATCGGAGACTAGTGAAAAGTCAGGCCCCAGGAAATGCATTCCGAGGCCTTTTCGCCCATCCAAAAGTGCCCCCAAAGGAAGACTTTGGGTACAAGAGAACTCCCCAGGGGAGCCTTTACGCAGCCCCACATGCAACTGGACCCTCCGGGTTCGCTGTTTCCGAGCATCCCTAAACATAGCCCTAGACGGCATCGAAGACGAGTGAAAAATCAGGCCCCAGGAAATGCGTTACGAGCCCTTTTCGCCCATCCAAAAGTGCCCCCAAAGGAAGGCTTTGGGTACAAGTGAACTCCCCAGGGGAGCCTTTACGCAGCTCCACATGCAACTGGACCCTCCGGGTTCGCTGTTTCCGAGCATCCCTAAACATTTCCCTAGACGGCATCGATGACAACTGAAAAATCAGGCCCCAGGAAATGCGTTACGAGCCATTTTCGCCCATCGAAAAGTGCCCCCAAAGGAAGTCTTTGGGTACAAGTGAACTCCCCAGGGGAGCCTTTACGCAGCCCCACATGCAACTGGACCCTCCGGGTTCGCTGTTCCCGAGTATCCCTAAACATAGCCCTAGCCGGCACCGAAGACGAGTGAAAAATCAGGCCCCAGGAAATGCGTTGCGAGCCCCTTTGGACCATCCAAAAGTGCCCCCAAAGGAAGGCTTTGGGTACAAGTGAACTCCCCAGGGGAGCCTTTACGCAGCCCCACATGCAACTGGATCCTCCGGGTTCGCTGTTTCTGAGCATCCCTAAACATTTCCCTAGCCGGCATCGATGACGACTGAAAAATCAGGCCCCAGGAAATGCGTTACGAGCCATTTTCGCCCATCCAAAAGTGCCCCCAAAGGAAGGCTTTGGGTACAAGTGAACTCCCCAGGGGAGCCTTTACGCAGCCCCACATGGAACTGGACCCTCCGGGTTCGCTGTTTCCGAGTATCCCTAAACATAGCCCTAGCCGGCACCGAAGACGAGTGAAAAATCAGGCCCCAGGAAATGCGTTGCGAGCCCTTTTCGCCCATCCAAAAGTGTCACCAAAGGAAGGCTTTGGGTACAAGTGAACTCCCCAGGGGAGCCTTTACGCAGCCCCACATGCAACTGGACCCTCCGGGTTCTCTGTTCCTGAGCAACCCTAAATATATCCCTAGCCGTCATCGGAGACTACTGAAAAATCAGGCCCCAGGAAATGCGTTGCAAGCCCCTTTGGACCATCCAAAAGTGTCACCAAAGGAAGGCTTTGGGTACAAGAGAACTCCCCAGGGGAGCCTTTACGCAGCCGCACATGCAACTGGACCCTCCGGGTTCTCTGTTCCTGAGCAAACCTAAACGTAGCCCTAGCCGTCATAGGAGACGACTGAAAAATCAGGCCCCAGAAAACGCGTTGCAAGCCCCTTTGGACCATCCAAAAATGTCACCAAAGGAAGGTTTTGGGTACAAGAGAACTCCCCAGGGGAGCCTTTACGCAGCCGCATATGCAACTGGACCCTCCGGGTTCGATGTTTCCGAGCATCCCTAAACATAGCCCTAGCCGTCTTCGGAGACGAGTGAAAAATCAGGCCCCAGGAAATGCGTTACGAGCCCTTTTCGCCCATCCAAAAGTGCCCCCAAAGGAAGGCTTTGGGTACAAGTGAACTCCCCAGGGGAGCCTTTATGCAGCCCCACATGCAACTGGACCCTCCGGGTTCGATTTTTCCGAGCAATCCTAAATATATCCCTAGCCGGCTTGGGAGAAGACTGAAAACCCGGGCCCCAGAAAAGGCGTTTCAAGCCCCTTTGGACCATCCAAATGTGTCACCAAAGGAAGGCTTTGGGTACAAGTGAACTCCCCAGGGGAGCCTTTACGCAGCCCCACATGCAACTGGACCCTCCGGGTTCGCTGTTCCTGAGCAAACCTAAACGTAGCCCTAGCCGTCATCGGAGACGAGTGAAAAATCAGGCCCCAGGAAATGCATTCCGAGGCCTTTTCGCCCATTCAAAAGTGCCCCCAAAGGAAGACTTTGGGTACAAGAGAACTCCCCAGGGGAGCCTTTACGCAGCCCCACATGCAACTGGACCCTCCGGGTTCGCTGTTTCCGAGCATCCCTAAACATAGCCCTAGACGGCATCGAAGACGAGTGAAAAATCAGGCCCCAGGAAATGCGTTACGAGCCCTTTTCGCCCATCCAAAAGTGCCCCCAAAGGAAGGCTTTGGGTACAAGTGAACTCCCCAGGGGAGCCTTTACGCAGCCCCACATGCAACTGGACCCTCCGGGTTCGCTGTTTCCGAGCATCCCTAAACATTTCCCTAGCCGGCATCGATGACAACTGAAAAATCAGGCCCCAGGAAATGCGTTACGAGCCATTTTCGCCCATCCAAAAGTGCCCCCAAAGGAAGTCTTTGGGTACAAGTGAACTCCCCAGGGGAGCCTTTACGCAGCCCCACATGCAACTGGACCCTCCGGGTTCGCTGTTCCCGAGTATCCCTAAACATAGCCCTAGCCGGCACCGAAGACGAGTGAAAAATCAGGCCCCAGGAAATGCGTTGCGAGCCCCTTTGGACCATCTAAATGTGCCCCCAAAGGAAGGCTTTGGGTACAAGTGAACTCCCCAGGGGAGCCTTTACGCAGCCCCACATGCAACTGGACCCTTCGGGTTCGCTGTTTCCGAGCATCCCTAAACATAGACCTAACCGGCATCGAAGATGACTGAAAAATCAGGCCCCAGGAAATGCGTTACGAGCCCTTTTCGCTCATCCAAAAGTGCCCCCAAAGGAAGGCTTTGGGTACAAGAGAACTCCTCAGGGGAGCCTTTACGCAGCCCCACATGCAACTGGATCCTCCGGGTTCGCTGTTTCTGAGCATCCCTAAACATTTCCCTAGCCGGCATCGATGACGACTGAAAAATCAGGCCCCAGGAAATGCGTTACGAGCCATTTTTGCCCATCCAAAAGTGCCCCCAAAGGAAGGCTTTGGGTACAAGTGAACTCCCCAGGGGAGCCTTTACGCAGCCCCACATGCAACTGGACCCTCCGGGTTCGCTGTTTCCGAGTATCCCTAAACATAGCCCTAGCCGGCACCGAAGACGAGTGAAAAATCAGGCCCCAGGAAATGCGTTGCGAGCCCTTTTCGCCCATCCAAAAGTGTGACCAAAGGAAGGCTTTGGGTACAAGTGAACTCCCCAGGGGAGCCTTTACGCAGCCGCATATGCAACTGGACCCTCCGGGTTCACTGTTCCTGAGCAAACCTAAACGTAGCCCTAGCCGTCTTCGGAGACGAGTGAAAAATCAGGCCCCAGGAAATGCGTTACGAGCCCTTTTCGCCCATCCAAAAGTGCCCCCAAAGGAAGGCTTTGGGTACAAGTGAACTCCCCAGGGGAGCCTTTACGCAGCCCCACATGCAACTGGACCCTCCGGGTTCGATTTTTCCGAGCAATCCTAAATATATCCCTAGCCGGCTTGGGAGAAGACTGAAAACCCGGGCCCCAGAAAAGGCGTTGCAAGCCCCTTTGGACCATCCAAATGTGTCACCAAAGGAAGGCTTTGGGTACAAGTGAACTCCCCAGGGGAGCCTTTACGCAGCCCCACATGCAACTGGACCCTCCGGGTTCGCTGTTCCTGAGCAAACCTAAACGTAGCCCTAGCCGTCATCGGAGACGAGTGAAAAATCAGGCCCCAGGAAATGCATTCCGAGGCCTTTTCGCCCATCCAAAAGTGCCCCCAAAGGAAGACTTTGGGTACAAGAGAACTCCCCAGGGGAGCCTTTACGCAGCCCCACATGCAACTGGACCCTCCGGGTTCGCTGTTTCCGAGCATCCCTAAACATAGCCCTAGACGGCATCGAAGACGAGTGAAAAATCAGGCCCCAGGAAATGCGTTACGAGCCCTTTTCGCCCATCCAAAAGTGCCCCCAAAGGAAGGCTTTGGGTACAAGTGAACTCCCCAGGGGAGCCTTTACGCAGCCCCACATGCAACTGGATCCTCCGGGTTCGCTGTTCATGAGCAAACCTAAACATTTCCCTAGCCGGCATCGATGACAACTGAAAAATCAGGCCCCAGGAAATGCGTTACGAGCCATTTTCGCCCATCCAAAAGTGCCCCCAAAGGAAGTCTTTGGGTACAAGTGAACTCCCCAGGGGAGCCTTTACGCAGCCCCACATGCAACTGGACCCTCCGGGTTCGCTGTTTCCTAGTATCCCTAAACATAGCCCTAGCCGGCACCGAAGACGAGTGAAAAATCAGGCCCCAGGAAAAGCGTTGCGAGCCCCTTTGGACCATCCAAAAGTGCCCCCAAAGGAAGGCTTTGGGTACAAGTGAACTCCCCAGGGGAGCCTTTACGCAGCCCCACATGCAACTGGACCCTTCGGGTTCGATTTTTCCGAGCAACCCTAATTATATCCCTAACCGGCATGGGAGAAGATTGAAAACCCGGGCCCCAGAAAACGCGTTGCAAGCCCCTTTGGACCATCCAAAAGTGTCACCAAAGGAAGGCTTTGGGTACAAGAGAACTCCCCAGGGGAGCCTTTACGCAGCCGCACATGCAACTGGACCCTCCGGGTTCTCTGTTCCTGAGCAAACCTAAACGTAGCCCTAGCCGTCTTCGGAGACGAGTGAAAAATCAGGCCCCAGGAAATGCGTAGCGAGCCCTTTTCGCCCATCCAAATGTGCCCCCAAAGGAAGGCTTTGGATACAAGTGAACTCCCCAGGGGAGCCTTTACGCAGCCCCACATGCAACTGGACCCTCCGGGTTCGCTGTTTCTGAGCAAACCTAAACGTAGCCCTAGCCGTCATCGGAGACGAGTGAAAAATCAGGCCCCAGGAAATGCGTTGCGAGCCCTTTTCGCCCATCCAAATGTGCCCCCAAAGGAAGGCTTTGGATACAAGTGAACTCCCCAGGGGAGCCTTTACGCAGCCCCACATGCAACTGGACCCTCCGGGTTCGCTGTTTCTGAGCATCCCTAAACATAGCCCTAGCCGGCACCGAAGACGAGTGAAAAATCAGGCCCCAGGAAATGCGTTGCGAGCCCTTTTCGCCCATCCAAAAGTGTCACCAAAGGAAGGCTTTGGGTACAAGTGAACTCCCCAGGGGAGCCTTTACGCAGCCCCACATGCAACTGGACCCTCCGGGTTCTCTGTTCCTGAGCAACCCTAAATATATCCCTAGCCGTCATTGGAGACGACTGAAAAATCAGGCCACAGGAAATGCGTTGCAAGCCCCTTTGGACCATCCAAAAGTGTCACCAAAGGAAGGCTTTGGGTACAAGAGAACTCCCCAGGGGAGCCTTTACGCAGCCCCACATGCAACTGGACCCTCCGGGTTCTCTGTTCCTGAGCAACCCTAAATATATCCCTAGCCGTCATTGGAGACGACTGAAAAATCAGGCCACAGGAAATGCGTTGCAAGCCCCTTTGGACCATCCAAAAGTGTCACCAAAGGAAGGCTTTGGGTACAAGAGAACTCCCCAGGGGAGCCTTTACGCAGCCGCACATGCAACTGGACCCTCCGGGTTCTCTGTTCCTGAGCAAACCTAAACGTAGCCCTAGCCGTCATAGGAGACGACTGAAAAATCAGGCCCCAGAAAACGCGTTTCAAGCCCCTTTGGACCATCCAAATGTGTCACCAAAGGAAGGCTTTGGGTACAAGTGAACTCCCCAGGGGAGCCTTTACGCAGCCCCACATGCAACTGGACCCTCCGGGTTCGCTGTTCCTGAGCAAACCTAAACGTAGCCCTAGCCGTCATCGGAGACGAGTGAAAAATCAGGCCCCAGGAAATGCATTCCGAGGCCTTTTCGCCCATCCAAAAGTGCCCCCAAAGGAAGACTTTGGGTACAAGAGAACTCCCCAGGGGAGCCTTTACGCAGCCCCACATGCAACTGGACCCTCCGGGTTCGCTGTTTCCGAGCATCCCTAAACATAGCCCTAGACGGCATCGAAGACGAGTGAAAAATCAGGCCCCAGGAAATGCGTTACGAGCCCTTTTCGCCCATCCAAAAGTGCCCCCAAAGGAAGGCTTTGGGTACAAGTGAACTCCCCAGGGGAGCCTTTACGCAGCCCCACATGCAACTGGACCCTCCGGGTTCGATTTTTCCGAGCAACCCTAATTATATCCCTAACCGGCATGGGAGAAGACTGAAAACCCGGGCCCCAGAAAACGCGTTGCAAGCCCCTTTGGACCATCCAAAAGTGTCACCAAAGGAAGGCTTTGGGTACAAGAGAACTCCCCAGGGGAGCCTTTACGCAGCCGCACATGCAACTGGACCCTCCAGGTTCGCTGTTCCTGAGCAAACCTAAACGTAGCCCTAGCCGTCTTCGGAGACGAGTGAAAAATCAGGCCCCAGGAAATGCGTAGCGAGCCCTTTTCGCCCATCCAAATGTGCCCCCAAAGGAAGGCTTTGGATACAAGTGAACTCCCCAGGGGAGCCTTTACGCAGCCCCATATGCAACTGGACCCTCCAGGTTCGCTGTTCCTGAGCAAACCTAAACGTAGCCCTAGCCGTCTTCGGAGACGAGTGAAAAATCAGGCCCCAGGAAATGCGTTGCGAGCCCTTTTCGCCCATCCAAATGTGCCCCCAAAGGAAGGCTTTGGATACAAGTGAACTCCCCAGGGGAGCCTTTACGCAGCCCCACATGCAACTGGACCCTCCGGGTTCGCTGTTTCTGAGCATCCCTAAACATTTCCCTAGCCGGCATCGAAGACGACTGAAAAATCAGGCCCCAGGAAATGTGTTACGAGGCATTTTCGCCCATCCAAAAGTGCCCCCAAAGGAAGGCTTTGGGTACAAGTGAACTCCCCAGGGGAGCCTTTACGCAGCCCCACATGGAACTGGACCCTCCGGGTTCGCTGTTTCCGAGTATCCCTAAACATAGCCCTAGCCGGCACCGAAGACGAGTGAAAAATCAGGCCCCAGGAAATGCGTTGCGAGCCCTTTTCGCCCATCCAAAAGTGTCACCAAAGGAAGGCTTTGGGTACAAGTGAACTCCCCAGGGGAGCCTTTACGCAGCCCCACATGCAACTGGACCCTCCGGGTTCTCTGTTCCTGAGCAACCCTAAATATATCCCTAGCCGTCATTGGAGACGACTGAAAAATCAGGCCACAGGAAATGCGTTGCAAGCCCCTTTGGACCATCCAAAAGTGTCACCAAAGGAAGGCTTTGGGTACAAGAGAACTCCCCAGGGGAGCCTTTACGCAGCCCCACATGCAACTGGACCCTCCGGGTTCTCTGTTCCTGAGCAACCCTAAATATATCCCTAGCCGTCATTGGAGACGACTGAAAAATCAGGCCACAGGAAATGCGTTGCAAGCCCCTTTGGACCATCCAAAAGTGTCACCAAAGGAAGGCTTTGGGTACAAGAGAACTCCCCAGGGGAGCCTTTACGCAGCCGCACATGCAACTGGACCCTCCGGGTTCTCTGTTCCTGAGCAAACCTAAACGTAGCCCTAGCCGTCATAGGAGACGACTGAAAAATCAGGCCCCAGAAAACGCGTTTCAAGCCCCTTTGGACCATCCAAATGTGTCTCCAAAGGAAGGCTTTGGGTACAAGTGAACTCCCCAGGGGAGCCTTTACGCAGCCCCACATGCAACTGGACCCTCCGGGTTCGCTGTTTCCGAGCATCCCTAAACATAGCCCTAGACGGCATCGAAGACGAGTGAAAAATCAGGCCCCAGGAAATGCGTTACGAGCCCTTTTCGCCCATCCAAAAGTGCCCCCAAAGGAAGGCTTTGGGTACAAGTGAACTCCCCAGGGGAGCCTTTACGCAGCCCCACATGCAACTGGACCCTCCGGGTTCGCTGTTTCCGAGCATCCCTAAACATTTCCCTAGCCGGCATCAAGGACAACTGAAAAATCAGGCCCCAGGAAATGCGTTACGAGCCATTTTCGCCCATCCAAAAGTGCCCCCAAAGGAAGGCTTTGGGTACAAGTGAACTCCCCAGGGGAGCCTTTACGCAGCCCCACATGCAACTGGACCCTCCGGGTTCGCTGTTCCCGAGTATCCCTAAACATAGCCCTAGCCGGCACCGAAGACGAGTGAAAAATCAGGCCCCAGGAAATGCGTTGCGAGCCCCTTTGGACCATCTAAAAGTGCCCCCAAAGGAAGGCTTTGGGTACAAGTGAACTCCCCAGGGGAGCCTTTACGCAGCCCCACATGCAACTGGACCCTTCGGGTTCGATTTTTCCGAGCAACCCTAATTATATCCCTAACCGGCATGGGAGAAGACTGAAAACCCGGGCCCCAGAAAACGCGTTGCAAGCCCCTTTGGACAATCCAAAAGTGTCACCAAAGGAAGGCTTTGGGTACAAGAGAACTCCCCAGGGGAGCCTTTACGCAGCCCCACATGCAACTGGACCCACCGGGTTCGCTGTTCCTGAGCAAACCTAAACGTAGACCTAGCCGGCATCGAAGACGAATGAAAAATCAGGCCCCAGGAAATGTGTTACGAGGCATTTTCGCCCATCCAAAAGTGCCCCCAAAGGAAGGCTTTGGGTACAAGTGAACTCCCCAGGGGAGCCTTTACGCAGCCCCACATGGAACTGGACCCTCCGGGTTCGCTGTTTCCGAGTATCCCTAAACATAGCCCTAGCCGGCACCGAAGACGAGTGAAAAATCAGGCCCCAGGAAATGCGTTGCGAGCCCTTTTCGCCCATCCAAAAGTGTCACCAAAGGAAGGCTTTGGGTACAAGTGAACTCCCCAGGGGAGCCTTTACGCAGCCCCACATGCAACTGGACCCTCCGGGTTCTCTGTTCCTGAGCAACCCTAAATATATCCCTAGCCGTCATTGGAGACGACTGAAAAATCAGGCCACAGGAAATGCGTTGCAAGCCCCTTTGGACCATCCAAAAGTGTCACCAAAGGAAGGCTTTGGGTACAAGAGAACTCCCCAGGGGAGCCTTTACGCAGCCCCACATGCAACTGGACCCTCCGGGTTCTCTGTTCCTGAGCAACCCTAAATATATCCCTAGCCGTCATTGGAGACGACTGAAAAATCAGGCCACAGGAAATGCGTTGCAAGCCCCTTTGGACCATCCAAAAGTGTCACCAAAGGAAGGCTTTGGGTACAAGAGAACTCCCCAGGGGAGCCTTTACGCAGCCGCACATGCAACTGGACCCTCCGGGTTCTCTGTTCCTGAGCAAACCTAAACGTAGCCCTAGCCGTCTTCGGAGACGACTGAAAAATCAGGCCCCAGAAAACGCGTTTCAAGCCCCTTTGGACCATCCAAATGTGTCTCCAAAGGAAGGCTTTGGGTACAAGTGAACTCCCCAGGGGAGCCTTTACGCAGCCCCACATGCAACTGGACCCTCCGGGTTCGCTGTTCCTGAGCAAACCTAAACGTAGCCCTAGCCGTCATCGGAGACGAGTGAAAAATCAGGCCCCAGGAAATGCATTCCGAGGCCTTTTCGCCCATCCAAAAGTGCCCCCAAAGGAAGACTTTGGGTACAAGAGAACTCCCCAGGGGAGCCTTTACGCAGCCCCACATGCAACTGGACCCTCCGGGTTCGCTGTTTCCGAGCATCCCTAAACATAGCCCTAGACGGCATCGAAGACGAGTGAAAAATCAGGCCCCAGGAAATGCGTTACGAGCCCTTTTCGCCCATCCAAAAGTGCCCCCAAAGGAAGGCTTTGGGTACAAGTGAACTCCCCAGGGGAGCCTTTACGCAGCCCCACATGCAACTGGACCCTCCGGGTTCGCTGTTTCCGAGCATCCCTAAACATTTCCCTAGCCGGCATCGATGACAACTGAAAAATCAGGCCCCAGGAAATGCGTTACGAGCCATTTTCGCCCATCCAAAAGTGCCCCCAAAGGAAGTCTTTGGGTACAAGTGAACTCCCCAGGGGAGCCTTTACGCAGCCCCACATGCAACTGGACCCTTCGGGTTCGATTTTTCCGAGCAACCCTAATTATATCCCTAACCGGCATGGGAGAAGACTGAAAACCCGGGCCCCAGAAAACGCGTTGCAAGCCCCTTTGGACAATCCAAAAGTGTCACCAAAGGAAGGCTTTGGGTACAAGAGAACTCCCCAGGGGAGCCTTTACGCAGCCCCACATGCAACTGGACCCACCGGGTTCGCTGTTCCTGAGCAAACCTAAACGTAGACCTAGCCGGCATCGAAGACGAATGAAAAATCAGGCCCCAGGAAGTGCGTTGCAAGCCCTTTTCGCCCATCCAAAAGTGCCCCCAAAGGAAGGCTTTGGGTAAAACTGAACTCCCCAGGGGAGCCTTTACGCAGCCCCACATGCAACTGGACCCTCCGGGTTCGCTGTTTCCGAGCATCCCTAAACATAGCCCTAGCCGGCATCGAAGACAAGTGAAAAATCAGGACCCAGGAAATGCGTTACGAGCCCTTTTCGCCCATCAAAAAGTGCCCCCAAAGGAAGGCTTTGGGTACAAGTGAACTCCCCAGGGGAGCCTTTACGCAGCCCCACATGCAACTGGATCCTCCAGGTTCGATTTTTCCGAGCAATCCTAAATATATATCCAGCCGGCTTGGGAGAAGACTGAAAACCCGGGCCCCAGAAAAGGCGTTGCAAGCCCCTTTGGACCATCCAAAAGTGTCACCAAAGGAAGGCTTTGGGTACAAGTGAACTCCCCAGGGGAGCCTTTACGCAGCCCCACATGCAACTGGACCCTCCGGGTTCGCTGTTCCTGAGCAAACCTAAACGTAGCCCTAGCCGTAATCGGAGACGAGTGAAAAATCAGGCCCCAGGAAATGCGTTACGAGCCCTTTTCGCCCATCCAAATGTGCCCCCAAAGGAAGACTTTGGGTACAAGAGAACTCCCCAGGGGAGCCTTTACGCAGCCCCACATGCAACTGGACCCTCCGGGTTCGCTGTTTCCGAGCATCCCTAAACATAGCCCTAGACGGCATCGAAGACGAGTGAAAAATCAGGCCCCAGGAAATGCGTTGCGAGCCCTTTTCGCCCATCCAAAAGTGCCCCCAAAGGAAGGCTTTGGGTACAAGTGAACTCCCCAGGGGAGCCTTTACGCAGCCCCACATGCAACTGGACCCTTCGGGTTCGCTGTTTCCGAGCATCCCTAAACATAGACCTAACCGGCATCGAAGATGACTGAAAAATCAGGCCCCAGGAAATGCGTTACGAGCCCTTTTCGCTCATCCAAAAGTGCCCCCAAAGGAAAGCTTTGGGTACAAGTGAACTCCCCAGGGGAGCCTTTACGCAGCCCCACATGCAACTGGATCCTCCGGGTTCGCTGTTTCTGAGCATCCCTAAACATTTCCCTAGCCGGCATCGATGACGACTGAAAAATCAGGCCCCAGGAAATGCGTTACGAGCCATTTTCGCCCATCCAAAAGTGCCCCCAAAGGAAGGCTTTGGGTACAAGTGAACTCCCCAGGGGAGCCTTTACGCAGCCCCACATGGAACTGGACCCTCCGGGTTCGCTGTTTCCGAGTATCCCTAAACATAGCCCTAGCCGGCACCGAAGACGAGTGAAAAATCAGGCCCCAGGAAATGCGTTGCGAGCCCTTTTCGCCCATCCAAAAGTGTGACCAAAGGAAGGCTTTGGGTACAAGTGAACTCCCCAGGGGAGCCTTTACGCAGCCGCATATGCAACTAGACCCTCCGGGTTCACTGTTCCTGAGCAAACCTAAACGTAGCCCTAGCCGTCTTCGGAGACGAGTGAAAAATCAGGCCCCAGGAAATGCGTTACGAGCCCTTTTCGCCCATCCAAAAGTGCCCCCAAAGGAAGGCTTTGGGTACAAGTGAACTCCCCAGGGGAGCCTTTACGCAGCCCCACATGCAACTGGACCCTCCGGGTTTGATTTTTCCGAGCAATCCTAAATATATCCCTAGCCGGCTTGGGAGAAGACTGAAAACCCGGGCCCCAGAAAAGGCGTTGCAAGCCCCTTTGGACCATCCAAATGTGTCACCAAAGGAAGGCTTTGGGTACAAGTGAACTCCCCAGGGGAGCCTTTACGCAGCCCCACATGCAACTGGACCCTCCGGGTTCGCTGTTCCTGAGCAAACCTAAACGTAGCCCTAGCCGTAATCGGAGACGAGTGAAAAATCAGGCCCCAGGAAATGCATTCCGAGGCCTTTTCGCCCATCCAAAAGTGCCCCCAAAGGAAGACTTTGGGTACAAGAGAACTCCCCAGGGGAGCCTTTACGCAGCCCCACATGCAACTGGACCCTCCGGGTTCGCTGTTTCCGAGCATCCCTAAACATAGCCCTAGACGGCATCGAAGACGAGTGAAAAATCAGGCCCCAGGAAATGCGTTACGAGCCCTTTTCGCCCATCCAAAAGTGCCCCCAAAGGAAGGCTTTGGGTACAAGTGAACTCCCCAGGGGAGCCTTTACGAAGCCCCACATGCAACTGGATCCTCCGGGTTCGCTGTTCATGAGCAAACCTAAACATTTCCCTAGCCCGCATCGATGACAACTGAAAAATCAGGCCCCAGGAAATGCGTTACGAGCCATTTTCGCCCATCCAAAAGTGCCCCCAAAGGAAGTCTTTGGGTACAAGTGAACTCCCCAGGGGAGCCTTTACGCAGCCCCACATGCAACTGGACCCTCCGGGTTCGCTGTTTCCTAGTATCCCTAAACATAGCCCTAGCCGGCACCGAAGACGAGTGAAAAATCAGGCCCCAGGAAATGCGTTGCGAGCCCCTTTGGACCATCCAAAAGTGCCCCCAAAGGAAGGCTTTGGGTACAAGTGAACTCCCCAGGGGAGCCTTTACGCAGCCCCACATGCAACTGGACCCTTCGGGTTCGATTTTTCCGAGCAACCCTAATTATATCCCTAACCGGCATGGGAGAAGACTGAAAACCCGGGCCCCAGAAAACGCGTTGCAAGCCCCTTTGGACCATCCAAAAGTGTCACCAAAGGAAGGCTTTGGGTACAAGAGAACTCCCCAGGGGAGCCTTTACGCAGCCCCACATGCAACTGGACCCTCCAGGTTCGCTGTTCCTGAGCAAACCTAAACGTAGCCCTAGCCGTCTTCGGAGACGAGTGAAAAATCAGGCCCCAGGAAATGCGTAGCGAGCCCTTTTCGCCCATCCAAATGTGCCCCCAAAGGAAGGCTTTGGATAAAAGTGAACTCCCCAGGGGAGCCTTTACGCAGCCCCACATGCAACTGGACCCTCCGGGTTCGCTGTTCCTGAGCAAACCTAAACGTAGCCCTAGCCGTCTTCGGAGACGAGTGAAAAATCAGGCCCCAGGAAATGCGTAGCGAGCCCTTTTCGCCCATCCAAATGTGCCCCCAAAGGAAGGCTTTGGATACAAGTGAACTCCCCAGGGGAGCCTTTACGCAGCCCCACATGCAACTGGACCCTCCAGGTTCGCTGTTCCTGAGCAAACCTAAACGTAGCCCTAGCCGTCTTCGGAGACGAGTGAAAAATCAGGCCCCAGGAAATGCGTTGCGAGCCCTTTTCGCCCATCCAAATGTGCCCCCAAAGGAAGGCTTTGGATACAAGTGAACTCCCCAGGGGAGCCTTTACGCAGCCCCACATGCAACTGGACCCTCCGGGTTCGCTGTTTCTGAGCATCCCTAAACATTTCCCTAGCCCGCATCGAAGACGACTGAAAAATCAGGCCCCAGGAAATGTGTTACGAGCCATTTTCGCCCATCCAAAAGTGCCCCCAAAGGAAGGCTTTGGGTACAAGTGAACTCCCCAGGGGAGCCTTTACGCAGCCCCACATGGAACTGGACCCTCCGGGTTCGCTGTTTCCGAGTATCCCTAAACATAGCCCTAGCCGGCACCGAAGACGAGTGAAAAATCAGGCCCCAGGAAATGCGTTGCGAGCCCTTTTCGCCCATCCAAAAGTGTCACCAAAGGAAGGCTTTGGGTACAAGAGAACTCCCCAGGGGAGCCTTTACGCAGCCCCACATGCAACTGGACCCACCGGGTTCGCTGTTCCTGAGCAAACCTTAACGTAGACCTAGCCGGCATCGAAGACGAATGAAAAATCAGGCCCCAGGAAATGTGTTACGAGGCATTTTCGCCCATCCAAAAGTGCCCCCAAAGGAAGGCTTTGGGTACAAGTGAACTCCCCAGGGGAGCCTTTACGCAGCCCCACATGGAACTGGACCCTCCGGGTTCGCTGTTTCCGAGTATCCCTAAACATAGCCCTAGCCGGCACCGAAGACGAGTGAAAAATCAGGCCCCAGGAAATGCGTTGCGAGCCCTTTTCGCCCATCCAAAAGTGTCACCAAAGGAAGGCTTTGGGTACAAGTGAACTCCCCAGGGGAGCCTTTACGCAGCCCCACATGCAACTGGACCCTCCGGGTTCTCTGTTCCTGAGCAACCCTAAATATATCCCTAGCCGTCATTGGAGACGACTGAAAAATCAGGCCACAGGAAATGCGTTGCAAGCCCCTTTGGACCATCCAAAAGTGTCACCAAAGGAAGGCTTTGGGTACAAGAGAACTCCCCAGGGGAGCCTTTACGCAGCCCCACATGCAACTGGACCCTCCGGGTTCTCTGTTCCTGAGCAACCCTAAATATATCCCTAGCCGTCATTGGAGACGACTGAAAAATCAGGCCCCAAAAACGCGTTTCAAGCCCCTTTGGACCATCCAAATGTGTCTCCAAAGGAAGGCTTTGGGTACAAGTGAACTCCCCAGGGGAGCCTTTACGCAGCCGCACATGCAACTGGACCCTCCGGGTTCTCTGTTCCTGAGCAAACCTAAACGTAGCCCTAGCCGTCTTCGGAGACGACTGAAAAATCAGGCCCCAGAAAACGCGTTTCAAGCCCCTTTGGACCATCCAAATGTGTCTCCAAAGGAAGGCTTTGGGTACAAGTGAACTCCCCAGGGGAGCCTTTACGCAGCCCCACATGCAACTGGACCCTCCGGGTTCGCTGTTCCTGAGCAAACCTAAACGTAGCCCTAGCCGTCATCGGAGACGAGTGAAAAATCAGGCCCCAGGAAATGCATTCCGAGGCCTTTTCGCCCATCCAAAAGTGCCCCCAAAGGAAGACTTTGGGTACAAGAGAACTCCCCAGGGGAGCCTTTACGCAGCCCCACATGCAACTGGACCCTCCGGGTTCGCTGTTTCCGAGCATCCCTAAACATAGCCCTAGACGGCATCGAAGACGAGTGAAAAATCAGGCCCCAGGAAATGCGTTACGAGCCCTTTTCGCCCATCCAAAAGTGCCCCCAAAGGAAGGCTTTGGGTACAAGTGAACTCCCCAGGGGAGCCTTTACGCAGCCCCACATGCAACTGGACCCTCCGGGTTCGCTGTTTCCGAGCATCCCTAAACATTTCCCTAGCCGGCATCGATGACAACTGAAAAATCAGGCCCCAGGAAATGCGTTACGAGCCATTTTCGCCCATCCAAAAGTGCCCCCAAAGGAAGTCTTTG
Source organism: Anas acuta (assembly GCF_963932015.1). Classification (NCBI taxonomy): domain Eukaryota; kingdom Metazoa; phylum Chordata; class Aves; order Anseriformes; family Anatidae; genus Anas; species Anas acuta. Next base: position 224,200 of record NW_027076328.1, on the reverse strand, counting down.
GGTACAAGTGAACTCCCCAGGGGAGCCTTTACGCAGCCCCACATGCAACTGGACCCTCCGGGTTCGCTGTTCCCGAGTATCCCTAAACATAGCCCTAGCCGGCACCGAAGACGAGTGAAAAATCAGGCCCCAGGAAATGCGTTGCGAGCCCCTTTGGACCATCTAAAAGTGCCCCCAAAGGAAGGCTTTGGGTACAAGTGAACTCCCCAGGGGAGCCTTTACGCAGCCCCACATGCAACTGGACCCTTCGGGTTCGATTTTTCCGAGCAACCCTAATTATATCCCTAACCGGCATGGGAGAAGACTGAAAACCCGGGCCCCAGAAAACGCGTTGCAAGCCCCTTTGGACAATCCAAAAGTGTCACCAAAGGAAGGCTTTGGGTACAAGAGAACTCCCCAGGGGAGCCTTTACGCAGCCCCACATGCAACTGGACCCACCGGGTTCGCTGTTCCTGAGCAAACCTAAACGTAGACCTAGCCGGCATCGAAGACGAATGAAAAATCAGGCCCCAGGAAGTGCGTTGCAAGCCCTTTTCGCCCATCCAAAAGTGCCCCCAAAGGAAGGCTTTGGGTAAAACTGAACTCCCCAGGGGAGCCTTTACGCAGCCCCACATGCAACTGGACCCTCCGGGTTCGCTGTTTCCGAGCATCCCTAAACATAGCCCTAGCCGGCATCGAAGACAAGTGAAAAATCAGGACCCAGGAAATGCGTTACGAGCCCTTTTCGCCCATCAAAAAGTGCCCCCAAAGGAAGGCTTTGGGTACAAGTGAACTCCCCAGGGGAGCCTTTACGCAGCCCCACATGCAACTGGATCCTCCAGGTTCGATTTTTCCGAGCAATCCTAAATATATATCCAGCCGGCTTGGGAGAAGACTGAAAACCCGGGCCCCAGAAAAGGCGTTGCAAGCCCCTTTGGACCATCCAAAAGTGTCACCAAAGGAAGGCTTTGGGTACAAGTGAACTCCCCAGGGGAGCCTTTACGCAGCCCCACATGCAACTGGACCCTCCGGGTTCGCTGTTCCTGAGCAAACCTAAACGTAGCCCTAGCCGTAATCGGAGACGAGTGAAAAATCAGGCCCCAGGAAATGCGTTACGAGCCCTTTTCGCCCATCCAAATGTGCCCCCAAAGGAAGACTTTGGGTACAAGAGAACTCCCCAGGGGAGCCTTTACGCAGCCCCACATGCAACTGGACCCTCCGGGTTCGCTGTTTCCGAGCATCCCTAAACATAGCCCTAGACGGCATCGAAGACGAGTGAAAAATCAGGCCCCAGGAAATGCGTTGCGAGCCCTTTTCGCCCATCCAAAAGTGCCCCCAAAGGAAGGCTTTGGGTACAAGTGAACTCCCCAGGGGAGCCTTTACGCAGCCCCACATGCAACTGGACCCTTCGGGTTCGCTGTTTCCGAGCATCCCTAAACATAGACCTAACCGGCATCGAAGATGACTGAAAAATCAGGCCCCAGGAAATGCGTTACGAGCCCTTTTCGCTCATCCAAAAGTGCCCCCAAAGGAAAGCTTTGGGTACAAGTGAACTCCCCAGGGGAGCCTTTACGCAGCCCCACATGCAACTGGATCCTCCGGGTTCGCTGTTTCTGAGCATCCCTAAACATTTCCCTAGCCGGCATCAATGACGACTGAAAAATCAGGCCCCAGGAAATGCGTTACGAGCCATTTTCGCCCATCCAAAAGTGCCCCCAAAGGAAGGCTTTGGGTACAAGTGAACTCCCCAGGGGAGCCTTTACGCAGCCCCACATGGAACTGGACCCTCCGGGTTCGCTGTTTCCGAGTATCCCTAAACATAGCCCTAGCCGGCACCGAAGACGAGTGAAAAATCAGGCCCCAGGAAATGCGTTGCGAGCCCTTTTCGCCCATCCAAAAGTGTGACCAAAGGAAGGCTTTGGGTACAAGTGAACTCCCCAGGGGAGCCTTTACGCAGCCGCATATGCAACTAGACCCTCCGGGTTCACTGTTCCTGAGCAAACCTAAACGTAGCCCTAGCCGTCTTCGGAGACGAGTGAAAAATCAGGCCCCAGGAAATGCGTTACGAGCCCTTTTCGCCCATCCAAAAGTGCCCCCAAAGGAAGGCTTTGGGTACAAGTGAACTCCCCAGGGGAGCCTTTACGCAGCCCCACATGCAACTGGACCCTCCGGGTTTGATTTTTCCGAGCAATCCTAAATATATCCCTAGCCGGCTTGGGAGAAGACTGAAAACCCGGGCCCCAGAAAAGGCGTTGCAAGCCCCTTTGGACCATCCAAATGTGTCACCAAAGGAAGGCTTTGGGTACAAGTGAACTCCCCAGGGGAGCCTTTACGCAGCCCCACATGCAACTGGACCCTCCGGGTTCGCTGTTCCTGAGCAAACCTAAACGTAGCCCTAGCCGTAATCGGAGACGAGTGAAAAATCAGGCCCCAGGAAATGCATTCCGAGGCCTTTTCGCCCATCCAAAAGTGCCCCCAAAGGAAGACTTTGGGTACAAGAGAACTCCCCAGGGGAGCCTTTACGCAGCCCCACATGCAACTGGACCCTCCGGGTTCGCTGTTTCCGAGCATCCCTAAACATAGACCTAGACGGCATCGAAGACGAGTGAAAAATCAGGCCCCAGGAAATGCGTTACGAGCCCTTTTCGCCCATCCAAAAGTGCCCCCAAAGGAAGGCTTTGGGTACAAGTGAACTCCCCAGGGGAGCCTTTACGAAGCCCCACATGCAACTGGATCCTCCGGGTTCGCTGTTCATGAGCAAACCTAAACATTTCCCTAGCCCGCATCGATGACAACTGAAAAATCAGGCCCCAGGAAATGCGTTACGAGCCATTTTCGCCCATCCAAAAGTGCCCCCAAAGGAAGTCTTTGGGTACAAGTGAACTCCCCAGGGGAGCCTTTACGCAGCCCCACATGCAACTGGACCCTCCGGGTTCGCTGTTTCCTAGTATCCCTAAACATAGCCCTAGCCGGCACCGAAGACGAGTGAAAAATCAGGCCCCAGGAAATGCGTTGCGAGCCCCTTTGGACCATCCAAAAGTGCCCCCAAAGGAAGGCTTTGGGTACAAGTGAACTCCCCAGGGGAGCCTTTACGCAGCCCCACATGCAACTGGACCCTTCGGGTTCGATTTTTCCTAGCAACCCTAATTATATCCCTAACCGGCATGGGAGAAGACTGAAAACCCGGGCCCCAGAAAACGCGTTGCAAGCCCCTTTGGACCATCCAAAAGTGTCACCAAAGGAAGGCTTTGGGTACAAGAGAACTCCCCAGGGGAGCCTTTACGCAGCCCCACATGCAACTGGACCCTCCAGGTTCGCTGTTCCTGAGCAAACCTAAACGTAGCCCTAGCCGTCTTCGGAGACGAGTGAAAAATCAGGCCCCAGGAAATGCGTAGCGAGCCCTTTTCGCCCATCCAAATGTGCCCCCAAAGGAAGGCTTTGGATAAAAGTGAACTCCCCAGGGGAGCCTTTACGCAGCCCCACATGCAACTGGACCCTCCGGGTTCGCTGTTCCTGAGCAAACCTAAACGTAGCCCTAGCCGTCTTCGGAGACGAGTGAAAAATCAGGCCCCAGGAAATGCGTAGCGAGCCCTTTTCGCCCATCCAAATGTGCCCCCAAAGGAAGGCTTTGGATACAAGTGAACTCCCCAGGGGAGCCTTTACGCAGCCCCACATGCAACTGGACCCTCCAGGTTCGCTGTTCCTGAGCAAACCTAAACGTAGCCCTAGCCGTCTTCGGAGACGAGTGAAAAATCAGGCCCCAGGAAATGCGTTGCGAGCCCTTTTCGCCCATCCAAATGTGCCCCCAAAGGAAGGCTTTGGATACAAGTGAACTCCCCAGGGGAGCCTTTACGCAGCCCCACATGCAACTGGACCCTCCGGGTTCGCTGTTTCTGAGCATCCCTAAACATTTCCCTAGCCCGCATCGAAGACGACTGAAAAATCAGGCCCCAGGAAATGTGTTACGAGCCATTTTCGCCCATCCAAAAGTGCCCCCAAAGGAAGGCTTTGGGTACAAGTGAACTCCCCAGGGGAGCCTTTACGCAGCCCCACATGCAACTGGACCCTCCGGGTTCGCTGTTTCCGAGTATCCCTAAACATAGCCCTAGCCGGCACCGAAGACGAGTGAAAAATCAGGCCCCAGGAAATGCGTTGCGAGCCCTTTTCGCCCATCCAAAAGTGTCACCAAAGGAAGGCTTTGGGTACAAGTGAACTCCCCAGGGGAGCCTTTACGCAGCCCCACATGCAACTGGACCCTCCGGGTTCTCTGTTCCTGAGCAACCCTAAATATATCCCTATCCGTCATTGGAGACGACTGAAAAATCAGGCCACAGGAAATGCGTTGCAAGCCCCTTTGGACCATCCAAAAGTGTCACCAAAGGAAGGCTTTGGGTACAAGAGAACTCCCCAGGGGAGCCTTTACGCAGCCGCACATGCAACTGGACCCTCCGGGTTCTCTGTTCCTGAGCAAACCTAAACGTAGCCCTAGCCGTCATCGGAGACGAGTGAAAAATCAGGCCCCAGAAAACGCGTTGCAAGCCCCTTTGGACCATCCAAAAATGTCACCAAAGGAAGGCTTTGGGTACAAGAGAACTCCCCAGGGGAGCCTTTACGCAGCCGCATATGCAACTGGACCCTCCGGGTTCACTGTTCCTGAGCAAACCTAAACGTAGCCCTAGCCGTCTTCGGAGACGAGTGAAAAATCAGGCCCCAGGAAATGCGTTGCGAGCCCTTTTCGCCCATCCAAAAGTGCCCCCAAAGGAAGGCTTTGGGTACAAGTGAACTCCCCAGGGGAGCCTTTACGCAGCCCCACATGCAACTGGACCCTCCGGGTTCGATTTTTCCGAGCAATCCTAAATATATCCGTAGCCGGCTTGGGAGAAGACTGAAAACCCGGGCCCCAGAAAAGGCGTTTCAAGCCCCTTTGGACCATCCAAATGTGTCACCAAAGGAAGGCTTTGGGTACAAGTGAACTCCCCAGGGGAGCCTTTACGCAGCCCCACATGCAACTGGACCCTCCGGGTTCGCTGTTCCTGAGCAAACCTAAACGTAGCCCTAGCCGTCTTCGGAGACGAGTGAAAAATCTGACCCCAGGAAATGCGTTGCGAGCCCTTTTCGCCCATCCAAATGTGCCCCCAAAGGAAGGCTTTGGATACAAGTGAACTCCCCAGGGGAGCCTTTACGCAGCCCCACATGCAACTGGACCCTTCGGGTTCGCTGTTTCTGAGCATCCCTAAATATTTCCCTAGCCGGCATCGATGACGACTGAAAAATCAGGCCCCAGGAAATGCGTTACGAGCCATTTTCGCCCATCCAAAAGTGCCCCCAAAGGAAGGCTTTGGGTACAAGTGAACTCCCCAGGGGAGCCTTTACGCAGCCCCACATGCAACTGGACCCTCCGGGTTCGATTTTTCCGAGCAATCCTAAATATATCCCTAGCCGGCTTGGGAGAAGACTGAAAACCCGGGCCCCAGAAAAGGCGTTTCAAGCCCCTTTGGACCATCCAAATGTGTCACCAAAGGAAGGCTTTGGGTACAAGTGAACTCCCCAGGGGAGCCTTTACGCAGCCCCACATGCAACTGGACCCTCCGGGTTCGCTGTTCCTGAGCAAACCTAAACGTAGCCCTAGCCGTCTTCGGAGACGAGTGAAAAATCAGACCCCAGGAAATGCGTTGCGAGCCCTTTTCGCCCATCCAAATGTGCCCCCAAAGGAAGGCTTTGGATACAAGTGAACTCCCCAGGGGAGCCTTTACGCAGCCCCACATGCAACTGGACCCTTCGGGTTCGCTGTTTCTGAGCATCCCTAAACATTTCCCTAGCCGGCATCGATGACGACTGAAAAATCAGGCCCCAGGAAATGCGTTACGAGCCATTTTCGCCCATCCAAAAGTGCCCCCAAAGGAAGTCTTTGGGTACAAGTGAACTCCCCAGGGGAGCCTTTACGCAGCCCCACATGCAACTGGACCCTCCGGGTTCGCTGTTTCCGAGTATCCCTAAACATAGCCCTAGCCGGCACCGAAGACGAGTGAAAAATCAGGCCCCAGGAAATGCGTTGCGAGCCCCTTTGGACCATCCAAAAGTGCCCCCAAAGGAAGGCTTTGGGTACAAGTGAACTCCCCAGGGGAGCCTTTACGCAGCCCCACATGCAACTGGACCCTTCGGGTTCGATTTTTCCGAGCAACCCTAATTATATCCCTAACCGGCATGGGAGAAGACTGAAAACCCGGGCCCCAGAAAACGCGTTGCAAGCCCCTTTGGACCATCCAAAAGTGTCACCAAAGGAAGGCTTTGGGTACAAGAGAACTCCCCAGGGGAGTCTTTACGCAGCCGCACATGCAACTGGACCCTCCGGGTTCGCTGTTCCTGAGCAAACCTAAACGTAGCCCTAGCCGTCTTCGGAGACGACTGAAAAATCAGGCCCCAGGAAATGCGTTGCAAGCCCCTTTGGACCATCCAAAAGTGCCCCGAAAGGAAGGCTTTGGATACAAGTGATCTCCCCAGGGGAGCCTTTACGCAGCCCCACATGCAACTGGACCCTCCGGGTTCGCTGTTCCTGAGCAAACCTAAACGTAGCCCTAGCCGTCTTCGGAGACGAGTGAAAAATCAGGCCCCAGGAAATGCGTTGCGAGCCCTTTTCGCCCATCCAAATGTGCCCCCAAAGGAAGGCTTTGGGTACAAGAGAACTCCCCAGGGGAGCCTTTACGCAGCCCCACATGCAACTGGACCCTCCGGGTTCGCTGTTTCCGAGCATCCCTAAACATAGTCCTAGATGGCATCGAAGTCGACTGAAAAATCAGACCCCAGGAAATGCGTTGCGAGCCCTTTTCGTCCATCCAAAAGTGCCCCCAAAGGAAGGCTTTGGGTACAAGAGAACTCCCCAGGGGAGCCTTTACGCAGCCCCACATGCAACTGGACCCTTCGGGTTCGATTTTTCCGAGCAACCCTAAATATATCCTTAGCCGGCATGGGAGAAGACTGAAAACCCGGGCCCCAGAAAACGCGTTGCAAGTCCCTTTGGACCATCCAAAAGTATCACCAAAGGAATGCTTTGGGTACAAGTGAACTCCCCAGGGGAGCCTTTACGCAGCCCCACATGAAACTGGAACCTCCGGGTTCGCTGTTTCCGAGCATCCCTAAACATAGCCCTAAGCGCCATCTAAGACGAGTGAAAAATCAGGCCCCAGGAAATGCGTTGCGAGCCCTTTTCGCCCATCCAAAAGTGCCCCCAAAGGAAGGCTTTGGGTACAAGTGAACTCCCCAGGGGAGCCTTTACGCAGCCCCACATGCAACTGGACCCTCCGGGTTCGCTGTTCATGAGCAAACCTAAACGTAGCCCTAGCCGTAATCGGAGACGAGTGAAAAATCAGGCCCCAGGAAATGCGTTGCGAGCCCTTTTCGCCCATCCAAATGTGCCCCCAAAGGAAGACTTTGGGTACAAGAGAACTCCCCAGGGGAGCCTTTACGCAGCCCCACATGCAACTGGACCCTCCGGGTTCGCTGTTTCCGAGCATCCCTAAACATAGCCCTAGACGGCATCGAAGACGACTGAAAAATCAGGCCCCAGGAAATGCGTTGCGAGCCCTTTTCGCCCATCCAAAAGTGCCCCCAAAGGAAGGCTTTGGGTACAAGTGAACTCCCCAGGGGAGCCTTTACGCAGCCCCACATGCAACTGGACCCTTCGGGTTCGCTGTTTCCGAGCATCCCTAAACATAGACCTAACCGGCATCGAAGATGACTGAAAACCCGGGCCCCAGAAAACGCGTTTCAAGCCCCTTTGGACAATCCAAAAGTGCCCCCAAAGGAAGGCTTTGGGTACAAGTGAACTCCCCAGGGGAGCCTTTACGCAGCCCCACATGCAACTGGACCCTCCGGGTTCGCTGTTCCTGAGCAAACCTAAACGTAGCCCTAGCCGTAATCGGAGACGAGTGAAAAATCACGTCCCAGGGAATGCGTTCCGAGGCCTTTTCGCCCATCCAAATGTGCCCCCAAAGGAAGACTTTGGGTACAAGAGAACTTTCCAGGGGAGCCTTTACGCAGCCCCACATGCAACTGGACCCTCCGGGTTCGCTGTTTCCGAGCATCCCTAAACATAGCCCTAGACGGCATCGAAGACGACTGAAAAATCAGGCCCCAGGAAATGCGTTGCGAGCCCTTTTCGCCCATCCAAAAGTGCCCCCAAAGGAAGGCTTTGGGTACAAGTGAACTCCCCAGGGGAGCCTTTATGCAGCCCCACATGCAACTGGACCCTTCGGGTTCGCTGTTTCCGAGCATCCCTAAACATAGCCCTAACCGGCACCGAAGACGAGTGAAAAATCAGGCCCCAGGAAATGCGTTGCGAGCCCCTTTGGACCATCCAAAAGTGCCCCCAAAGGAAGGCTTTGGGTACAAATGAACTCCCCAGGGGAGCCATTACGCAGCCCCACATGCAACTGCACCCTCCACGTTCGATTTTTCCGAGCCACCCTAAATATATCACTAGCCGGCATGGGAGAAGACTGAAAACCCGGGCCCCAGAAAACGCGTTTCAAGCCCCTTTGGACAATCCAAAAGTGTCACCAAAGGAAGGCTTTGGGTACAAGTGATCTCCCCAGGGGAGCCTTTACGCAGCCCCACATGCAACTGGACCCTCCGGGTTCGCTGTTTCCGAGCATCCCTAAACATAGCCCTAAGCGGCATCGAAGACGAGTGAAAAATCAGGCCCCAGGAAATGCGTTGCGAGCCCCTTTGGACCATCCAAAAGTGCCCCCAAAGGAAGGCTTTGGGTACAAGTGAACTCCCCAGGGGAGCCTTTACGTAGCCCCACATGCAACTGGACCCTCCGGGTTCGCTGTTTCCGAGCATCCCTAAACATAGCCCTAGCCAGCATCGAAGTCGACTGAAAAATCAGACCCCAGGAAATGCGTTGCGAGCCCTTTTCGCCCATGCAAAAGTGCCCCCAAAGGAAGGCTTTGGGTACAAGTGAACTCCCCAGGGGAGCCTTTACGCAGCCCCACATGCAACTGGACCCTTCGGGTTCGATTTTTCCGGGTAAACCTAAATATATCCCTAGCCGGCATGGGAGAAGACTGAAAACCCGGGCCCCAGAAAACGCGTTGCAAGCCCCTTTGGACCATCCAAAAGTATCACCAAAGGAAGGCTTTGGGTACAAGTGAACTCCCCAGGGGAGCCTTTACGCAGCCCCACATGCAACTGGAACCTCCGGGTTCGCTGTTTCCGAGCATCCCTAAACATAGCCCTAGCCGGCATCGAAGACGAGTGAAAAATCAGGCCCCAGGAAATGCGTTGCGAGCCCTTTTCTCCCATCCAAAAGTGTCACCAAAGGAAGACTTTGGGTACATGTGAAGTTCCCAGGGGAGCCTTTACGCATCCCCACATGCAACTGGACCCTTCGGGTTCGATTTTTCCGAGCAACACTAAATATATCCCTAACCGGCATGGGAGAAGACTGAAAACCCGGGCCCCAGAAAACGCGTTGCAAGCCCCTTTTGGACCATCCAAAAGTGTCACCAAAGGAAGGCTTTGGGTACAAGTGAACTCCCCAGGGGAGCCTTTACGCAGCCCCACATGCAACTGGAACCTCCGGTTTCGCTGTTTCCGAGCATCCCTAAACATAGCCCTAGCTGGCAGCGATGACGACTGAAAAATCAGGCCCCAGGAAATGCGTTGCGAGCCCTTTTCGCCCATCCAAATGTGCCCCCAAAGGAAGGCTTTGGGTACAAGTGAACTCCCCAGGGGAGCCTTTACGCAGCCCCACATGCAACTGGACCCTTCGGGTTCGCTGTTTCCGAGCATAACTAAACATAGCCCTAACCGGCACCGAAGACGAGTGAAAAATCAGGCCCCAGGAAATGCGTTGCGAGCCCCTTTGGACCATCAAAAAGTGTCACCAAAGGAAGGCTTTGGGTACAAGAGAACTCCCCAGGGGAGCCTTTACGCAGCCGCACATGCAACTGGACCCTCCGGGTTCTCTGTTCCTGAGCAAACCTAAACGTAGCCCTAGCCGTCTTCGGAGACTACTGAAAAATCAGGCCCCAGGAAATGCGTTGCGAGCCCTTTTCGCCCATCCAAATGTGCCCCCAAAGGAAGGCTTTGGGTACAAGTGAACTCCCCAGGGGAGCCTTTACGCAGCCCCACATGCAACTGGACCCTTCGGGTTCGCTGTTTCCGAGCATCCCTAAACATAGACCTAACCGGCATCGAAGATGACTGAAAACCCGGGCCCCAGAAAACGCGTTTCAAGCCCCTTTGGACAATCCAAAAGTGCCCCCAAAGGAAGGCTTTGGGTACAAGTGAACTCCCCAGGGGAGCCTTTACGCAGCCCCACATGCAACTGGACCCTCCGGGTTCGCTGTTCCTGAGCAAACCTAAACGTAGCCCTAGCCGTAATCGGAGACGAGTGAAAAATCAGGTCCCAGGGAATGCGTTCCGAGGCCTTTTCGCCCATCCAAATGTGCCCCCAAAGGAAGACTTTGGGTACAAGAGAACTTTCCAGGGGAGCCTTTACGCAGCCCCACATGCAACTGGACCCTCCGGGTTCGCTGTTTCCGAGCATCCCTAAACATAGCCCTAGACGGCATCGAAGACGACTGAAAAATCAGGCCCCAGGAAATGCGTTGCGAGCCCTTTTCGCCCATCCAAAAGTGCCCCCAAAGGAAGGCTTTGGGTACAAGTGAACTCCCCAGGGGAGCCTTTATGCAGCCCCACATGCAACTGGACCCTTCGGGTTCGCTGTTTCCGAGCATCCCTAAACATAGCCCTAACCGGCACCGAAGACGAGTGAAAAATCAGGCCCCAGGAAATGCGTTGCGAGCCCCTTTGGACCATCCAAAAGTGCCCCCAAAGGAAGGCTTTGGGTACAAATGAACTCCCCAGGGGAGCCATTACGCAGCCCCACATGCAACTGCACCCTCCACGTTCGATTTTTCCGAGCCACCCTAAATATATCACTAGCCGGCATGGGAGAAGACTGAAAACCCGGGCCCCAGAAAACGCGTTTCAAGCCCCTTTGGACAATCCAAAAGTGTCACCAAAGGAAGGCTTTGGGTACAAGTGATCTCCCCAGGGGAGCCTTTACGCAGCCCCACATGCAACTGGACCCTCCGGGTTCGCTGTTTCCGAGCATCCCTAAACATAGCCCTAGACGGCATCGAAGACGACTGAAAAATCAGGCCCCAGGAAATGCGTTGCGAACCCTTTTCGCCCATCCAAAAGTGCCCCCAAAGGAAGGCTTTGGGTACAAGTGAACTCCCCAGGGGAGCCTTTACGCAGCCCCACATGCAACTGGACCCTTCGGGTTCGCTGTTTCCGAGCATCCCTAAACATAGACCTAACCGGCATCGAAGATGACTGAAAACCCGGGCCCCAGAAAACGCGTTTCAAGCCCCTTTGGACAATCCAAAAGTGCCCCCAAAGGAAGGCTTTGGGTACAAGTGAACTCCCCAGGGGAGCCTTTACGCAGCCCCACATGCAACTGGACCCTCCGGGTTCGCTGTTCCTGAGCAAACCTAAACGTAGCCCTAGCCGTAATCGGAGACGAGTGAAAAATCAGGTCCCAGGGAATGCGTTCCGAGGCCTTTTCGCCCATCCAAATGTGCCCCCAAAGGAAGACTTTGGGTACAAGAGAACTTTCCAGGGGAGCCTTTACGCAGCCCCACATGCAACTGGACCCTCCGGGTTCGCTGTTTCCGAGCATCCCTAAACATAGCCCTAGACGGCATCGAAGACGACTGAAAAATCAGGCCCCAGGAAATGCGTTGCGAGCCCTTTTCGCCCATCCAAAAGTGCCCCCAAAGGAAGGCTTTGGGTACAAGTGAACTCCCCAGGGGAGCCTTTACGCAGCCCCACATGCAACTGGACCCTCCGGGTTCGCTGTTTCCGAGCATCCCTAAACATAGCCCTAGACGGCATCGAAGACGACTGAAAAATCAGGCCCCAGGAAATGCGTTGCGAGCCCCTTTGGACCATCCAAAAGTGCCCCCAAAGGAAGGCTTTGGGTACAAATGAACTCCCCAGGGGAGCCATTACGCAGCCCCACATTCAACTGCACCCTCCACGTTCGATTTTTCCGAGCCACCCTAAATATATCACTAGCCGGCATGGGAGAAGACTGAAAACCCGGGCCCCAGAAAACGCGTTGCAAGCCCCTTTGGACAATCCAAAAGTGTCACCAAAGGAAGGCTTTGGGTACAAGTGATCTCCCCAGGGGAGCCTTTACGCAGCCCCACATGCAACTGGACCCTCCGGGTTCGCTGTTTCCGAGCATCCCTAAACATAGCCCTAAGCGGCATCGAAGACGAGTGAAAAATCAGGCCCCAGGAAATGCGTTGCGAGCCCTTTTCGCCCATCCAAAAGTGCCCCCAAAGGAAGGCTTTGGGTACAAGTGAACTCCCCAGGGGAGCCTTTACGTAGCCCCACATGCAACTGGACCCTCCGGGTTCGCTGTTTCCGAGCATCCCTAAACATAGCCCTAGCCAGCATCGAAGTCGACTGAAAAATCAGACCCCAGGAAATGCGTTGCGAGCCCTTTTCGCCCATGCAAAAGTGCCCCCAAAGGAAGGCTTTGGGTACAAGTGAACTCCCCAGGGGAGCCTTTACGCAGCCCCACATGCAACTGGACCCTTCGGGTTCGATTTTTCCGGGTAAACCTAAATATATCCCTAGCCGGCATGGGAGAAGACTGAAAACCCGGGCCCCAGAAAACGCGTTGCAAGCCCCTTTGGACCATCCAAAAGTATCACCAAAGGAAGGCTTTGGGTACAAGTGAACTCCCCAGGGGAGCCTTTACGCAGCCCCACATGCAACTGGAACCTCCGGGTTCGCTGTTTCCGAGCATCCCTAAACATAGCCCTAGCCGGCATCGAAGACGAGTGAAAAATCAGGCCCCAGGAAATGCGTTGCGAGACCTTTTCTCCCATCCAAAAGTGTCACCAAAGGAAGGCTTTGGGTACATGTGAAGTTCCCAGGGGAGCCTTTACGCATCCCCACATGCAACTGGACCCTTCGGGTTCGATTTTTCCGAGCAACACTAAATATATCCCTAACCGGCATGGGAGAAGACTGAAAACCCGGGCCCCAGAAAACGCGTTGCAAGCCCCTTTTGGACCATCCAAAAGTGTCACCAAAGGAAGGCTTTGGGTACAAGTGAACTCCCCAGGGGAGCCTTTACGCAGCCCCACATGCAACTGGAACCTCCGGTTTCGCTGTTTCCGAGCATCCCTAAACATAGCCCTAGCCGGCAGCGATGACGACTGAAAAATCAGGCCCCAGGAAATGCGTTGCGAGCCCTTTTCGCCCATCCAAATGTGCCCCCAAAGGAAGGCTTTGGGTACAAGTGAACTCCCCAGGGGAGCCTTTACGCAGCCCCACATGCAACTGGACCCTTCGGGTTCGCTGTTTCCGAGCATACTTAAACATAGCCCTAACCGGCACCGAAGACGAGTGAAAAATCAGGCCCCAGGAAATGCGTTGCGAGCCCCTTTGGACCATCAAAAAGTGTCACCAAAGGAAGGCTTTGGGTACAAGAGAACTCCCCAGGGGAGCCTTTACGCAGCCGCACATGCAACTGGACCCTCCGGGTTCTCTGTTCCTGAGCAAACCTAAACGTAGCCCTAGCCGTCTTCGGAGACTACTGAAAAATCAGGCCCCAGGAAATGCGTTGCGAGCCCTTTTCGCCCATCCAAATGTGCCCCCAAAGGAAGGCTTTGGGTACAAGTGAACTCCCCAGGGGAGCCTTTACGCAGCCCCACATGCAACTGGACCCTCCGGGTTCGCTGTTTCCGAGCATCCCTAAACATAGTCCTAGACGGCATCGAAGACGAATGAAAAATCAGGCCCCAGGAAGTGCGTTGCAAGCCCTTTTCGCCCATCCAAAAGTGCCCCCAAAGGAAGACTTTGGGTACAAGTGAACTCCCCAGTGGAGCCTTTACGCAGCCCCACATGCCACTGTACCCTCCGGGTTCGCTGTTCCTGAGCAAACCTAAACGTAGCCCTAGCCGGCATCGAAGACGAGTGAAAAATCAGGCCCCAGGAAATGCGTTGCGAGCCCCTTTGGACCATCCAAAAGTGCCCCCAAAGGAAGGCTTTGGGTACAAGTGAACTCCCCAGGGGAGCCTTTACGCAGCCCCACATGCAACTGGACCCTCCGGGTTCGCTGTTTCCGAGCATCCCTAAACATAGCCCTAAGCGGCATCGAAGACGAGTGAAAAATCAGGCCCCAGGAAATGCGTTGCGAGCCCTTTTCGCCCATCCAGAAGTGTCACCAAAGGAAGGCTTTGGGTACATGTGAAGTTCCCAGGGGAGCCTTTACGCAGCCCCACATGCAACTGGACCCTTCGGGTTCGATTTTTCCGAGTAACACTAATTATATCCATAACCGGCATGGGAGAAGACTGAAAACCCGGGCCCCAGAAAACGCGTTGCAAGCCCCTTTGGACCATCCAAAAGTGTCACCAAAGGAAGGCTTTGGGTACAAGAGAACTCAACAGGGGAGCCTTTACGCAGCCCCACATGCAACTGGACCCTCCGGGTTCTCTGTTCCTGAGCAAACCTAAACGTAGCCCTAGCCGTCTTCGGAGACGACTGAAAAATCAGGCCCCAGGAAATGCGTTGCGAGCCCTTTTCGCCCATCCAAATGTGCCCCCAAAGGAAGGCTTTGGGTACAAGTGAACTCCCAAGGGGAGCCTTTACGCAGCCCCACATGCAACTGGACCCTCCGGTTTCGATGTTTCCGAGCATCCCTAAACATAATCCTAGCCGGCATCGAAGTCGACTGAAAAATCAGACCCCAGGAAATGCGTTGCGAGCCCTTTTCGCCCATCCAAAAGTGCCCCCAAAGGAAGGCTTTGGGTACAAGTGAACTCCCCAGGGGAGCCTTTACGCAGCCCCACATGCAACTGGACCCTCCACGTTCGATTTTTCCGAGCCACCCTAAATATATCACTACCCGGCATGGGAGAAGACTGAAAACCCGGGCCCCAGAAAAGGCGTTGCAAGCCCCTTTGGACCATCCAAAAGTGCCCCCAAAGGAAGGCTTTGGGTACAAGTGAACTCCCCAGGGGAGCCTTTACGCAGCCCCACATGCAACTGTACCCTCCGGGTTCGCTGTTTCCGAGCATGCCTAAACATAGCCCTAAGCGGCATCGAAGACGAGTGAAAAATCAGACCCCAGGAAATGCGTTGCGAGCCCTTTTCGCCCATCCAGAAGTGTCACCAAAAGAAGGCTTTGGGTACAAGTGATCTCCCCAGGGGAGCCTTTACGCAGCCCCACATGCAACTGTACCCTCCGGGTTCGCTGTTTCCGAGCAACCCTAAACATAGCCCTAAGCGGCATCGAAGACGAGTGAAAAATCAGGCCCCAGGAAATGCGTTGCGAGCCCCTTTGGACCATCCAAAAGTGCCCCCAAAAGAAGGCTTTGGGTACAAGTGATCTCCCCAGGGGAGCCTTTACGCAGCCCCACATGCAACTGTACCCTCCGGGTTCGCTGTTTCCGAGCATGCCTAAACATAGCCCTAAGCGGCATCGAAGACGAGTGAAAAATCAGACCCCAGGAAATGCGTTGCGAGCCCTTTTCGCCCATCCAGAAGTGTCACCAAAGGAAGGCTTTGGGTATATGTGAAGTTCCCAGGGGAGCCTTTACGCAGCCCCACATGCAACTGGACCCTTCGGGTTCGCTGTTTCTGAGCATCCCTAAACATAGCCCTAACCGGCACCGAAGACGAGTGAAAAATCAGGCCCCAGGAAATGCGTTGCGAGCCCTTTTCGCCCATCCAAAAGTGCCCCCAAAGGAAGGCTTTGGGTACAAGTGAACTCCCCAGGGGAGCCTTTACACAGCCCCACATGCAACTGGACCCTTCGGGTTCGCTGTTTCTGAGCATCCCTAAACATAGCCCTAACCGGCACCGAAGACGAGTGAAAAATCAGGCCCCAGGAAATGCGTTGCGAGCCCCTTTGGACCATCAAAAAGTGTCACCAAAGGAAGGCTTTGGGTACAAATGAACTCCCCAGGGGAGCCTTTACGCAGCCCCACATGCAACTGGACCCTTCAGGTTCGATTTTTCCGAGCAACCCTAATTATATCCCTAACCGGCATGGGAGAAGACTGAAAACCCGGGCCCCAGAAAACGCGTTGCAAGCCCCTTTGGACCATCCAAAAGTGTCACCAAAGGAAGGCTTTGGGTACAAGTGAACTCCCCAGGGGAGCCTTTACGCAGCCGCACATGCAACTGGACCCTCCGGGTTCGCTGTTCCTGAGCAAACCTAAACATAGCCCTAGCCGGCATCGAAGACGAGTGAAAAATCAGGCCCCAGGAAATGCGTTGCGAGCCCTTTTCTCCCATCCAAAAGTGTCACCAAAGGAAGGCTTTGGGTACATGTGAAGGTCCCAGGGGAGCCTTTACGCAGCCCCACATGCAACTGGACCCTTCGGGTTCGATTTTTCCGAGCAACACTAATTATATCCCTAACCGGCATGGGAGAAGACTGAAAACCCAGGCCCCAGAAAACGCGTTGCAAGCCCCTTTGGACCATCCAAAAGTGTCACCAAAGGAAGGCTTTGGGTACAAGAGAACTCCCCAGGGGAGCCTTTACGCAGCCGCACATGCAACTGGACCCTCCGGGTTCTCTGTTCCTGAGCAAACCTAAACGTAGCCCTAGCCGTCTTCGGAGACGAGTGAAAAATCAGGCCCCAGGAACTGCGTTGCGAGCCCCTTTGGACCATCCAAAAGTGCCCCCAAAGGAAGGCTTTGGGTACAAGTGAACTCCCCAGGGGAGCCTTTACGCAGCCCCACATGCAACTGGACCCTCCGGGTTCGATTTTTCCGGGTAAACCTAAATATATCACTACCCGGCATGGGAGAAGACTGAAAACCCGGGCCCCAGAAAACGCGTTGCAAGTCCCTTTGGACCATCCAAAAGTATCACCAAAGGAAGGCTTTGGGTACAAGTGAACTCCACAGGGGAGCCTTTACGCAGCCCCACATGCAACTGGACCCTCCGGGTTCGCTGTTTCCGAGCATCCCTAACCATAGCCCTAGCCGGCATCGAAGACGACTGAAAAATCGAGCCCCAGGAAATGCGTTGCGAGCCCTTTTCGCCCATCCAAAAGTGTCACCAAAGGAAGGCTTTGGGTACATGTGAAGTTCCCAGGGGAGCCTTTACGCAGCCCCACATGCAACTGGACCCTCCGGGTTCGCTGTTCATGAGCAAACTTAAACGTAGCCCTAGCCGTCATCAGAGACCACTGAAAAATCAGGCCCCAGGAAAAGTGTTGCGAGCCCCTTTGGACCATCCAAAAGTGTCACCAAAGGAAGGCTTTGGGTACAAGTGAACTCCCCAGGGGAGCCTTTACGCAGCCCCACATGCAACTGGACCCTCCGGGTTCGCTGTTACTGAGCAAACCTAAACGTAGCCCTAGCCGTCATCGGGGACGACTGAAAAATCAGGCCCCAGGAAATGCGTTGCAAGCCCCTTTGGACCATCCAAAAGTGCCCGCAAAGGAAGGCTTTGGGTACAAGTGAACTCCCCAGGGGAGCCTTTACGCAGCCCCACATGCAACTGGACCCTCCGGGTTCGCTGTTCCTGAGCAAACCTAAACGTAGCCCTAGCCGTCTTCGGAGACGAGTGAAAAATCAGGCCCCAGGAAATGCGTTGCGAGCCCTTTTCGCCCATCCAAATGTATCACCAAAGGAAGGCTTTGGGTACAAGTGAACTCCCCAGGGGAGCCTTTATGCAGCCCCACATGCAACTGGACCCTCCGGGTTCGCTGTTTCCGAGCATCCCTAAACATAGTCCTAGACGGCATCGAAGACGACTGAAAAATCAGGCCTAAGGAAGTGCGTTGGAAGCTCTTTTCGCCCATCCAAAAGTGCCCCCAAAGGAAGGCTTTGGGTACAAGTGAACTCCCCAGGGGAGCCTTTACGCAGCCCCACATGCAACTGGGCCCTCCGGTTCGCTGTTTCCGAGCATCCCTAAACATAGCCCTAGCCGGCATCGATGACGACTGAAAAATCAGGCCCCAGGAAATGCGTTACGAGCCCTTTTCGCCCATCCAAAAGTGCCCCCAAAGGAAGGCTTTGGGTACAAGTGAACTCCCCAGGGGAGCCTTTACGTAGCCCCACATGCAACTGTACCCTCCGGGTTCGATGTTTCCGAGCATCCGTAAACATAGCCCTAGCCGGCATCGAAGTCGACTGAAAAATCAGACCCCAGGAAATGCGTTGCGAGCCCTTTTCGCCCATCCAAAAGTGCCCTCAAAGGAAGGCTTTGGGTACAAGTGAACTCCCCAGGGGAGCCTTTACGCAGCCCCACATGCAACTGGACCCTCCACGTTCGATTTTTCCGAGCCACCCTAAATATATCACTAGCCGGCATGGGAGAAGACTGAAAACCCGGGCCCCAGAAAACGCGTTTCAAGCCCCTTTGGACAATCCAAAAGTGTCACCAAAGGAAGGCTTTGGGTACAAGTGAACTCCCCAGGGGAGCCTTTACGCAGCCCCACATGCAACTGGACCCTCCGGGTTCGCTGTTTCCGAGCATCCCTAAACATAGCCCTAAGCAGCATCGAAGACGAGTGAAAAATCAGGCCCCAGTAAATGCGTTTCGAGCCCTTTTCGCCCATCCAAAAGTGCCCCCAAAGGAAGGCTTTGGGTACAAGTGAACTCCCCAGGGGAGCCTTTACGCAGCCCCACATGCAACTGGACCCTTCGGGTTCGCTGTTTCCGAGCATCCCTAAACATAGCCCTAAGCGGCATCGAAGACGAGTGAAAAATCAGGCCCCAGGAAATGCGTTGCGAGCCCTTTTCGCCCATCCAGAAGTGTCACCAAAGGAAGGCTTTGGGTACATGTGAAGTTCCCAGGGGAGCCTTTACGCAGCCCCACATGCAACTGGACCCTTCGGGTTCGATTTTTCCGAGTAACACTAATTATATCCATAACCGGCATGGGAGAAGACTGAAAACCCGGGCCCCAGAAAACGCGTTGCAAGCCCCTTTGGACCATCCAAAAGTGTCACCAAAGGAAGGCTTTGGGTACAAGAGAACTCCCCAGGGGAGCCTTTACGCAGCCGCACATGCAACTGGACCCTCCGGGTTCTCTGTTCCTGAGCAAACCTAAACGTAGCCCTAGCCGTCTTCGGAGACGGACTGAAAAATCAGGCCCCAGGAAATGCGTTGCGAGCCCTTTTCGCCCATCCAAATGTGCCCCCAAAGGAAGGCTTTGAGTACAAGTGAACTCCCCAGGGGAGCCTTTACGCAGCCCCACATGCAACTGGACCCTCCGGGTTCGATGTTTCCGAGCATCCCTAAACATAGTCCTAGCCGGCATCGAAGTCGACTGAAAAATCAGACCCCAGGAAATGCGTTGCGAGCCCTTTTCGCCCATCCAAAAGTGCCCCCAAAGGAAGGCTTTGGGTACAAGTGAACTCCCCAGGGGAGCCTTTACGCAGCCCCACATGCAACTGGACCCTCCGGGTTCGATTTTTCCGGGTAAACCTAAATATATCACTACCCGGCATGGGAGAAGACTGAAAACCCGGGCCCCAGAAAACGCGTTGCAAGCCCCTTTGGACCATCCAAAAGTATCACCAAAGGAAGGCTTTGGGTACAAGTGAACTCCACAGGGGAGCCTTTACGCAGCCCCACATGCAACTGGACCCTCCGGGTTCGCTGTTCATGAGCAAACTTAAACGTAGCCCTAGCCGTCATCAGAGACCACTGAAAAATCAGGCCCCAGGAAAAGCGTTGCGAGCCCCTTCGGACCATCCAAAAGTGCCCCCAAAGGAAGGCTTTGGGTACAAGAGAACTCCCCAGGGGAGCCTTTACGCAGCCCCACATGCAACTGGACCCTTCGGGTTCGATTTTTCCGAGAAACCCTAATTATATCCCTAACCGGTATGGGAGAAGACTGAAAACCCGGGCCCCAGAAAACGCGTTTCAAGCCCCTTTGGACCATCCAAAAGTGTCACCAAAGGAAGGCTTTGGGTACAAGTGAACTCCCCAGGGGAGCCTTTACGCAGCCGCACATGCAACTGGACCCTCCGGGTTCGCTGTTCCTGAGCAAACCTAAACGTAGCCCTAGCCGTCATCGGGGACGACTGAAAAATCAGGCCCCAGGAAATGAGTTGCATGCCCCTTTGGACCACCAAAAGTGCCCGCAAAGGAAGGCTTTGGGTACAAGTGAACTCCCCAGGGGAGCCTTTACGCAGCCCCACATGCAACTGGACCCTCCGGGTTCGCTGTTTCCGAGCATCCCTAAACATAGTCCTAGACGGCATCGAAGACGAATGAAAAATCAGGCCCAAAGAAGTGCGTTGGAAGCTCTTTTCGCCCATCCAAAAGTGCCCCCAAAGGAAGGCTTTGGGTACAAGTGAACTCCCCAGGGGAGCCTTTACGCAGCCCCACATGCAACTGGACCCTCCGGGTTCGCTGTTTCCGAGCATCCCTAAACATATCCCTAGCCGGCATCGAAGTCGACTGAAAAATCAGACCCCAGGAAATGCGTTGCGAGCCCTTTTCGCCCATCCAAAAGTGCCCTCAAAGGAAGGCTTTGGGTACAAGTGAACTCCCCAGGGGAGCCTTTACGCAGCCCCACATGCAACTGGACCCTCCGGGTTCGCTGTTCATGAGCAAACGTAAATGTAGCCCTAGCCGTCATCGGAGACGACTGAAAAATCAGGCCCCAGGAAATGCGTTGCGAGCCCCTTTGGACCATCCAAAAGTGCCCGCAAAGGAAGGCTTTGGGTACAAGTGATCTCCCCAGGGGAGCCTTTACGCAGCCCCACATGCAACTGGACCCTCCGGGTTCGCTGTTCCTGAGCAAACATAAACGTAACCCTAGCCGTCTTCGGAGACGAGTGAAAAATCAGGACCCAGGAAATGCGTTGCGAGCCCTTTTCGCCCATCCAAATGTGCCCCCAAAGGAAGGCTTTGGGTACAAGTGAACTCCCCAGGGGAGCCTTTACGCAGCCCCACATGCAACTGGACCCTCCGGGTTCGCTGTTCCTGAGCAAACCTAAACATATCCCTAGCTGTCATCGGAGAGAATTGAAAAATCAGGCCCCAGGAAATGCGTTGCGAGCCCTTTTCGTCCATCCAAAAGTGCCCCCAAAGGAAGGCTTTGGGTACAAGTGAACTCCCCAGGGGAGCCTTTACGCAGCCCCACATGCAACTGGACCCTCCGGGTTCGATTTTTCCGAGCAATCCTAAATATATCCCTAGCCGGCTTGGGAGAAGACTG
This sequence comes from Anas acuta, assembly GCF_963932015.1. Lineage (NCBI taxonomy): Eukaryota > Metazoa > Chordata > Aves > Anseriformes > Anatidae > Anas > Anas acuta. The sequence goes on along the minus strand of NW_027076328.1, from coordinate 202,992 downwards.
AAAACCCGGGCCCCAGAAAAGGCGTTGCAAGCCCCTTTGGACCATCCAAATGTGTCACCAAAGGAAGGCTTTGGGTACAAGTGAACTCCCCAGGGGAGCCTTTACGCAGCCCCACATGCAACTGGACCCTCCGGGTTCGCTGTTCCTGAGCAAACCTAAACGTAGCCCTAGCCGTCATCGGAGACGAGTGAAAAATCAGGCCCCAGGAAATGCATTCCGAGGCCTTTTCGCCCATCCAAATGTGCCCCCAAAGGAAGGCTTTGCGTACAAGAGAACTCCCCAGGGGAGCCTTTACGCAGCCCCACATGGAACTGGACGCTCTGGGTTCGCTGTTTCCGAGCATCCCTAAACATAGCCCCAGCCGGCATCGTAGACGTCTGAAAAATCAGGCCCCAGGAAATGCGTTGCGAGCCCTTTTCGCCCATCCAAAAGTGCCCCCAAAGGAAGGCTTTGGGTACAAGTGAACTCCCCAGGGGAGCCTTTACGCAGCCCCACATGCAACTGGACCCTCCGGGTTCGATTTTTCCGGGTAAACCTAAATATATCACTACCCGGCATGGGAGAATTCTGAAAACCCGGGCCCCAGAAAACGCGTTGCAAGCCCCTTTGGACCATCCAAAAGTGTCACCAAAGGAAGGCTTTGGGTACAAGTGAACTCCCCAGGGGAGCCTTTACGCAGCCCCACATGCAACTGGACGCTCCGGGTTCGCTGTTCATGAGCAAACCTAAATGTAGCCCTAGCCGTCATCGGAGACGACTGAAAAATCGAGCCCCAGGAAATGCGTTGCGAGCCCCTTTGGACCATCCAAAAGTGCCCGCAAAGGAAGGCTTTGGGTACAAGTGATCTCCCCAGGGGAGCCTTTACGCAGCCCCACATGCAACTGGACCCTCCGGGTTCGCTGTTTCCGAGCATCCCTAAACATAGCCCTAGACGGCATCGATGACAAGTGAAAAATCAGGACCCAGGAAAAGCGTTGCAAGCCCCTTCGGACCATCCAAAAGTGCCCCCAAAGGAAGGCTTTGGGTACAAGAGAACTCCCCAGGGGAGCCTTTACGCAGCCCCACATGCAACTGGACCCTCCGGGTTCACTGTTCATGAGCAAACCTAAACGTAGCCCTAGCCGTCATCAGAGACCACTGAAAAATCAGGACCCAGGAAATGCGTTACGAGCACATTTCGCCCATCCAAAAGTGCCCCGAAAGGAAGGCTTTGGATACAAGTGATCTCCCCAGGGGAGCCTTTACGCAGCCCCACATGCAACTGGACCCTCCGGGTTCGCTGTTCCTGAGCAAACCTAAACGTAGCCCTGGCCATCATCGGAGACAAGTGAAAAATCAGGCCCCAGGAAATGCGTTGCGAGCCCCTTCGGACCATCCAAAAGTGTCACCAAAGGAAGGCTTTGGGTACCAGAGAACTCCCCAGGGGAGCCTTTACACAGCCGCACATGCAACTGGACCCTCCTGGTTCGCTGTTCATGAGCAACCCTAAACGTAGCCCTAGCCGTCATCGGAGACGACTGAAAAATCAGGCCCCAGGAAATGCGTTACGAGCCCTTTTCGCCCATCCAAATGTGCCCCCAAAGGAAGGCTTTGGGTACAAGAGAACTCCCCAGGGGAGCCTTTACGTAGCCCCACATGCAACTGTACCCTCCGGGTTCGCTGTTTCCGAGCATCCCTAAACATAGCCCTAGCCGGCATCGAATTCGAATGAAAAATCAGACCCCAGGAAATGCGTTGCGAGCCCTTTTCGCCCATCCAAAAGTGCCCCCAAAGGAAGGCTTTGGGTACAAGTGAACTCCCCAGGGGAGCCTTTACGCAGCCCCACATGCAACTGGACCCTCCGGGTTCGCTGTTCCTGAGTAAACATAAACGTCACCCTATCCGTCTTCGGAGACGAGTGAAAAATCAGGCCCCAGGAAATGCATTCCGAGGCCTTTTCGCCCATCCAAATGTGCCCCCAAAGGAAGGCTTTGGGTACAAGAGAACTCCCCAGGGGAGCCTTTACGCAGCCCCACATGCAACTGGACCCTCCGGGTTCGCTGTTCCTGAGCAAACCTAAACATAGCCCTAGCCGTCATCGGAGAGAAGTGAAAAATCAGGCCCCAGGAAATGCGTTGCGAGCCCTTTTCGCCCATCCAAAAGTGCCCCCAAAGGAAGGCTTTGGGTACAAGAGAACTCCCCAGGGGAGCCTTTACGCAGCCCCACATGCAACTGGATCCTCCGGGTTCGCTGTTTCTGAGCATCCCTAAACATTTCCCTAGCCGGCATCGATGACGACTGAAAAATCAGGCCCCAGGAAATGCGTTACGAGCCATTTTCGCCCATCCAAAAGTTCCCCTAAAGGAAGGCTTTGGGTACAAGTGAACTCCCCAGGGGAGCCTTTACGCAGCCCCACATGCAACTGGACCCTCCGGGTTCGCTGTTTCCGAGTATCCCTAAACATAGCCCTAGCCGGCACCGAAGACGAGTGAAAAATCAGGCCCCAGGAAATGCGTTGCGAGCCCCTTTGGACCATCCAAAAGTTCCCCCAAAGGAAGGCTTTGGGTACAAATGAACTCCCCAGGGGAGCCTTTACGCAGCCCCACATGCAACTGGACCCTCCACGTTCGATTTTTCCGAGCCACCCTAAATATATCACTAGCCGGCATGGGAGAAGACTGAAAACCCGGGCCCCAGAAAACGCGTTTCAAGCCCCTTTGGACAATCCAAAAGTGCCCCCAAAGGAAGGCTTTGGGTACAAGTGAACTCCCCAGGGGAGCCTTTACGCAGCCCCACATGCAACTGGACCCTCCGGGTTCGCTGTTCATGAGCAAACCTAAACGTAGCCCTAGCCGTAATCGGAGACGAGTGAAAAATCAGGCCCCAGGGAAATGCGTTCCGAGGCCTTTTCGCCCATCCAAATGTGCCCCCAAAGGAAGACTTTGGGTACAAGAGAACTTTCCAGGGGAGCCTTTACGCAGCCCCACATGCAACTGGACCCTCCGGGTTCGCTGTTTCCGAGCATCCCTAAACATAGCCCTAGCCGGCATCGAAGACGACTGAAAAATCAGGCCCCAGGAAATGCGTTGCGAGCCTTTTTCGCCCATCCAAAAGTGCCCCCAAAGGAAGGCTTTGGGTACAAGTGAACTCTCCAGGGGAGCCTTTACGCAGCCCCACATGCAACTGGACCCTTCGGGTTCGCTGTTTCCGAGCATCCCTAAACATAGCCCTAACCGGCACCGAAGACGAGTGAAAAATCAGGCCCCAGGAAATGCGTTGCGAGCCCCTTTGGACCATCCAAAAGTGCCCCCAAAGGAAGGCTTTGGGTACAAATGAACTCCCCAGGGGAGCCATTACGCAGCCCCACATGCAACTGCACCCTCCACGTTCGATTTTTCCGAGCCACCCTAAATATATCACTAGCCGGCATGGGAGAAGACTGAAAACCCGGGCCCCAGAAAACGCGTTTCAAGCCCCTTTGGACAATCCAAAAGTGTCACCAAAGGAAGGCTTTGGGTACAAGTGATCTCCCCAGGGGAGCCTTTACGCAGCCCCACATGCAACTGGACCCTCCGGGTTCGCTGTTTCCGAGCATCCCTAAACATAGCCCTAAGCGGCATCGAAGACGAGTGAAAAATCAGGCCCCAGGAAATGCGTTGCGAGCCCTTTTCGCCCATCCAAAAGTGCCCCCAAAGGAAGGCTTTGGGTACAAGTGAACTCCCCAGGGGAGCCTTTACGTAGCCCCACATGCAACTGGACCCTCCGGGTTCGCTGTTTCCGAGCATCCCTAAACATAGCCCTAGCCAGCATCGAAGTCGACTGAAAAATCAGACCCCAGGAAATGCGTTGCGAGCCCTTTTCGCCCATCCAAAAGTATCACCAAAGGAAGGCTTTGGGTACAAGTGAACTCCCCAGGGGAGCCTTTACGCAGCCCCACATGCAACTGGACCCTTCGGGTTCGATTTTTCCGGGTAAACCTAAATATATCCCTAGCCGGCATGGGAGAAGACTGAAAACCCGGGCCCCAGAAAACGCGTTGCAAGCCCCTTTGGACCATCCAAAAGTATCACCAAAGGAAGGCTTTGGGTACAAGTGAACTCCCCAGGGGAGCCTTTACGCAGCCCCACATGCAACTGGAACCTCCGGGTTCGCTGTTTCCGAGCATCCCTAAACATAGCCCTAGCCGGCATCGAAGACGAGTGAAAAATCAGGCCCCAGGAAATGCGTTGCGAGCCCTTTTCTCCCATCCAAAAGTGTCACCAAAGGAAGGCTTTGGGTACATGTGAAGTTCCCAGGGGAGCCTTTACGCAGCCCCACATGCAACTGGACCCTTCGGGTTCGCTGTTTCCGAGCATCCCTAAACATAGCCCTAACCGGCACCGAAGACGAGTGAAAAATCAGGCCCCAGGAAATGCGTTGCGAGCCCCTTTGGACCATCAAAAAGTGTCACCAAAGGAAGGCATTGGGTACAAGAGAACTCCCCAGGGGAGCCTTTACGCAGCCGCACATGCAACTGGACCCTCCGGGTTCTCTGTTCCTGAGCAAACCTAAACGTAGCCCTAGCCGTCTTCGGAGACTACTGAAAAATCAGGCCCCAGGAAATGCGTTGCGAGCCCTTTTCGCCCATCCAAATGTGCCCCCAAAGGAAGGCTTTGGGTACAAGTGAACTCCCCAGGGGAGCCTTTACGCAGCCGCATGCAACTTGAACCTCCGTGTTCGCTGTTTCCGAGCATCCCTAAACATAGTCCTAGACGGCATCGAAGACGAATGAAAAATCAGGCCCCAGGAAGTGCGTTGCAAGCCCTTTTCGCCCATCCAAAAGTGCCCCCAAAGGAAGACTTTGGGTACAAGTGAACTCCCCAGGGGAGCCTTTACGCAGCCCCACATGCCACTGTACCCTCCGGGTTCGCTGTTCCTGAGCAAACCTAAACGTAGCCCTAGCCGGCATCGAAGACGAGTGAAAAATCAGGCCCCAGGAAATGCGTTGCGAGCCCCTTTGGACCATCCAAAAGTGCCCCCAAAGGAAGGCTTTGGGTACCAGAGAACTCCCCAGGGGAGCCTTTACACAGCCGCACATGCAACTGGACCCTCCTGGTTCGCTGTTCATGAGCAACCCTAAACGTAGCCCTAGCCGTCATCGGAGACGACTGAAAAATCAGGCCCCAGGAAATGCGTTACGAGCCCTTTTCGCCCATCCAAATGTGCCCCCAAAGGAAGGCTTTGGGTAGAAGAGAACTCCCCAGGGGAGCCTTTACGTAGCCCCACATGCAACTGTACCCTCCGGGTTCGCTGTTTCCGAGCATCCCTAAACATAGCCCTAGCCGGCATCGAATTCGAATGAAAAATCAGACCCCAGGAAATGCGTTGCGAGCCCTTTTCGCCCATCCAAAAGTGCCCCCAAAGGAAGGCTTTGGGTACAAGTGAACTCCCCAGGGGAGCCTTTACGCAGCCCCACATGCAACTGGACCCTCCGGGTTCGCTGTTCCTGAGTAAACATAATCGTCACCCTATCCGTCTTCGGAGACGAGTGAAAAATCAGGCCCCAGGAAATGCATTCCGAGGCCTTTTCGCCCATCCAAATGTGCCCCCAAAGGAAGGCTTTGGGTACAAGAGAACTCCCCAGGGGAGCCTTTACGCAGCCCCACATGCAACTGGACCCTCCGGGTTCGCTGTTCCTGAGCAAACCTAAACATAGCCCTAGCCGTCATCGGAGAGAAGTGAAAAATCAGGCCCCAGGAAATGCGTTGCGAGCCCTTTTCGCCCATCCAAAAGTGCCCCCAAAGGAAGGCTTTGGGTACAAGAGAACTCCCCAGGGGAGCCTTTACGCAGCCCCACATGCAACTGGTTCCTCCGGGTTCACTGTTCATGAGCAAACCTAAACGTAGCCCTGGCCGTCATAGGAGACGACTGAAAAATCAGGCCCCAGGAAAAGTGTTGCGAGCCCCTTCAGACCATCCAAAAGTGCCCCCAAAGGAAGGCTTTGGGTACAAGTTAACTACCCAGGGGAGCCTTTACGCAGCCCCACATGCAACTGGATCCTCCGGGTTCGCTGTTTCTGAGCATCCCTAAACATTTCCCTAGCCGGCATCGATGACGACTGAAAAATCAGGCCCCAGGAAATGCGTTACGAGCCATTTTCGCCCATCCAAAAGTTCCCCTAAAGGAAGGCTTTGGGTACAAGTGAACTCCCCAGGGGAGCCTTTACGCAGCCCCACATGCAACTGGACCCTCCGGGTTCGCTGTTTCCGAGTATCCCTAAACATAGCCCTAGCCGGCACCGAAGACGAGTGAAAAATCAGGCCCCAGGAAATGCGTTGCGAGCCCCTTTGGACCATCCAAAAGTTCCCCCAAAGGAAGGCTTTGGGTACAAATGAACTCCCCAGGGGAGCCTTTACGCAGCCCCACATGCAACTGGACCCTCCACGTTCGATTTTTCCGAGCCACTCTAAATATATCACTAGCCGGCATGGGAGAAGACTGAAAACCCGGGCCCCAGAAAACGCGTTTCAAGCCCCTTTGGACAATCCAAAAGTGCCCCCAAAGGAAGGCTTTGGGTACAAGTGAACTCCCCAGGGGAGCCTTTACGCAGCCCCACATGCAACTGGACCCTACGGGTTCGCTGTTCATGAGCAAACCTAAACGTAGCCCTAGCCGTAATCGGAGACGAGTGAAAAATCAGGCCCCTGGGAAATGCGTTCCGAGGCCTTTTCGCCCATCCAAATGTGCCCCCAAAGGAAGACTTTGGGTACAAGAGAACTTTCCAGGGGAGCCTTTACGCAGCCCCACATGCAACTGGACCCTCCGGGTTCGCTGTTTCCGAGCATCCCTAAACATAGCCCTAGCCGGCATCGAAGACGACTGAAAAATCAGGCCCCAGGAAATGCGTTGCGAGCCTTTTTCGCCCATCCAAAAGTGCCCCCAAAGGAAGGCTTTGGGTACAAGTGAACTCTCCAGGGGAGCCTTTACGCAGCCCCACATGCAACTGGACCCTTCGGGTTCGCTGTTTCCGAGCATCCCTAAACATAGCCCTAACCGGCACCGAAGACGAGTGAAAAATCAGGCCCCAGGAAATGCGTTGCGAGCCCCTTTGGACCATCCAAAAGTGCCCCCAAAGGAAGGCTTTGGGTACAAATGAACTCCCCAGGGGAGCCATTACGCAGCCCCACATGCAACTGCACCCTCCACGTTCGATTTTTCCGAGCCACCCTAAATATATCACTAGCCGGCATGGGAGAAGACTGAAAACCCGGGCCCCAGAAAACGCGTTTCAAGCCCCTTTGGACCATCCAAAAGTGTCACCAAAGGAAGGCTTTGGGTACAAGTGAACTCCCCAGGGGAGCCTTTACGTAGCCCCACATGCAACTGGACCCTCCGGGTTCGCTGTTTCCGAGCATCCCTAAACATAGCCCTAGCCAGCATCGAAGTCGACTGAAAAATCAGACCCCAGGAAATGCGTTGCGAGCCCTTTTCGCCCATCCAAAAGTATCACCAAAGGAAGGCTTTGGGTACAAGTGAACTCCCCAGGGGAGCCTTTACGCAGCCCCACATGCAACTGGACCCTTCGGGTTCGATTTTTCCGGGTAAACCTAAATATATCCCTAGCCGGCATGGGAGAAGACTGAAAACCCGGGCCCCAGAAAACGCGTTGCAAGCCCCTTTGGACCATCCAAAAGTATCACCAAAGGAAGGCTTTGGGTACAAGTGAACTCCCCAGGGGAGCCTTTACGCAGCCCCACATGCAACTGGAACCTCCGGGTTCGCTGTTTCCGAGCATCCCTAAACATAGCCCTAGCCGGCATCGAAGACGAGTGAAAAATCAGGCCCCAGGAAATGCGTTGCGAGCCCTTTTCTCCCATCCAAAAGTGTCACCAAAGGAAGGCTTTGGGTACATGTGAAGTTCCCAGGGGAGCCTTTACGCAGCCCCACATGCAACTGGACCCTTCGGGTTCGATTTTTCCGAGCAACCCTAATTATATCCCTAACCGGCATGGGAGAAGACTGAAAACCCGGGCCCCAGAAAACGCGTTGCAAGCCCCTTTTGGACCATCCAAAAGTGTCACCAAAGGAAGGCTTTGGGTACAAGTGAACTCCCCAGGGGAGCCTTTACGCAGCCCCACATGCAACTGTACCCTCCGGGTTCGCTGTTTCCGAGCATCCATAAACATAGCCCTAGCCGTCTTCGGAGACGACTGAAAAATCAGGCCCCAGGAAATGCGTTGCGAGCCCTTTTCGCCCATCCAAAAGTGCCCCCAAAGGAAGGCTTTGGGTACAAGTGAACTCCCCAGGGGAGCCTTTACGCAGCCCCACATGCAACTGGACCCTTCGGGTTCGCTGTTTCCGAGCATCCCTAAACATAGCCCTAACCGGCACCGAAGACGAGTGAAAAATCAGGCCCCAGGAAATGCGTTGCGAGCCCCTTTGGACCATCAAAAAGTGTCACCAAAGGAAGGCATTGGGTACAAGAGAACTCCCCAGGGGAGCCTTTACGCAGCCGCACATGCAACTGGACCCTCCGGGTTCTCTGTTCCTGAGCAAACCTAAACGTAGCCCTAGCCGTCTTCGGAGACTACTGAAAAATCAGGCCCCAGGAAATGCGTTGCGAGCCCTTTTCGCCCATCCAAATGTGCCCCCAAAGGAAGGCTTTGGGTACAAGTGAACTCCCCAGGGGAGCCTTTACGCAGCCGCATGCAACTTGAACCTCCGGGTTCGCTGTTTCCGAGCATCCCTAAACATAGTCCTAGCCGGCATCGAAGACGAATGAAAAATCAGGCCCCAGGAAGTGCGTTGCAAGCACTTTTCGCCCATCCAAAAGTGCCCCCAAAGGAAGACTTTGGGTACAAGTGAACTCCCCAGGGGAGCCTTTACGCAGCCCCACATGCCACTGTACCCTCCGGGTTCGCTGTTCCTGAGCAAACCTAAACGTAGCCCTAGCCGGCATCGAAGACGAGTGAAAAATCAGGCCCCAGGAAATGCGTTGCGAGCCCCTTTGGACCATCCAAAAGTGCCCCCAAAGGAAGGCTTTGGGTACAAGTGAACTCCCCAGGGGAGCCTTTACGCAGCCCCACATGCAACTGGACCCTCCGCGTTCGATTTTTCCGAGCAACCCTAAACATAGCCCTAAGCGGCATCGAAGACGAGTGAAAAATCAGGCCCCAGGAAATGCGTTGCGAGCCCTTTTCGCCCATCCAGAAGTGTCACCAAAGGAAGGCTTTGGGTACATGTGAAGTTCCCAGGGGAGCCTTTACGCAGCCCCACATGCAACTGGACCCTTCGGGTTCGATTTTTCCGAGCAACACTAATTATATCCATAACCGGCATGGGAGAAGACTGAAAACCCGGGCCCCAGAAAACGCGTTGCAAGCCCCTTTGGACCATCCAAAAGTGTCACCAAAGGAAGGCTTTGGGTACAAGAGAACTCAACAGGGGAGCCTTTACGCAGCCCCACATGCAACTGGACCCTCCGGGTTCTCTGTTCCTGAGCAAACCTAAACGTAGCCCTAGCCGTCTTCGGAGACGACTGAAAAATCAGGCCCCAGGAAATGCGTTGCGAGCCCTTTCGCCCATCCAAATGTGCCCCCAAAGGAAGGCTTTGGGTACAAGTGAACTCCCCAGGGGAGCCTTTACGCAGCCCCACATGCAACTGGACCCGCCGGTTTCGATGTTTCCGAGCATCCCTAAACATAGTCCTAGCCGGCATCGAAGTCGACTGAAAAATCAGACCCCAGGAAATGCGTTGCGAGCCCTTTTCGCCCATCCAAAAGTGCCCCCAAAGGAAGGCTTTGGGTACAAGTGAACTCCACAGGGGAGCCTTTACGCAGCCCCACATGCAACTGGACCCTCCGGGTTCGCTGTTTCCGAGCATCCCTAACCATAGCCCTAGCCGGCATCGAAGACGACTGAAAAATCGAGCCCCAGGAAATGCGTTGCGAGCCCTTTTCGCCCATCCAAAAGTGTCATCGAAGGAAGGCTTTGGATACATCTGAAGTTCCCAGGGGAGCCTTTACGCAGCCCCACATGCAACTGGACCCTCCGGGTTCGCTGTTTCCGAGCATCCCTAACCATAGCCCTAGCCGGCATCGAAGACGACTGAAAAATCGAGCCCCAGGAAATGCGTTGCGAGCCCTTTTCGCCCATCCAAAAGTGTCATCAAAGGAAGGCTTTGGGTACATCTGAAGTTCCCAGGGGAGCCTTTACGCAGCCCCACATGCCACTGTACCCTCCGGGTTCGCTGTTCCTGAGCAAACCTAAACGTAGCCCTAGCCGGCATCGAAGACGAGTGAAAAATCAGGCCCCAGGAAATGCGTTGCGAGCCCCTTTGGACCATCCAAAAGTGCCCCGAAAGGAAGGCTTTGGATACAAGTGATCTCCCCAGGGGAGCCTTTACGCAGCCCCACATGCAACTGGACCCTCCGTGTTCGATTTTTCCGAGCAACCCTAAACATAGCCCTAAGCGGCATCGAAGACGAGTGAAAAATCAGGCCCCAGGAAATGCGTTGCGAGCCCCTTTGGACCATCCAAAAGTGCCCCCAAAAGAAGGCTTTGGGTACAAGTGATCTCCCCAGGGGAGCCTTTACGCAGCCCCACATGCAACTGTACCCTCCGGGTTCGCTGTTTCCGAGCATCCCTAAACATAGCCCTAAGCGGCATCGAAGACGAGTGAAAAATCAGACCCCAGGAAATGCGTTGCGAGCCCTTTTCGCCCATCCAGAAGTGTCACCAAAGGAAGGCTTTGGGTACATGTGAAGTTCCCAGGGGAGCCTTTACGCAGCCCCACATGCAACTGGACCCTTCGGGTTCGATTTTTCCGAGTAACACTAATTATATCCATAACCGGCATGGGAGAAGACTGAAAACCCGGGCCCCAGAAAACGCGTTGCAAGCCCCTTTGGACCATCCAAAAGTGTCACCAAAGGAAGGCTTTGGGTACAAGAGAACTCCCCAGGGGAGCCTTTACGCAGCCGCACATGCAACTGGACCCTCCGGGTTCTCTGTTCCTGAGCAAACCTAAACGTAGCCCTAGCCGTCTTCGGAGACGACTGAAAAATCAGGCCCCAGGAAATGCGTTGCGAGCCCTTTTCGCCCATCCAAAAGTGCCCCCAAAGGAAGGCTTTGGGTACAAGTGAACTCCCCAGGGGAGCCTTTACGCAGCCCCACATGCAACTGGACCCTCCGGGTTCGATTTTTCCGGGTAAACCTAAATATATCACTACCCGGCATGGGAGAAGACTGAAAACCCGGGCCCCAGAAAACGCGTTGCAAGTCCCTTTGGACCATCCAAAAGTATCACCAAAGGAAGGCTTTGGGTACAAGTGAACTCCACAGGGGAGCCTTTACGCAGCCCCACATGCAACTGGACCCTCCGGGTTCGCTGTTTCCGAGCATCCCTAACCATAGCCCTAGCCGGCATCGAAGACGACTGAAAAATCGAGCCCCAGGAAATGTGTTGCGAGCCCTTTTCGCCCATCCAAAAGTGTCATCAAAGGAAGGCTTTGGGTACATCTGAAGTTCCCAGGGGAGCCTTTACGCAGCCCCACATGCAACTGGACCCTCCGGGTTCGCTGTTCATGAGCAAACTTAAACGTAGCCCTAGCCGTCATCAGAGACCACTGAAAAATCAGGCCCCAGGAAAAGCGTTGCGAGCCCCTTTGGACCATCCAAAAGTGTCACCAAAGGAAGGCTTTGGGTACAAGTGAACTCCCCAGGGGAGCCTTTACGCAGCCGCACATGCAACTGGACCCTCCAAGTTCGCTGTTACTGAGCAAACCTACACGTAGCCCTAGCCGTCATCGGGGACGACTGAAAAATCACGCCCCAGGAAATGCGTTGCAAGCCCCTTTGGACCATCCAAATGTGCCCCCAAAGGAAGGCTTTGGGTACAAGTGAACTCCCCAGGGGAGCCTTTACGCAGCCCCACATGCAACTGGACCCTCCGGGTTCGCTGTTCCTGAGCAAACCTAAACGTAGCCCTAGCCGTCTTCGGAGACGAGTGAAAAATCAGGCCCCAGGAAATGCGTTGCGAGCCCTTTTCGCCCATCCAAATGTATCACCAAAGGAAGGCTTTGGGTACAAGTGAACTCCCCAGGGGAGCCTTTACGCAGCCCCACATGCAACTGGACCCTCCGGGTTCGCTGTTTCCGAGCATCCCTAAACATAGTCCTAGACGGCATCGAAGACGAATGAAAAATCAGGCCTAAGGAAGTGCATTGGAAGCTCTTTTCGCCCATCCAAAAGTGCCCCCAAAGGAAGGCTTTGGGTACAAGTGAACTCCCCAGGGGAGCCTTTACACAGCCCCACATGCAACTGGGCCCGCCGGGTTCGCTGTTTCCGAGCATCCCTAAACATAGCCCTAGCCGGCATCGATGACGACTGAAAAATCAGGCCCCAGGAAATGCGTTGCGAGCCCTTTTCGCCCATCCAAAAGTGCCCTCAAAGGAAGGCTTTGGGTACAAGTGAACTCCCCAGGGGAGCCTTTACGCAGCCCCACATGCAACTGGACCCTCCACGTTCGATTTTTCCGAGCCACCCTAAATATATCACTAGCCGGCATGGGAGAAGACTGAAAACCCGGGCCCCAGAAAACGCGTTTCAAGCCCCTTTGGACAATCCAAAAGTGTCACCAAAGGAAGGCTTTGGGTACAAGTGAACTCCCCAGGGGAGCCTTTACGCAGCCCCACATGCAACTGGACCCTCCGGGTTCGCTATTTCCGAGCATCCCTAAACATAGCCCTAAGCGGCATCGAAGACGAGTGAAAAATCAGGCCCCAGGAAATGCGTTGCGAGCCCTTTTCTCCCATCCAAAAGTGCCCCCAAAGGAAGGCTTTGGGTACAAGTGAACTCCCCAGGGGAGCCTTTACGCAGCCCCACATGCAACTGGACCCTTCGGGTTCGCTGTTTCTGAGCATCCCTAAACATAGCCCTAACCGGCACCGAAGACGAGTGAAAAATCAGACCCCAGGAAATGCGTTGCGAGCCCTTTTCGCCCATCCAAAAGTATCACCAAAGGAAGGCTTTGGGTACAAGTGAACTCCCCAGGGGAGCCTTTACGCAGCCCCACATGCAACTGGACCCTTCGGGTTCGATTTTTCCGGGTAAACCTAAATATATCCCTAGCCGGCATGGGAGAAGACTGAAAACCCGGGCCCCAGAAAACGCGTTGCAAGCCCCTTTGGACCATCCAAAAGTATCACCAAAGGAAGGCTTTGGGTACAAGTGAACTCCCCAGGGGAGCCTTTACGCAGCCCCACATGCAACTGGAACCTCCGGGTTCGCTGTTTCCGAGCATCCCTAAACATAGCCCTAGCCGGCATCGAAGACGAGTGAAAAATCAGACCCCAGGAAATGCGTTGCGAGCCCTTTTCTCCCATCCAAAAGTGTCACCAAAGGAAGGCTTTGGGTACATGTGAAGTTCCCAGGGGAGCCTTTACGCAGCCCCACATGCAACTGGACCCTTCGGGTTCGATTTTTCCGAGCAACCCTAATTATATCCCTAACCGGCATGGGAGAAGACTGAAAACCCGGGCCCCAGAAAACGCGTTGCAAGCCCCTTTTGGACCATCCAAAAGTGTCACCAAAGGAAGGCTTTGGGTACAAGTGAACTCCCCAGGGGAGCCTTTACGCAGCCCCACATGCAACTGTACCCTCCGGGTTCGCTGTTTCCGAGCATCCATAAACATAGCCCTAGCCGTCTTCGGAGACGACTGAAAAATCAGGCCCCAGGAAATGCGTTGCGAGCCCTTTTCGCCCATCCAAAAGTGCCCCCAAAGGAAGGCTTTGGGTACAAGTGAACTCCCCAGGGGAGCCTTTACGCAGCCCCACATGCAACTGGACCCTTCGGGTTCGCTGTTTCCGAGCATCCCTAAACATAGCCCTAACCGGCACCGAAGACGAGTGAAAAATCAGGCCCCAGGAAATGCGTTGCGAGCCCCTTTGGACCATCAAAAAGTGTCACCAAAGGAAGGCATTGGGTACAAGAGAACTCCCCAGGGGAGCCTTTACGCAGCCGCACATGCAACTGGACCCTCCGGGTTCTCTGTTCCTGAGCAAACCTAAACGTAGCCCTAGCCGTCTTCGGAGACTACTGAAAAATCAGGCCCCAGGAAATGCGTTGCGAGCCCTTTTCGCCCATCCAAAAGTGTCATCGAAGGAAGGCTTTGGATACATCTGAAGTTCCCAGGGGAGCCTTTACGCAGCCCCACATGCAACTGGACCCTCCGGGTTCGCTGTTTCCGAGCATCCCTAACCATAGCCCTAGCCGGCATCGAAGACGACTGAAAAATCGAGCCCCAGGAAATGCGTTGCGAGGCCTTTTCGCCCATCCAAAAGTGTCATCAAAGGAAGGCTTTGGGTACATCTGAAGTTCCCAGGGGAGCCTTTACGCAGCCCCACATGCCACTGTACCCTCCGGGTTCGCTGTTCCTGAGCAAACCTAAACGTAGCCCTAGCCGGCATCGAAGACGAGTGAAAAATCAGGCCCCAGGAAAAGCGTTGCGAGCCCCTTTGGACCATCCAAAAGTGCCCCGAAAGGAAGGCTTTGGATACAAGTGATCTCCCCAGGGGAGCCTTTACGCAGCCCCACATGCAACTGGACCCTCCGTGTTCGATTTTTCCGAGCAACCCTAAACATAGCCCTAAGCGGCATCGAAGACGAGTGAAAAATCAGGCCCCAGGAAATGCGTTGCGAGCCCCTTTGGACCATCCAAAAGTGCCCCCAAAAGAAGGCTTTGGGTACAAGTGATCTCCCCAGGGGAGCCTTTACGCAGCCCCACATGCAACTGTACCCTCCGGGTTCGCTGTTTCCGAGCATCCCTAAACATAGCCCTAAGCGGCATCGAAGACGAGTGAAAAATCAGACCCCAGGAAATGCGTTGCGAGCCTTTTTCGCCCATCCAGAAGTGTCACCAAAGGAAGGCTTTGGGTACATGTGAAGTTCCCAGGGGAGCCTTTACGCAGCCCCACATGCAACTGGACCCTTCGGGTTCGATTTTTCCGAGTAACACTAATTATATCCATAACCGGCATGGGAGAAGACTGAAAACCCGGGCCCCAGAAAACGCGTTGCAAGCCCCTTTGGACCATCCAAAAGTGTCACCAAAGGAAGGCTTTGGGTACAAGAGAACTCCCCAGGGGAGCCTTTACGCAGCCGCACATGCAACTGGACCCTCCGGGTTCTCTGTTCCTGAGCAAACCTAAACGTAGCCCTAGCCGTCTTCGGAGACGACTGAAAAATCAGGCCCCAGGAAATGCGTTGCGAGCCCTTTTCGCCCATCCAAAAGTGCCCCCAAAGGAAGGCTTTGGGTACAAGTGAACTCCCCAGGGGAGCCTTTACGCAGCCCCACATGCAACTGGACCCTCCGGGTTCGATTTTTCCGGGTAAACCTAAATATATCACTACCCGGCATGGGAGAAGACTGAAAACCCGGGCCCCAGAAAACGCGTTGCAAGTCCCTTTGGACCATCCAAAAGTATCACCAAAGGAAGGCTTTGGGTACAAGTGAACTCCACAGGGGAGCCTTTACGCAGCCCCACATGCAACTGGACCCTCCGGGTTCGCTGTTTCCGAGCATCCCTAACCATAGCCCTAGCCGGCATCGAAGACGACTGAAAAATCGAGCCCCAGGAAATGTGTTGCGAGCCCTTTTCGCCCATCCAAAAGTGTCATCAAAGGAAGGCTTTGGGTACATCTGAAGTTCCCAGGGGAGCCTTTACGCAGCCCCACATGCAACTGGACCCTCCGGGTTCGCTGTTCATGAGCAAACTTAAACGTAGCCCTAGCCGTCATCAGAGACCACTGAAAAATCAGGCCCCAGGAAAAGCGTTGCGAGCCCCTTTGGACCATCCAAAAGTGTCACCAAAGGAAGGCTTTGGGTACAAGTGAACTCCCCAGGGGAGCCTTTACGCAGCCGCACATGCAACTGGACCCTCCGGGTTCGCTGTTACTGAGCAAACCTACACGTAGCCCTAGCCGTCATCGGGGACGACTGAAAAATCACGCCCCAGGAAATGCGTTGCAAGCCCCTTTGGACCATCCAAATGTGCCCCCAAAGGAAGGCTTTGGGTACAAGTGAACTCCCCAGGGGAGCCTTTACGCAGCCCCACATGCAACTGGACCCTCCGGGTTCGCTGTTCCTGAGCAAACCTAAACGTAGCCCTAGCCGTCTTCGGAGACGAGTGAAAAATCAGGCCCCAGGAAATGCGTTGCGAGCCCTTTTCGCCCATCCAAATGTATCACCAAAGGAAGGCTTTGGGTACAAGTGAACTCCCCAGGGGAGCCTTTACGCAGCCCCACATGCAACTGGACCCTCCGGGTTCGCTGTTTCCGAGCATCCCTAAACATAGTCCTAGACGGCATCGAAGACGAATGAAAAATCAGGCCTAAGGAAGTGCGTTGGAAGCTCTTTTCGCCCATCCAAAAGTGCCCCCAAAGGAAGGCTTTGGGTACAAGTGAACTCCCCAGGGGAGCCTTTACACAGCCCCACATGCAACTGGGCCCGCCGGGTTCGCTGTTTCCGAGCATCCCTAAACATAGCCCTAGCCGGCATCGATGACGACTGAAAAATCAGGCCCCAGGAAATGCGTTGCGAGCCCTTTTCGCCCATCCAAAAGTGCCCTCAAAGGAAGGCTTTGGGTACAAGTGAACTCCCCAGGGGAGCCTTTACGCAGCCCCACATGCAACTGGACCCTCCACGTTCGATTTTTCCGAGCCACCCTAAATATATCACTAGCCGGCATGGGAGAAGACTGAAAACCCGGGCCCCAGAAAACGCGTTTCAAGCCCCTTTGGACAATCCAAAAGTGTCACCAAAGGAAGGCTTTGGGTACAAGTGAACTCCCCAGGGGAGCCTTTACGCAGCCCCACATGCAACTGGACCCTCCGGGTTCGCTATTTCCGAGCATCCCTAAACATAGCCCTAAGCGGCATCGAAGACGAGTGAAAAATCAGGCCCCAGGAAATGCGTTGCGAGCCCTTTTCTCCCATCCAAAAGTGCCCCCAAAGGAAGGCTTTGGGTACAAGTGAACTCCCCAGGGGAGCCTTTACGCAGCCCCACATGCAACTGGACCCTTCGGGTTCGCTGTTTCTGAGCATCCCTAAACATAGCCCTAACCGGCACCGAAGACGAGTGAAAAATCAGACCCCAGGAAATGCGTTGCGAGCCCTTTTCGCCCATCCAAAAGTATCACCAAAGGAAGGCTTTGGGTACAAGTGAACTCCCCAGGGGAGCCTTTACGCAGCCCCACATGCAACTGGACCCTTCGGGTTCGATTTTTCCGGGTAAACCTAAATATATCCCTAGCCGGCATGGGAGAAGACTGAAAACCCGGGCCCCAGAAAACGCGTTGCAAGCCCCTTTGGACCATCCAAAAGTATCACCAAAGGAAGGCTTTGGGTACAAGTGAACTCCCCAGGGGAGCCTTTACGCAGCCCCACATGCAACTGGAACCTCCGGGTTCGCTGTTTCCGAGCATCCCTAAACATAGCCCTAGCCGGCATCGAAGACGAGTGAAAAATCAGGCCCCAGGAAATGCGTTGCGAGCCCTTTTCTCCCATCCAAAAGTGTCACCAAAGGAAGGCTTTGGGTACATGTGAAGTTCCCAGGGGAGCCTTTACGCAGCCCCACATGCAACTGGACCCTTCGGGTTCGATTTTTCCGAGCAACCCTAATTATATCCCTAACCGGCATGGGAGAAGACTGAAAACCCGGGCCCCAGAAAACGCGTTGCAAGCCCCTTTTGGACCATACAAAAGTGTCACCAAAGGAAGGCTTTGGGTACAAGTGAACTCCCCAGGGGAGCCTTTACGCAGCCCCACATGCAACTGTACCCTCCGGGTTCGCTGTTTCCGAGCATCCATAAACATAGCCCTAGCCGTCTTCGGAGACGACTGAAAAATCAGGCCCCAGGAAATGCGTTGCGAGCCCTTTTCGCCCATCCAAAAGTGCCCCCAAAGGAAGGCTTTGGGTACAAGTGAACTCCCCAGGGGAGCCTTTACGCAGCCCCACATGCAACTGGACCCTTCGGGTTCGCTGTTTCCGAGCATCCCTAAACATAGCCCTAACCGGCACCGAAGACGAGTGAAAAATCAGGCCCCAGGAAATGCGTTGCGAGCCCCTTTGGACCATCAAAAAGTGTCACCAAAGGAAGGCATTGGGTACAAGAGAACTCCCCAGGGGAGCCTTTACGCAGCCGCACATGCAACTGGACCCTCCGGGTTCTCTGTTCCTGAGCAAACCTAAACGTAGCCCTAGCCGTCTTCGGAGACTACTGAAAAATCAGGCCCCAGGAAATGCGTTGCGAGCCCTTTTCGCCCATCCAAATGTGCCCCCAAAGGAAGGCTTTGGGTACAAGTGAACTCCCCAGGGGAGCCTTTACGCAGCCGCATGCAACTTGAACCTCCGGGTTCGCTGTTTCCGAGCATCCCTAAACATAGTCCTAGACGGCATCGAAGACGAATGAAAAATCAGGCCCCAGGAAGTGCGTTGCAAGCCCTTTTCGCCCATCCAAAAGTGCCCCCAAAGGAAGACTTTGGGTACAAGTGAACTCCCCAGGGGAGCCTTTACGCAGCCCCACATGCCACTGTACCCTCCGGGTTCGCTGTTCCTGAGCAAACCTAAACGTAGCCCTAGCCGGCATCGAAGACGAATGAAAAATCAGGCCCCAGGAAATGCGTTGCGAGCCCCTTTGGACCATCCAAAAGTGCCCCCAAAGGAAGGCTTTGGGTACAAGTGAACTCCCCAGGGGAGCCTTTACGCAGCCCCACATGCAACTGGACCCTCCGCGTTCGATTTTTCCGAGCAACCCTAAACATAGCCCTAAGCGGCATCGAAGACGAGTGAAAAATCAGGCCCCAGGAAATGCGTTGCGAGCCCTTTTCGCCCATCCAGAAGTGTCACCAAAGGAAGGCTTTGGGTACATGTGAAGTTCCCAGGGGAGACTTTACGCAGCCCCACATGCAACTGGACCCTTCGGGTTCGATTTTTCCGAGCAACACTAATTATATCCATAACCGGCATGGGAGAAGACTGAAAACCCGGGCCCCAGAAAACGCGTTGCAAGCCCCTTTGGACCATCCAAAAGTGTCACCAAAGGAAGGCTTTGGGTACAAGAGAACTCAACAGGGGAGCCTTTACGCAGCCCCACATGCAACTGGACCCTCCGGGTTCTCTGTTCCTGAGCAAACCTAAACGTAGCCCTAGCCGTCTTCGGAGACGACTGAAAAATCAGGCCCCAGGAAATGCGTTGCGAGCCCTTTTCGCCCATCCAAATGTGCCCCCAAAGGAAGGCTTTGGGTACAAGTGAACTCCCCAGGGGAGCCTTTACGCAGCCCCACATGCAACTGGACCCGCCGGTTTCGATGTTTCCGAGCATCCCTAAACATAGTCCTAGCCGGCATCGAAGTCGACTGAAAAATCAGACCCCAGGAAATGCGTTGCGAGCCCTTTTCGCCCATCCAAAAGTGCCCCCAAAGGAAGGCTTTGGGTACAAGTGAACTCCACAGGGGAGCCTTTACGCAGCCCCACATGCAACTGGACCCTCCGGGTTCGCTGTTTCCGAGCATCCCTAACCATAGCCCTAGCCGGCATCGAAGACGACTGAAAAATCGAGCCCCAGGAAATGCGTTGCGAGCCCTTTTCGCCCATCCAAAAGTGTCATCGAAGGAAGGCTTTGGATACATCTGAAGTTCCCAGGGGAGCCTTTACGCAGCCCCACATGCAACTGGACCCTCCGGGTTCGCTGTTTCCGAGCATCCCTAACCATAGCCCTAGCCGGCATCGAAGACGACTGAAAAATCGAGCCCCAGGAAATGCGTTGCGAGCCCTTTTCGCCCATCCAAAAGTGTCATCAAAGGAAGGCTTTGGGTACATCTGAAGTTCCCAGGGGAGCCTTTACGCAGCCCCACATGCCACTGTACCCTCCGGGTTCGCTGTTCCTGAGCAAACCTAAACGTAGCCCTAGCCGGCATCGAAGACGAGTGAAAAATCAGGCCCCAGGAAATGCGTTGCGAGCCCCTTTGGACCATCCAAAAGTGCCCCGAAAGGAAGGCTTTGGATACAAGTGATCTCCCCAGGGGAGCCTTTACGCAGCCCCACATGCAACTGGACCCTCCGTGTTCGATTTTTCCGAGCAACCCTAAACATAGCCCTAAGCGGCATCGAAGACGAGTGAAAAATCAGGCCCCAGGAAATGCGTTGCGAGCCCCTTTGGACCATCCAAAAGTGCCCCCAAAAGAAGGCTTTGGGTACAAGTGATCTCCCCAGGGGAGCCTTTACGCAGCCCCACATGCAACTGTACCCTCCGGGTTCGCTGTTTCCGAGCATCCCTAAACATAGCCCTAAGCGGCATCGAAGACGAGTGAAAAATCAGACCCCAGGAAATGCGTTGCGAGCCCTTTTCGCCCATCCAGAAGTGTCACCAAAGGAAGGCTTTGGGTACATGTGAAGTTCCCAGGGGAGCCTTTACGCAGCCCCACATGCAACTGGACCCTTCGGGTTCGATTTTTCCGAGTAACACTAATTATATCCATAACCGGCATGGGAGAAGACTGAAAACCCGGGCCCCAGAAAACGCGTTGCAAGCCCCTTTGGACCATCCAAAAGTGTCACCAAAGGAAGGCTTTGGGTACAAGAGAACTCCCCAGGGGAGCCTTTACGCAGCCGCACATGCAACTGGACCCTCCGGGTTCTCTGTTCCTGAGCAAACCTAAACGTAGCCCTAGCCGTCTTCGGAGACGACTGAAAAATCAGGCCCCAGGAAATGCGTTGCGAGCCCTTTTCGCCCATCCAAAAGTGCCCCCAAAGGAAGGCTTTGGGTACAAGTGAACTCCCCAGGGGAGCCTTTACGCAGCCCCACATGCAACTGGACCCTCCGGGTTCGATTTTTCCGGGTAAACCTAAATATATCACTACCCGGCATGGGAGAAGACTGAAAACCCGGGCCCCAGAAAACGCGTTGCAAGTCCCTTTGGACCATCCAAAAGTATCACCAAAGGAAGGCTTTGGGTACAAGTGAACTCCACAGGGGAGCCTTTACGCAGCCCCACATGCAACTGGACCCTCCGGGTTCGCTGTTTCCGAGCATCCCTAACCATAGCCCTAGCCGGCATCGAAGACGACTGAAAAATCGAGCCCCAGGAAATGTGTTGCGAGCCCTTTTCGCCCATCCAAAAGTGTCATCAAAGGAATGCTTTGGGTACATCTGAAGTTCCCAGGGGAGCCTTTACGCAGCCCCACATGCAACTGGACCCTCCGGGTTCGCTGTTCATGAGCAAACTTAAACGTAGCCCTAGCCGTCATCAGAGACCACTGAAAAATCAGGCCCCAGGAAAAGCGTTGCGAGCCCCTTTGGACCATCCAAAAGTGTCACCAAAGGAAGGCTTTGGGTACAAGTGAACTCCCCAGGGGAGCCTTTACGCAGCCGCACATGCAACTGGACCCTCCGGGTTCGCTGTTACTGAGCAAACCTACACGTAGCCCTAGCCGTCATCGGGGACGACTGAAAAATCACGCCCCAGGAAATGCGTTGCAAGCCCCTTTGGACCATCCAAATGTGCCCCCAAAGGAAGGCTTTGGGTACAAGTGAACTCCCCAGGGGAGCCTTTACGCAGCCCCACATGCAACTGGACCCTCCGGGTTCGCTGTTCCTGAGCAAACCTAAACGTAGCCCTAGCCGTCTTCGGAGACGAGTGAAAAATCAGGCCCCAGGAAATGCGTTGCGAGCCCTTTTCGCCCATCCAAACGTATCACCAAAGGAAGGCTTTGGGTACAAGTGAACTCCCCAGGGGAGCCTTTACGCAGCCCCACATGCAACTGGACCCTCCGGGTTCGCTGTTTCCGAGCATCCCTAAACATAGTCCTAGACGGCATCGAAGACGAATGAAAAATCAGGCCTAAGGAAGTGCGTTGGAAGCTCTTTTCGCCCATCCAAAAGTGCCCCCAAAGGAAGGCTTTGGGTACAAGTGAACTCCCCAGGGGAGCCTTTACACAGCCCCACATGCAACTGGGCCCGCCGGGTTCGCTGTTTCCGAGCATCCCTAAACATAGCCCTAGCCGGCATCGATGACGACTGAAAAATCAGGCCCCAGGAAATGCGTTGCGAGCCCTTTTCGCCCATCCAAAAGTGCCCTCAAAGGAAGGCTTTGGGTACAAGTGAACTCCCCAGGGGAGCCTTTACGCAGCCCCACATGCAACTGGACCCTCCACGTTCGATTTTTCCGAGCCACCCTAAATATATCACTAGCCGGCATGGGAGAAGACTGAAAACCCGGGCCCCAGAAAACGCGTTTCAAGCCCCTTTGGACAATCCAAAAGTGTCACCAAAGGAAGGCTTTGGGTACAAGTGAACTCCCCAGGGGAGCCTTTACGCAGCCCCACATGCAACTGGACCCTCCGGGTTCGCTATTTCCGAGCATCCCTAAACATAGCCCTAAGCGGCATCGAAGACGAGTGAAAAATCAGGCCCCAGGAAATGCGTTGCGAGCCCTTTTCTCCCATCCAAAAGTGCCCCCAAAGGAAGGCTTTGGGTACAAGTGAACTCCCCAGGGGAGCCTTTACGCAGCCCCACATGCAACTGGACCCTTCGGGTTCGCTGTTTCTGAGCATCCCTAAACATAGCCCTAGCCGGCATCGAAGACGAGTGAAAAATCAGGCCCCAGGAAATGCGTTGCGAGCCCCTTTGGACCATCCAAAAGTGCCCCGAAAGGAAGGCTTTGGATACAAGTGATCTCCCCAGGGGAGCCTTTACGCAGCCCCACATGCAACTGGACCCTCCGTGTTCGATTTTTCCGAGCAACCCTAAACATAGCCCTAAGCGGCATCGAAGACGAGTGAAAAATCAGGCCCCAGGAAATGCGTTGCGAGCCCCTTTGGACCATCCAAAAGTGCCCCCAAAAGAAGGCTTTGGGTACAAGTGATCTCCCCAGGGGAGCCTTTACGCAGCCCCACATGCAACTGTACCCTCCGGGTTCGCTGTTTCCGAGCATCCCTAAACATAGCCCTAAGCGGCATCGAAGACGAGTGAAAAATCAGACCCCAGGAAATGCGTTGCGAGCCCTTTTCGCCCATCCAGAAGTGTCACCAAAGGAAGGCTTTGGGTACATGTGAAGTTCCCAGGGGAGCCTTTACGCAGCCCCACATGCAACTGGACCCTTCGGGTTCGATTTTTCCGAGTAACACTAATTATATCCATAACCGGCATGGGAGAAGACTGAAAACCCGGGCCCCAGAAAACGCGTTGCAAGCCCCTTTGGACCATCCAAAAGTGTCACCAAAGGAAGGCTTTGGGTACAAGAGAACTCCCCAGGGGAGCCTTTACGCAGCCGCACATGCAACTGGACCCTCCGGGTTCTCTGTTCCTGAGCAAACCTAAACGTAGCCCTAGCCGTCTTCGGAGACGACTGAAAAATCAGGCCCCAGGAAATGCGTTGCGAGCCCTTTTCGCCCATCCAAAAGTGCCCCCAAAGGAAGGCTTTGGGTACAAGTGAACTCCCCAGGGGAGCCTTTACGCAGCCCCACATGCAACTGGACCCTCCGGGTTCGATTTTTCCGGGTAAACCTAAATATATCACTACCCGGCATGGGAGAAGACTGAAAACCCGGGCCCCAGAAAACGCGTTGCAAGTCCCTTTGGACCATCCAAAAGTATCACCAAAGGAAGGCTTTGGGTACAAGTGAACTCCACAGGGGAGCCTTTACGCAGCCCCACATGCAACTGGACCCTCCGGGTTCGCTGTTTCCGAGCATCCCTAACCATAGCCCTAGCCGGCATCGAAGACGACTGAAAAATCGAGCCCCAGGAAATGTGTTGCGAGCCCTTTTCGCCCATCCAAAAGTGTCATCAAAGGAAGGCTTTGGGTACATCTGAAGTTCCCAGGGGAGCCTTTACGCAGCCCCACATGCAACTGGACCCTCCGGGTTCGCTGTTCATGAGCAAACTTAAACGTAGCCCTAGCCGTCATCAGAGACCACTGAAAAATCAGGCCCCAGGAAAAGCGTTGCGAGCCCCTTTGGACCATCCAAAAGTGTCACCAAAGGAAGGCTTTGGGTACAAATGAACTCCCCAGGGGAGCCTTTACGCAGCCGCACATGCAACTGGACCCTCCGGGTTCGCTGTTACTGAGCAAACCTACACGTAGCCCTAGCCGTCATCGGGGACGACTGAAAAATCACGCCCCAGGAAATGCGTTGCAAGCCCCTTTGGACCATCCAAATGTGCCCCCAAAGGAAGGCTTTGGGTACAAGTGAACTCCCCAGGGGAGCCTTTACGCAGCCCCACATGCAACTGGACCCTCCGGGTTCGCTGTTCCTGAGCAAACCTAAACGTAGCCCTAGCCGTCTTCGGAGACGAGTGAAAAATCAGGCCCCAGGAAATGCGTTGCGAGCCCTTTTCGCCCATCCAAACGTATCACCAAAGGAAGGCTTTGGGTACAAGTGAACTCCCCAGGGGAGCCTTTACGCAGCCCCACATGCAACTGGACCCTCCGGGTTCGCTGTTTCCGAGCATCCCTAAACATAGTCCTAGACGGCATCGAAGACGAATGAAAAATCAGGCCTAAGGAAGTGCGTTGGAAGCTCTTTTCGCCCATCCAAAAGTGCCCCCAAAGGAAGGCTTTGGGTACAAGTGAACTCCCCAGGGGAGCCTTTACACAGCCCCACATGCAACTGGGCCCGCCGGGTTCGCTGTTTCCGAGCATCCCTAAACATAGCCCTAGCCGGCATCGATGACGACTGAAAAATCAGGCCCCAGGAAATGCGTTGCGAGCCCTTTTCGCCCATCCAAAAGTGCCCTCAAAGGAAGGCTTTGGGTACAAGTGAACTCCCCAGGGGAGCCTTTACGCAGCCCCACATGCAACTGGACCCTCCACGTTCGATTTTTCCGAGCCACCCTAAATATATCACTAGCCGGCATGGGAGAAGACTGAAAACCCGGGCCCCAGAAAACGCGTTTCAAGCCCCTTTGGACAATCCAAAAGTGTCACCAAAGGAAGGCTTTGGGTACAAGTGAACTCCCCAGGGGAGCCTTTACGCAGCCCCACATGCAACTGGACCCTCCGGGTTCGCTATTTCCGAGCATCCCTAAACATAGCCCTAAGCGGCATCGAAGACGAGTGAAAAATCAGGCCCCAGGAAATGCGTTGCGAGCCCTTTTCTCCCATCCAAAAGTGCCCCCAAAGGAAGGCTTTGGGTACAAGTGAACTCCCCAGGGGAGCCTTTACGCAGCCCCACATGCAACTGGACCCTTCGGGTTCGCTGTTTCTGAGCATCCCTAAACATAGCCCTAGCCGGCATCGAAGACGAGTGAAAAATCAGGCCCCAGGAAATGCGTTGCGAGCCCCTTTGGACCATCCAAAAGTGCCCCGAAAGGAAGGCTTTGGATACAAGTGATCTCCCCAGGGGAGCCTTTACGCAGCCCCACATGCAACTGGACCCTCCGTGTTCGATTTTTCCGAGCAACCCTAAACATAGCCCTAAGCGGCATCGAAGACGAGTGAAAAATCAGGCCCCAGGAAATGCGTTGCGAGCCCCTTTGGACCATCCAAAAGTGCCCCCAAAAGAAGGCTTTGGGTACAAGTGATCTCCCCAGGGGAGCCTTTACGCAGCCCCACATGCAACTGTACCCTCCGGGTTCGCTGTTTCCGAGCATCCCTAAACATAGCCCTAAGCGGCATCGAAGACGAGTGAAAAATCAGACCCCAGGAAATGCGTTGCGAGCCCTTTTCGCCCATCCAGAAGTGTCACCAAAGGAAGGCTTTGGGTACATGTGAAGTTCCCAGGGGAGCCTTTACGCAGCCCCACATGCAACTGGACCCTTCGGGTTCGATTTTTCCGAGTAACACTAATTATATCCATAACCGGCATGGGAGAAGACTGAAAACCCGGGCCCCAGAAAACGCGTTGCAAGCCCCTTTGGACCATCCAAAAGTGTCACCAAAGGAAGGCTTTGGGTACAAGAGAACTCCCCAGGGGAGCCTTTACGCAGCCGCACATGCAACTGGACCCTCCGGGTTCTCTGTTCCTGAGCAAACCTAAACGTAGCCCTAGCCGTCTTCGGAGACGACTGAAAAATCAGGCCCCAGGAAATGCGTTGCGAGCCCTTTTCGCCCATCCAAAAGTGCCCCCAAAGGAAGGCTTTGGGTACAAGTGAACTCCCCAGGGGAGCCTTTACGCAGCCCCACATGCAACTGGACCCTCCGGGTTCGATTTTTCCGGGTAAACCTAAATATATCACTACCCGGCATGGGAGAAGACTGAAAACCCGGGCCCCAGAAAACGCGTTGCAAGTCCCTTTGGACCATCCAAAAGTATCACCAAAGGAAGGCTTTGGGTACAAGTGAACTCCACAGGGGAGCCTTTACGCAGCCCCACATGCAACTGGACCCTCCGGGTTCGCTGTTTCCGAGCATCCCTAACCATAGCCCTAGCCGGCATCGAAGACGACTGAAAAATCGAGCCCCAGGAAATGTGTTGCGAGCCCTTTTCGCCCATCCAAAAGTGTCATCAAAGGAAGGCTTTGGGTACATCTGAAGTTCCCAGGGGAGCCTTTACGCAGCCCCACATGCAACTGGACCCTCCGGGTTCGCTGTTCATGAGCAAACTTAAACGTAGCCCTAGCCGTCATCAGAGACCACTGAAAAATCAGGCCCCAGGAAAAGCGTTGCGAGCCCCTTTGGACCATCCAAAAGTGTCACCAAAGGAAGGCTTTGGGTACAAATGAACTCCCCAGGGGAGCCTTTACGCAGCCGCACATGCAACTGGACCCTCCGGGTTCGCTGTTACTGAGCAAACCTACACGTAGCCCTAGCCGTCATCGGGGACGACTGAAAAATCACGCCCCAGGAAATGCGTTGCAAGCCCCTTTGGACCATCCAAATGTGCCCCCAAAGGAAGGCTTTGGGTACAACTGAACTCCCCAGGGGAGCCTTTACGCAGCCCCACATGCAACTGGACCCTCCGGGTTCGCTGTTCCTGAGCAAACCTAAACGTAGCCCTAGCCGTCTTCGGAGACGAGTGAAAAATCAGGCCCCAGGAAATGCGTTGCGAGCCCTTTTCGCCCATCCAAACGTATCACCAAAGGAAGGCTTTGGGTACAAGTGAACTCCCCAGGGGAGCCTTTACGCAGCCCCACATGCAACTGGACCCTCCGGGTTCGCTGTTTCCGAGCATCCCTAAACATAGTCCTAGACGGCATCGAAGACGAATGAAAAATCAGGCCTAAGGAAGTGCGTTGGAAGCTCTTTTCGCCCATCCAAAAGTGCCCCCAAAGGAAGGCTTTGGGTACAAGTGAACTCCCCAGGGGAGCCTTTACACAGCCCCACATGCAACTGGGCCCGCCGGGTTCGCTGTTTCCGAGCATCCCTAAACATAGCCCTAGCCGGCATCGATGACGACTGAAAAATCAGGCCCCAGGAAATGCGTTGCGAGCCCTTTTCGCCCATCCAAAAGTGCCCTCAAAGGAAGGCTTTGGGTACAAGTGAACTCCCCAGGGGAGCCTTTACGCAGCCCCACATGCAACTGGACCCTCCACGTTCGATTTTTCCGAGCCACCCTAAATATATCACTAGCCGGCATGGGAGAAGACTGAAAACCCGGGCCCCAGAAAACGCGTTTCAAGCCCCTTTGGACAATCCAAAAGTGTCACCAAAGGAAGGCTTTGGGTACAAGTGAACTCCCCAGGGGAGCCTTTACGCAGCCCCACATGCAACTGGACCCTCCGGGTTCGCTATTTCCGAGCATCCCTAAACATAGCCCTAAGCGGCATCGAAGACGAGTGAAAAATCAGGCCCCAGGAAATGCGTTGCGAGCCCTTTTCTCCCATCCAAAAGTGCCCCCAAAGGAAGGCTTTGGGTACAAGTGAACTCCCCAGGGGAGCCTTTACGCAGCCCCACATGCAACTGGACCCTTCGGGTTCGCTGTTTCTGAGCATCCCTAAACATAGCCCTAACCGGCACCGAAGACGAGTGAAAAATCAGGCCCCAGGAAATGCGTTGCGAGCCCCTTTGGACCATCCCAAAGTGCCCCCAAAGGAAGGCTTTGGGTACAAATGAACTCCCCAGGGGAGCCTTTACGCAGCCCCACATGCAACTGGACCCTTCAGGTTCGATTTTTCCGAGCAACCCTAATTATATCCCTAACCGGCATGGGAGAAGACTGAAAACCCGGGCCCCAGAAAACGCGTTGCAAGCCCCTTTGGACCATCCAAAAGTGTCACCAAAGGAAGGCTTTGGGTACAAGTGAACTCCCCAGGGGAGCCTTTACGCAGCCGCACATGCAACTGGACCCTCCGGGTTCGCTGTTCCTGAGCAAACCGAAACATAGCCCTAGCCGGCATCGAAGACGAGTGAAAAATCAGGCCCCAGGAAATGCGTTGCGAGCCCTTTTCTCCCATCCAAAAGTGTCACCAAAGGAAGGCTTTGGGTACATGTGAAGTTCCCAGGGGAGCCTTTACGCAGCCCCACATGCAACTGGACCCTTCGGGTTCGATTTTTCCGAGCAACACTAATTATATCCCTAACCGGCATGGGAGAAGACTGAAAACCCGGGCCCCAGAAAACGCGTTGCAAGCCCCTTTGGACCATCCAAAAGTGTCACCAAAGGAAGGCTTTGGGTACAAGAGAACTCCCCAGGGGAGCCTTTACGCAGCCGCACATGCAACTGGACCCTCCGGGTTCTCTGTTCCTGAGCAAACCTAAACGTAGCCCTAGCCGTCTTCGGAGACTACTGAAAAATCAGGCCCCAGGAAATGCGTTGCGAGCCCTTTTCGCCCATCCAAATGTGCCCCCAAAGGAAGGCTTTGGGTACAAGTGAACTCCCCAGGGGAGCCTTTACGCAGCCCCACATGCAACTGGACCCTCCGGGTTCGCTGTTTCCGAGCATCCCTAAACATAGTCCTAGACGGCATCGAAGACGAATGAAAAATCAGGCCCCAGGAAGTGCGTTGCAAGCCCTTTTCGCCCATCCAAAAGTGCCCCCAAAGGAAGGCTTTGGGTACAAGTGAACTCCCCAGGGGAGCCTTTACGCAGCCCCACATGCCACTGTACCCTCCGGGTTCGCTGTTCCTGAGCAAACCTAAACGTAGCCCTAGCCGGCATCGAAGACGAGTGAAAAATCAGGCCCCAGGAAATGCGTTGCGAGCCCCTTTGGACCATCCAAAAGTGCCCCCAAAAGAAGGCTTTGGGTACAAGTGATCTCCCCAGGGGAGCCTTTACGCAGCCCCACATGCAACTGTACCCTCCGGGTTCGCTGTTTCCGAGCATCCCTAAACATAGCCCTAAGCGGCATCGAAGACGAGTGAAAAATCAGACCCCAGGAAATGCGTTGCGAGCCCTTTTCGCCCATCCAAAAGTGCCCCCAAAGGAAGGCTTTGGGTACAAGTGAACTCCCCAGGGGAGCCTTTACGCAGCCCCATATGCAACTGGACCCTCCGGGTTCGATTTTTCCGGGTAAACCTAAATATATCACTACCCGGCATGGGAGAAGACTGAAAACCCGGGCCCCAGAAAACGCGTTGCAAGCCCCTTTGGACCATCCAAAAGTATCACCAAAGGAAGGCTTTGGGTACAAGTGAACTCCACAGGGGAGCCTTTACGCAGCCCCACATGCAACTGGACCCTCCGGGTTCGCTGTTTCCGAGCATCCCTAACCATAGCCCTAGCCGGCATCGAAGACGACTGAAATATCGAGCTCCAGGAAATGCGTTGCGAGCCCTTTTCGCCCATCCAAAAGTGTCATCAAAGGAAGGCTTTGGGTACATCTGAAGTTCCCAGGGGAGCCTTTACGCAGCCCCACATGCAACTGGACCCTCCGGGTTCGCTGTTCATGAGCAAACTTAAACGTAGCACTAGCCGTCATCAGAGACCACTGAAAAATCAGGCCCCAGGAAAAGCGTTGCGAGCCCCTTCGGACCATCCAAAAGTGCCCCCAAAGGAAGGCTTTGGGTACAAGTGAACTCCCCAGGGGAGCCTTTACGCAGCCCCACATGCAACTGGACCCTTCGGGTTCGATTTTTCCGAGAAACCCTAATTATATCCCTAACCGGTATGGGAGAAGACTGAAAACCCGGGCCCCAGAAAACGCGTTCCAAGCCCCTTTGGACCATCCAAAAGTGTCACCAAAGGAAGGCTTTGGGTACAAGTGAACTCCCCAGGGGAGCCTTTACGCAGCCGCACATGCAACTGGACCCTCCGGGTTCTCTGTTCCTGAGCAAACCTAAACGTAGCCCTAGCCGTCTTCGGAGACGACTGAAAAATCAGGCCCCAGGAAATGCGTTGCGAGCCCTTTTCGCCCATCCAAATGTGCCCCCAAAGGAAGGCTTTGGGTACAAGTGAACTCCCCAGGGGAGCCTTTACGCAGCCCCACATGCAACTGGACCCTCCGGGTTCGCTGTTTCCGAGCATCCCTAAACATAGTCCTAGACGGCATCGAAGACGAATGAAAAATCAGGCCCCAGGAAGTGCGTTGCAAGCCCTTTTCGCCCATCCAAAAGTGCCCCCAAAGGAAGGCTTTGGGTACAAGTGAACTCCCCAGGGGAGCCTTTACGCAGCCCCACATGCCACTGTACCCTCCGGGTTCGCTGTTCCTGAGCAAACCTAAACGTAGCCCTAGCCGGCATCGAAGACGAGTGAAAAATCAGGCCCCAGGAAATGCGTTGCGAGCCCCTTTGGACCATCCAAAAGTGCCCCCAAAGGAAGGCTTTGGGTACAAGTGAACTCCCCAGGGGAGCCTTTACGCAGCCCCACATGCAACTGGACCCTCCGCGTTCGATTTTTCCGAGCAACCCTAAACATAGCCCTAAGCGGCATCGAAGACGAGTGAAAAATCAGGCCCCAGGAAATGCGTTGCGAGCCCCTTTGGACCATCCAAAAGTGCCCCCAAAAGAAGGCTTTGGGTACAAGTGATCTCCCCAGGGGAGCCTTTACGCAGCCCCACATGCAACTGTACCCTCCGGGTTCGCTGTTTCCGAACATCCCTAAACATAGCCCTAAGCGGCATCGAAGACGAGTGAAAAATCAGGCCCCAGGAAATGCGTTGCGAGCCCTTTTCGCCCATCCAGAAGTGTCACCAAAGGAAGGCTTTGGGTACATGTGAAGTTCCCAGGGGAGCCTTTACGCAGCCCCACATGCAACTGGACCCTTCGGGTTCGATTTTTCCGAGTAACACTAATTATATCCATAACCGGCATGGGAGAAGACTGAAAACCCGGGCCCCAGAAAACGCGTTGCAAGCCCCTTTGGACCATCCAAAAGTGTCACCAAAGGAAGGCTTTGGGTACAAGAGAACTCCCCAGGGGAGCCTTTACGCAGCCGCACATGCAACTGGACCCTCCGGGTTCTCTGTTCCTGAGCAAACCTAAACGTAGCCCTAGCCGTCTTCGGAGACGACTGAAAAATCAGGCCCCAGGAAATGCGTTGCGAGCCCTTTTCGCCCATCCAAAAGTGCCCTCAAAGGAAGGCTTTGGGTACAAGTGAACTCCCCAGGGGAGCCTTTACGCAGCCCCACATGCAACTGGACCCTTCGGGTTCGATGTTTCCGAGCAAACCTAAACATAGTCCTAGCCGGCATCGAAGTCGACTGAAAAATCAGACCCCAGGAAATGCGTTGCGAGCCCTTTTCGCCCATCCAAAAGTGCCCCCAAAGGAAGGCTTTGGGTACAAGTGAACTCCCCAGGGGAGCCTTTACGCAGCCCCACATGCAACTGGACCCTCCGGGTTCGATTTTTCCGGGTAAACCTAAATATATCACTACCCGGCATGGGAGAAGACTGAAAACCCGGGCCCCAGAAAACGCGTTGCAAGCCCCTTTGGACCATCCAAAAGTATCACCAAAGGAAGGCTTTGGGTACAAGTGAACTCCACAGGGGAGCCTTTACGCAGCCCCACATGCAACTGGACCCTCCGGGTTCGCTGTTCCTGAGCAAACCTAAACGTAGCCCTAGCCGTCTTCGGAGACGAGTGAAAAATCAGGCCCCAGGAAATGCGTTGCGAGCCCTTTTCGCCCATCCAAATGTATCACCAAAGGAAGGCTTTGGGTACAAGTGAACTCCCCAGGGGAGCCTTTACGCAGCCCCACATGCAACTGGACCCTCCGGGTTCGCTGTTTCCGAGCATCCCTAAACATAGTCCTAGACGGCATCGAAGACGAATGAAAAATCAGGCCCAAAGAAGTGCGTTGGAAGCTCTTTTCGCCCATCCAAAAGTGCCCCCAAAGGAAGGCTTTGGGTACAAGTGAACTCCCCAGGGGAGCCTTTACGCAGCCCCACATGCAAGTGGACCCTCCGGGTTCGCTGTTTCCGAGCATCCCTAAACATAGCCCTAGCCGGCATCGAAGTCGACTGAAAAATCAGACCCCAGGAAATGCGTTGCGAGCCCTTTTCGCCCATCCAAAAGTGCCCTCAAAGGAAGGCTTTGGGTACAAGTGAACTCCCCAGGGGAGCCTTTACGCAGCCCCACATGCAACTGGACCCTCCGGGTTCGCTGTTCCTGAGCAAACATAAACGTAACCCTAGCCGTCTTCGGAGACGAGTGAAAAATCAGGCCCCAGGAAATGCGTTGCGAGCCCCTTTGGACCATCCAAAAGTGCCCGCAAAGGAAGGCTTTGGGTACAAGTGATCTCCCCAGGGGAGCCTTTACGCAGCCCCACATGCAACTGGACCCTCCGGGTTCGCTGTTCCTGAGCAAACATAAACGTAACCCTAGCCGTCTTCGGAGACGAGTGAAAAATCAGGCCCCAGGAAATGCGTTGCGAGCCCTTTTCGCCCATCCAAATGTATCACCAAAGGAAGGCTTTGGGTACAAGTGAACTCCCCAGGGGAGCCTTTACGCAGCCCCACATGCAACTGGACCCTCCGGGTTCGCTGTTCCTGAGCAAACCTAAACATATCCCTAGCTGTCATCGGAGAGAAGTGAAAAATCAGGCCCCAGGAAATGCGTTGCGAGCCCTTTTCGTCCATCCAAAAGTGCCCCCAAAGGAAGGCTTTGGGTACAAGTGAACTCCCCAGGGGAGCCTTTACGCAGCCCCACATGCAACTGGACCCTCCGGGTTCGCTGTTTCCGAGCATCCCTAAACATAGCCCTAGACGGCATCGAAGACGACTGAAAAATCAGGCCCCAGGAAATGCGTTGCGATCCATTTTCGCCCATCCAAATGTGCCCCCAAAGGAAGGCTTTGCGTACAAGAGAACTCCCCAGGGGAGCCTTTACGCAGCCCCACATGGAACTGGACGCTCTGGGTTCGCTGTTTCCGAGCATCCCTAAACATAGCCCCAGCCGGCATCGTAGACGTCTGAAAAATCAGGCCCCAGGAAATGCGTTGCGAGCCCTTTTCGCCCATCCAAAAGTGCCCCCAAAGGAAGGCTTTGGGTACAAGTGAACTCCCCAGGGGAGCCTTTACGCAGCCCCACATGCAACTGGACCCTCCGGGTTCGATTTTTCCGGGTAAACCTAAATATATCACTACCCGGCATGGGAGAATTCTGAAAACCCGGGCCCCAGAAAACGCGTTGCAAGCCCCTTTGGACCATCCAAAAGTGTCACCAAAGGAAGGCTTTGGGTACAAGTGAACTCCCCAGGGGAGCCTTTACGAAGCCCCACATGCAACTGGACGCTCCGGGTTCGCTGTTCATGAGCAAACCTAAATGTAGCCCTAGCCGTCATCGGAGACGACTGAAAAATCGAGCCCCAGGAAATGCGTTGCGAGCCCCTTTGGACCATCCAAAAGTGCCCGCAAAGGAAGGCTTTGGGTACAAGTGATCTCCCCAGGGGAGCCTTTACGCAGCCCCACATGCAACTGGACCCTCCGGGTTCGCTGTTTCCGAGCATCCCTAAACATAGCCCTAGACGGCATCGATGACGACTGAAAAATCAGGCCCCAGGAAAAGCGTTGCAAGCCCCTTCGGACCATCCAAAAGTGCCCCCAAAGGAAGGCTTTGGGTACAAGAGAACTCCCCAGGGGAGCCTTTACGCAGCCCCACATGCAACTGGACCCTCCGGGTTCACTGTTCATGAGCAAACCTAAACGTAGCCCTAGCCGTCTTCGGAGACGAGTGAAAAATCAGGCCCCAGGAAATGCGTTGCGAGCCCTTTTCGCCCATCCAAATGTATCACCAAAGGAAGGCTTTGGGTACAAGTGAACTCCCCAGGGGAGCCTTTACGCAGCCCCACATGCAACTGGACCCTCCGGGTTCGCTGTTTCCGAGCATCCCTAAACATAGTCCTAGACGGCATCGAAGACGAATGAAAAATCAGGCCCAAAGAAGTGCGTTGGAAGCTCTTTTCGCCCATCCAAAAGTGCCCCCAAAGGAAGGCTTTGGGTACAAGTGAACTCCCCAGGGGAGCCTTTACGCAGCCCCACATGCAAGTGGACCCTCCGGGTTCGCTGTTTCCGAGCATCCCTAAACATAGCCCTAGCCGGCATCGAAGTCGACTGAAAAATCAGACCCCAGGAAATGCGTTGCGAGCCCTTTTCGCCCATCCAAAAGTGCCCTCAAAGGAAGGCTTTGGGTACAAGTGAACTCCCCAGGGGAGCCTTTACGCAGCCCCACATGCAACTGGACCCTCCGGGTTCGCTGTTCCTGAGCAAACATAAACGTAACCCTAGCCGTCTTCGGAGACGACTGAAAAATCAGGCCCCAGGAAATGCGTTGCGAGCCCCTTTGGACCATCCAAAAGTGCCCGCAAAGGAAGGCTTTGGGTACAAGTGATCTCCCCAGGGGAGCCTTTACGCAGCCCCACATGCAACTGGACCCTCCGGGTTCGCTGTTCCTGAGCAAACATAAACGTAACCCTAGCCGTCTTCGGAGACGACTGAAAAATCAGGCCCCAGGAAATGCGTTGCGAGCCCTTTTCGCCCATCCAAATGTATCACCAAAGGAAGGCTTTGGGTACAAGTGAACTCCCCAGGGGAGCCTTTACGCAGCCCCACATGCAACTGGACCCTCCGGGTTCGCTGTTCCTGAGCAAACCTAAACATATCCCTAGCTGTCATCGGAGAGAAGTGAAAAATCAGGCCCCAGGAAATGCGTTGCGAGCCCTTTTCGTCCATCCAAAAGTGCCCCCAAAGGAAGGCTTTGGGTACAAGTGAACTCCCCAGGGGAGCCTTTACGCAGCCCCACATGCAACTGGACCCTCCGGGTTCGCTGTTTCCGAGCATCCCTAAACATAGCCCTAGAGGGCATCGAAGACGACTGAAAAATCAGGCCCCAGGAAATGCGTTGCGATCCATTTTCGCCCATCCAAATGTGCCCCCAAAGGAAGGCTTTGCGTACAAGAGAACTCCCCAGGGGAGCCTTTACGCAGCCCCACATGGAACTGGACGCTCTGGGTTCGCTGTTTCCGAGCATCCCTAAACATAGCCCCAGCCGGCATCGTAGACGTCTGAAAAATCAGGCCCCAGGAAATGCGTTGCGAGCCCTTTTCGCCCATCCAAAAGTGCCCCCAAAGGAAGGCTTTGGGTACAAGTGAACTCCCCAGGGGAGCCTTTACGCAGCCCCACATGCAACTGGACCCTCCGGGTTCGATTTTTCCGGGTAAACCTAAATATATCACTACCCGGCATGGGAGAATTCTGAAAACCCGGGCCCCAGAAAACGCGTTGCAAGCCCCTTTGGACCATCCAAAAGTGTCACCAAAGGAAGGCTTTGGGTACAAGTGAACTCCCCAGGGGAGCCTTTACGAAGCCCCACATGCAACTGGACGCTCCGGGTTCGCTGTTCATGAGCAAACCTAAATGTAGCCCTAGCCGTCATCGGAGACGACTGAAAAATCGAGCCCCAGGAAATGCGTTGCGAGCCCCTTTGGACCATCCAAAAGTGCCCGCAAAGGAAGGCTTTGGGTACAAGTGATCTCCCCAGGGGAGCCTTTACGCAGCCCCACATGCAACTGGACCCTCCGGGTTCGCTGTTTCCGAGCATCCCTAAACATAGCCCTAGACGGCATCGATGACGACTGAAAAATCAGGCCCCAGGAAAAGCGTTGCAAGCCCCTTCGGACCATCCAAAAGTGCCCCCAAAGGAAGGCTTTGGGTACAAGAGAACTCCCCAGGGGAGCCTTTACGCAGCCCCACATGCAACTGGACCCTCCGGGTTCACTGTTCATGAGCAAACCTAAACGTAGCCCTAGCCGTCATCAGAGACCACTGAAAAATCAGGACCCAGGAAATGCGTTACGAGCACATTTCGCCCATCCAAAAGTGCCCCCAAAGGAAGGCTTTGGATACAAGTGATCTCCCCAGGGGAGCCTTTACGCAGCCCCACATGCAACTGGACCCTCCGGGTTCGCTGTTCCTGAGCAAACCTAAACGTAGCCCTGGCCATCATCGGAGACAAGTGAAAAATCAGGCCCCAGGAAATGCGTTGCGAGCCCTTTTCGCCCATCCAAAAGTGCCCGCAAAGGAAGACTTTGGGTACAAGAGAACTCCCCAGGGGAGCCTTTACACAGCCGCACATGCAACTGGACCCTCCGGGTTCGCTGTTCATGAGCAACCCTAAACCTAGCCCTAGCCGTCATCGGAGACGACTGAAAAATCAGGCCCCAGGAAATGCGTTACGAGCCCTTTTCTCCCATCCAAATGTGCCCCCAAAGGAAGGCTTTGGGTAGAAGAGAACTCCCCAGGGGAGCCTTTACGTAGCCGCACATGCAACTGTACCCTCCGGGTTCGCTGTTTCCGAGCATCCCTAAACATAGCCCTAGCCGGCATCGAAGTCGACTGAAAAATCAGACCCCAGGAAATGCGTTGCGAGCCCTTTTCGCCCATCCAAAAGTGCCCCCAAAGGAAGGCTTTGGGTACAAGAGAACTCCCCAGGGGAGCCTTTACGCAGCCCCACATGCAACTGGACCCTCCGGGTTCGCTGTTCCTGAGTAAACATAAACGTCACCCTATCCGTCTTCGGAGACGAGTGAAAAATCAGGCCCCAGGAAATGCATTCCGAGGCCTTTTCGCCCATCCAAATGTGCCCCCAAAGGAAGGCTTTGGGTACAAGAGAACTCCCCAGGGGAGCCTTTACGCAGCCCCACATGCAACTGGACCCTCCGGGTTCGCTGTTTCCGAGCATCCCTAAACATATCCCTAGACGGTATCGAAGACGACTGAAAAATCAAGCCCCAGGAAATGCGTTGCGATCCCTTTTCGCCCATCCAAAAGTGCCCCCAAAGGAAGGCTTTGGGTACAAGAGAACTCCCCAGGGGAGCCTTTACGCAGCCCCACATGCAACTGGTCCCTCCGGGTTCACTGTTCATGAGCAAACCTAAACGTATCCCTGGCCGTCATAGGAGACGACTGAAAAATCAGGCCCCAGGAAAAGCGTTGCGAGCCCCTTCAGACCATCCGAAAGTGCCCCCAAAGGAAGGCTTTGGGTACATCTGAAGTTCCCAGGGGAGCCTTTACGCAGCCCCACATGCAACTGGACCCTCCGGTTTCGATTTTTCCGGGTAAACCTAAATATAGCACAAGCCGGCATGGGAGAAGACTGAAAACCCGGGCCCCAGAAAACGCGTTGCAAGCCCCTTTGGACCATCCAAAAGTATCACCAAAGGAAGGCTTTGGGTACAAGTGAACTCCCCAGGGGAGCCTTTACGCAGCCCCACATGCAACTGGACCCTCCGGGTTCGCTGTTTCCGAGCATCCCTAAACATAGTCCTAGACGGCATCGAATACGAATGAAAAATCAAGCCCCAGGAAATGTGTTGCGAGCCCTTTTCGCCCATCCAAAAGTGCCCCCAAAGGAAGGCTTTGGGTACAAGAGAACTCCCCAGGGGAGCCTTTACGCAGCCCCACATGCAACTGGTCCCTCCGGGTTCACTGTTCATGAGCAAACCTAAACGTAGCCCTGGCCGTCATAGGAGACGACTGAAAAATCAGGCCCCAGGAAAAGCGTTGCGAGCCCCTTCAGACCATCCAAAAGTGCCCCCAAAGGAAGGCTTTGGGTACATCTGAAGTTCCCAGGGGAGCCTTTACGCAGCCCCACATGCAACTGGACCCTCCGGTTTCGATTTTTCCGGGTAAACCTAAATATATCCCTAGCCGGCATGGGAGAAGACTGAAAACCCGGGCCCCAGAAAACGCGTTGCAAGCCCCTTTGGACCATCCAAAAGTATCACCAAAGGAAGGCTTTGCGTACAAGTGAACTCCCCAGGGGAGCCTTTACGCAGCCCCACATGCAACTGGACCCTCCGGGTTCGCTGTTCCTGAGCAAACATAAACGTCACCCTAGCCGTCTTCGGAGACGAGTGAAAAATCATGGCCAGGAAATGCATTCCGAGGCCTTTTCGCCCATCCAAATGTGCCCCCAAAGGAAGGCTTTAGGTACAAGTGAACTCCCCAGGGGAGCCTTTACGCAGCCCCACATGCAACTGGACCCTCCGGGTTCGCTGTTCCTGAGCAAACCTAAACATATCCCTAGCCGTCATCGGAGAGAAGTGAAAAACCAGGCCCCAGGAAATGCGTTGCGAGCCCTTTTCTCCCATCCAAAAGTGCCCCCAAAGGAAGGCTTTGGGTACAAGTGAACTCCCCAGGGGAGTCTTTACGCAGCCCCACATGCAACTGGACCCTCCGGGTTCGATTTTCCCGAGCAACCCTAAATATATCCCTAGCCGGCATGGGAGAAGACTGAAAACCCAGGTCCCAGAAAACGCGTTGCAAGCCCCTTTGGACAATCCAAAAGTGTCACCAAAGGAAGGCTTTGGGTACAAGAGAACTCCCCAGGGGAGCCTTTACGCAGCCGCACATGCAACTGGACCCTCCGGGTTCGCTGTTCCTGAGCAAACCTAAACGTAGCCCTAGCCGGCATCGATGACGACTGAAAAATCAGGCCCCAGGAAATGCGTTACGAGCCCTTTTCGCCCATCCAAAAGTGCCCCCAAAGGAAGGCTTTGGGTACAAGTGAACTCCCCAGGGGAGCCTTTACGTAGCCCCACATGCAACTGGATCCTCCGGGTTCGCTGTTTCCGAGCATGCCTAAACATAGCCCTAGCCGGCATCGAAGTCGACTGAAAAATCAGACCCCAGGAAATGCGTTGCGAGCCCTTTTCGCCCATCCAAAAGTGCCCCCAAAAGAAGGCTTTGGGTACAAGTGAACTCCCCAGGGGAGCCTTTACGCAGCCCCACATGCAACTGGACCCTCCGGTTTCGATTTTTCCGCGTAAACCTAAATATAGCACTAGCCGGCATGGGAGAAGACTGAAAACCCGGGCCCCAGAAAACGCGTTGCAAGCCCCTTTGGACCATCCAAAAGTATCACCAAAGGAAGGCTTTGGGTACAAGTGAACTCCCCAGGGGAGCCTTTACGCAGCCCCACATGCAACTGGACCCTCCGGGTTCGCTGTTTCCGAGCATCCCTAAACATAGCCCTAGACGGCATCGAAGACGAAATAAAAATCAAGCCCCAGGAAATGCGTTGCAAGCCCTTTTCGCCCATCCAAAAGTGCCCCCAAAGAAGGCTTTGGGTACAAGAGAACTCCCCAGGGGAGCCTTTACGCAGCCCCACATGCAACTGGACCCTCCGGGTTCGCTGTTCCTGAGCAAACATAAACGTCACCCTAGCCGTCTTCGGAGACGAGTGAAAAATCAGGCCACAGGAATTGCATTCCGAGGCCTTTTCGCCCATCCAAATGTGCCCGCAAAGGAAGGCTTTGGGTACAAGTGAACTCCCCAGGGGAGCCTTTACGCAGCCCCACATGCAACTGGACCCTACGGGTTCGCTGTTTCCGAGCATCCCTAAACATAGTCCTAGACAGCATCGAAGACGAATGAAAAATCAGGCCCCAGGAAGTGCGTTGCAAGCCCTTTTCGCCCATCCAAAAGTGCCCCCAAAGGAAGGCTTTGGGTACAAGTGAACTCCCCAGGGGAGCCTTTACGCAGCCCCACATGCAACTGGACCCTCCGCGTTCGCTGTTCCTGAGCAAACCTAAACATAGCCCTAGCCGTCATAGGAGAGAAGTGAAAAATCAGGCCCCAGGAAATGCGTTGCGAGCCCTTTTCGTCCATCCAAAAGTGCCCCCAAAGGAAGGCTTTGGGTACAAGTGAACTCCCCAGGGGAGTCTTTACGCAGCCCCACATGCAACTGGACCCTCCGGGTTCGATTTTCCCGAAGAACCCTAAA
The DNA here is from genome assembly GCF_963932015.1 of Anas acuta. NCBI lineage: Eukaryota > Metazoa > Chordata > Aves > Anseriformes > Anatidae > Anas > Anas acuta. The sequence goes on along the minus strand of NW_027076328.1, from coordinate 162,936 downwards.
TATATCCCTAGCCGGCATGGGAGAAGACTGAAAATCCGGGCCCCAGAAAACGCGTTGCAAGCCCCTTTGGACAATCCAAAAGTGTCACCAAAGGAAGGCTTTGGGTACAAGAGAACTCCCCAGGGGAGCCTTTACGCAGCCCCACATGCAACTGGACCCTCCGGGTTCGCTGTTCCTGAGCAAACCTAAACATAGCCCTAGCCGTCTTCGGAGACGAGTGAAAAATCAGGCCCCAGGAAATGCGTTGCGAGCCCTTTTCGCCCATCCAAAAGTGCCCCCAAAGGAAGGCTTTGGGTACAAGTGAACTCCCCAGGCGAGCCTTTACGCAGCCCCACATGCAACTGGACCCTCTGGGTTCGATTTTTCCGAGCATCCCTAAACATAGCCCTAGACGGCATCGATGACGACTGAAAAATCAGGCCCCAGGAAATGCGTTACGAGCCCTTTTCGCCCATCCAAAAGTGCCCCCAAAGGAAGGCTTTGGGTACAAGTGAACTCCCCAGGGGAGCCTTTACGCAGCCCCACATGCAACTGGACCCTCCGGGTTCGCTGTTCCTGAGCAAACCTAAACGTATCCCTAGCCGTCATCGGAGATGTGTGAAAAATCAGGCCCCAGGAAATGCGTTGCGAGCCCTTTTCGCCCATCCAAAAGTGCCCCCAAAGGAAGGCTTTGGGTACAAGTGAACTCCCCAGGGGAGCCTTTACGCAGCCCCACATGCAACTGGACCCTCCGGTTTCGATTTTTCCGGGTAAACCTAAATATAGCACAAGCCGGCATGGGAGAAGACTGAAAACCCGGGCCCCAGAAAACGCGTTGCAAGCCCCTTTGGACCATCCAAAAGTATCACCAAAGGAAGGCTTTGGGTACAAGTGAACTCCCCAGGGGAGCCTTTACGCAGCCCCACATGCAACTGGACCCTCCGGGTTCGCTGTTTCCGAGCATCCCTAAACATAGCCCTAGCCGTCATCGAAGACGAATGAAAAATCAAGCCCCAGGAAATGCGTTGCGAGCCCTTTTCGCCCATCCAAAAGTGCCCCCAAAGGAAGGCTTTGGGTACAAGAGAACTCCCCAGGGGAGCCTTTACACAGCCCCACATGCAACTGGACCCTCCGGGTTCGCTGTTCCTGAGCAAACATAAACGTCACCCTAGCCGTCTTCGGAGACGAGTGAAAAATCAGACCCCAGGAAATGCATTCCGAGGCCTTTTCGCCCATCCAAATGTGCCCCCAAAGGAAGGCTTTGGGTACAAGTGAACTCCCCAGGGGAGCCTTTACGCAGCCCCACATGCAACTGGAACCTCCGGGTTCGCTGTTCCTGAGTAAACCTAAACATAGCCCTAGCCGTCATCGGAGAGAAGTGAAAAATCAGGCCCCAGGAAATGCGTTGCGAGCCCTTTTCGTCCATCCAAAAGTGCCCGCAAAGGAAGGCTTTGGGTACATCTGAAGTTCCCAGGGGAGCCTTTACGCAGCCCCACATGCAACTGGACCCTTCGGGTTCGATTTTTCCGAGCAACCCTAATTATATCCATAACCGGCATGGGAGAAGACTGAAAACCCGGGCCCCAGAAAACGCGTTGCAAGCCCCTTTGGATCATCCAAAAGTGTCACCAAAGGAAGGCTTTGGGTACAAGAGAACTCCCCAGGGGAGCCTTTACGCAGCCCCACATGCAACTGGACACTCCGGGTTCTCTGTTCATGAGCAAACCTAAACGTAGCCCTAGCAGTCATCGGAGACGACTGAAAAATCAGGCCCCAGGAAATGCGTTGCAAGCCCCTTTGGACCATCGAAAAGTGCCCGCAAAGGAAGGCTTTGGGTACAAGTGATCTCCCCAGGGGAGCCTTTACGCAGCCGCACATGCAACTGGACCCTCCGGTTTCGATTTTTCCGGGTAAACCTAAATATAGCACTAGCCGGCATGGGAGAAGACTGAAAACCCGGGCCCCAGAAAACGCGTTGCAAGCCCCTTTGGACCATCCAAAAGTATCACCAAAGGAAGGCTTTGGGTACAAGTGAACTCCCCAGGGGAGCCTTTACGCAGCCCCACATGCAACTGGACCCTCCGGGTTCGCTGTTTCCGAGCATCCCTAAACATAGCCCTAGACGGCATCGAAGACGAATGAAAAATCAAGCCCCAGGAAACGCGTTGCGAGCCCTTTTCGCCCATCCAAAAGTGCCCCCAAAGAAGGCTTTGGGTACAAGAGAACTCCCCAGGGGAGCCTTTACGCAGCCCCACATGCAACTGGACCCTCTGGGTTCGCTGTTCCTGAGCAAACATAAACGTCACCCTAGCCGTCTTCGGAGACGAGTGAAAAATCAGGCCCCAGGAATTGCATTCCGAGGCCTTTTCGCCCATCCAAATGTGCCCCCAAAGGAAGGCTTTGGGTACAAGTGAACTCCCCAGGGGAGCCTTTACGCAGCCCCACATGCAACTGGACCCTCCGGGTTCGCTGTTTCCGAGCATCCCTAAACATAGTCCTAGACGGCATCGAAGACGAATGAAAAATCAGGCCCCAGGAAGTGCGTTGCAAGCCCTTTTCGCCCATCCAAAACTGCCCCCAAAGGAAGGCTTTGGGTACAAGTGAACTCCCCAGGGGAGTCTTTACGCAGCCCCACATGCAACTGGACCCTCCGGGTTCGATTTTCCCGAGGAACCCTAAATATATCACTAGCCGGCATGGGAGAAGACTGAAAATCCGGGCCCCAGAAAACGCGTTGCAAGCCCCTTTGGACAATCCAAAAGTGTCACCAAAGGAAGGCTTTGGGTACAAGAGAACTCCCCAGGGGAGCCTTTACGCAGCCCCACATGCAACTGGACCCTCCGGGTTCGCTGTTTCCGAGCAACCCTAAATATATCACTAGCCGGCATGGGAGAAGACGGAAAACCCGGGCCCCAGAAAACGCGTTTCAAGCCCCTTTGGACCATCCAAAAGTGTCACCAAAGGAAGGCTTTGGGTACAAGTGATCTCCCCAGGGGAGCCTTTACGCAGCCCCACATGCAACTGGACCCTCCGGGTTCGATTTTTCCGAGCATCCCTAAACATAGCCCTAGACGGCATCGATGACGACTGAAAAATCAGGCCCCAGGAAATACGTTACGAGCCCTTTTCGCCCATCGAAAAGTGCCCCCAAAGGAAGGCTTTGGGTACAAGTGAACTCCCCAGGGGAGCCTTTACGCAGCCCCACATGCAACTGGACACTCCGGGTTCGCTGTTCCTGAGCAAACCTAAACGTAGCCCTAGCCGTCATCGGAGATGAGTGAAAAATCAGGCCCCAGGAAATGCGTTGCGAGCCCTTTTCGCCCATCCAAAAGTGTCACCAAAGGAAGGCTTTGGGTACAAGTGAACTCCCCAGGGGAGCCTTTACGCAGCCCCACATGCAACTGGACCCTCCGGGTTCGCTGTTTCCGAGCATCCCTAAACATAGCCCTAGCCGGAATCGGAGAGAAGTGAAATATCAGGCCCCAGGAAATGCGTTCCGAGCCCTTTTCGCCCATCCAAATGTGCCCCCAAAGGAAGGCTTTGGGTACAAGTGAACTCCCCAGGGGAGCCTTTACGCAGCCCCACATGCAACTGGACCCTCCGGGTTCGCTGTTTCCGAGCATCCCTAAACATAGACCTAGCCGGCATCGAAGATGACTGAAAAATCAGGCCCCAGGAAATGCATTACGAGCCCTTTTCGCCCATCCAAACGTGCCCCCAAAGGAAGGCTTTGTGTACAAGTGAACTCCCCAGGGGAGCCTTTACGCAGCCCCACATGCAACTGGACCCTCCGGGTTCGATTTTTCCGAGCAACCCTAAATATATCACTAGCCGGCATGGGAGAAGACGGAAAACCCGGGCCCCAGAAAACGCGTTTCAAGCCCCTTTGGACCATCCAAAAGTGTCACCAAAGGAAGGCTTTGGGTACAAGTGAACTCCCCAGGGGAGCCTTTACGCAGCCCCACATGCAACTGGACCCTCCGCGTTCGCTGTTTCCGAGCATCCCTAAACATAGCCCTAGACGGCATCGAAGACGAATGAAAAATCAAGCCCCAGGAAATGCGTTGCGAGCCCTTTTCGCCCATCCAAAAGTGTCACCAAAGGAAGGCTTTGGGTACATCTGAAGTTCCCAGGGGAGCCTTTACGCAGCCCCACATGCAACTGGACCCTCCGGGTTCACTGTTCATGAGGAAACCTAAACGTAGCCCTAGCCGTCATCAGAGCCCACTGAAAAATCAGGCCCCAGGAAATGCCTTCCGAGCACTTTTCGCCCATCCAAAAGTGCCCCCAAAGGAAGGCTTTGGGTACAAGTGAACTCCCCAGGGGAGCCCTTACGCAGCCCCACATGCAACTGGACACTCGGGGTTCGCTGTTCCTGAGCAAACCTAAACATAGCCCTTGCCGTCATCGGAGAGAAGTGAAAAATCAGGCCCCAGGAAATGCGTTGCGAGCCCCTACGGACCATCCAAAAGTGCCCCCAAAGGAAGGCTTTGGGTACAAGTGAACTCCCCAGGGTAGCCTTTACGCAGCCCCACATGCAACTGGACCCTCCGGGTTCGCTGTTCCTGAGCAAACCTAAAAGGTAGCCCTAGCCGTCATCGGAGACGTGTGAAAAATCAGGCCCCAGGAAATGCGTTCCGAGCCCTTTTCGCCCATCCAAATGTGCCCCCAAAGGAAGGCTTTGGGTACAAGTGAACTCCCCAGGGGAGCCTTTACGCAGCCCCACATGCAACTGGACCCTCGGGGTTCGCTGTTCCTGAGCAAACCTAAACGTAGCCCTAGCCGTCATCGGAGACGAGTGAAAAATCAGGCCCCAGGAAATGCATTGCAAGCCCTTTTCGCCCATCCAAATGTGCCCCCAAAGGAAGACTTTGGGTACAAGTGAACTCCCCAGGGGAGCCTTTACGCAGCCCCACATGCAACTGGACCCTCCGGGTTCGCTGTTTCCGAGCATCCCTAAACATAGCCCTAGCCGGCATCGAAGACGACTGAAAAATCAGGTCCCAGGAAATGCGTTGCGAGCCCTTTTCGCCCATCCAAAAGTGCCCGCAAAGGAAGGCTTTGGGTACAAGTGAACTCCCCAGGGGAGCCTTTACGCAGCCCCACATGCAACTGGACCCTTCGGGTTCGATTTTTCCGGGCAACCCTAAATAGATCCCTAGCCGGCATGGGAGAAGACTGAAAACCCGGGCCCCAGAAAACGCGTTGCAAGCCCCTTTGGATCATCCAAAAGTGTCACCAAAGGAAGGCTTTGGGTACAAGAGAACTCCCCAGGGGAGCCTTTACGCAGCCCCACATGCAACTGGACCCTCCGGGTTCGCTGTTCATGAGCAAAGCTTAACGTAGCCCTAGCCATCATCGGAGACGACTGAAAAATCAGGCCCCAGGAAATGCGTTGCGAGCCCCTTTGGACCATCCAAAAGTGTCACCAAAGGAAGGCTTTGTGTACAAGTGAACTCCCCAGGGGAGCCTTTACGCAGCCCCACATGCAACTGGACCCTCCGGGTTCGCTGTTCCTGAGCAAACCTAAACGTAGCCCTAGCCGTCATCGGAGACGTGTGAAAAATCAGGCCCCAGGAAATGCGTTCCGAGCCCTTTTCGCCCATCCAAATGTGCCCCCAAAGGAAGGCTTTGGGTACAAGTGAACTCCCTAGGGGAGCCTTTTCGTAGCCCCACATGCAACTGGACCCTCCGGGTTCGCTGTTTCCGAGCATCCCTAAACATAGACCTAGCCGGCATCGAAGATGACTGAAAAATCAGGCCCCAGGAAATGCGTTGCGAGCCCCTTTGGACCATCCAAAAGTGTCACCAAAGGAAGGCTTTGTGTACAAGTGAACTCCCCAGGGGAGCCTTTACGCAGCCCCACATGCAACTGGACCCTCCGGGTTCGCTGTTCCTGAGCAAACCTAAACGTAGCCCTAGCCGTCATCGGAGACGTGTGAAAAATCAGGCCCCAGGAAATGCGTTCCGAGCCCTTTTCGCCCATCCAAATGTGCCCCCAAAGGAAGGCTTTGGGTACAAGTGAACTCCCTAGGGGAGCCTTTTCGTAGCCCCACATGCAACTGGACCCTCCGGGTTCGCTGTTTCCGAGCATCCCTAAACATAGACCTAGCCGGCATCGAAGATGACTGAAAAATCAGGCCCCAGGAAATGCATTACGAGCCCTTTTCGCCCATCCAAACGTGCCCCCAAAGGAAGGCTTTGTGTACAAGTGAACTCCCCAGGGGAGCCTTTACGCAGCCCCACATGCAACTGGACCCTCCGGGTTCGATTTTTCCGAGCAACCCTAAATATATCACTAGCCGGCATGGGAGAAGACGGAAAACCCGGGCCCCAGAAAACGCGTTGAAAGCCCCTTTGGACCATCCAAAAGTGTCACCAAAGGAAGGCTTTGGGTACAAGTGAACTCCCCAGGGGAGCCTTTACGCAGCCCCACATGCAACTGGACCCTCCGGGTTCGCTGTTTCCGAGCATCCCTAAACATAGCCCTAGACGGCATCGAAGACGAATGAAAAATCAAGCCCCAGGAAATGCGTTGCGAGCCCTTTTCGCCCATCCAAAAGTGTCACCAAAGGAAGGCTTTGGGTACATCTGAAGTTCCCAGGGGAGCCTTTACGCAGCCCCACATGCAACTGGACCCTCCGGGTTCACTGTTCATGAGCAAACCTAAACGTAGCCCTAGCCGTCATCAGAGACCACTGAAAAATCAGGCCCCAGGAAATGCCTTCCGAGCACTTTTCGCCCATCCAAAAGTGCCCCCAAAGGAAGGCTTTGGGTACAAGTGAACTCCCCAGGGGAGCCCTTACGCAGCCCCACATGCAACTGGACACTCGGGGTTCGCTGTTCCTGAGCAAACCTAAACATAGCCCTAGCCGTCATCGGAGACGTGTGAAAAATCAGGCCCCAGGAAATGCGTTCCGAGCCCTTTTCGCCCATCCAAATGTGCCCCCAAAGGAAGGCTTTGGGTACAAGTGAACTCCCCAGGGGAGCCTTTACGCAGCCCCACATGCAACTGGACCCTCGGGGTTCGCTGTTCCTGAGCAAACCTAAACGTAGCCCTAGCCGTCATCGGAGACGAGTGAAAAATCAGGCCCCAGGAAATGCATTGCAAGCCCTTTTCGCCCATCCAAATGTGCCCCCAAAGGAAGACTTTGGGTACAAGTGAACTCCCCAGGGGAGCCTTTACGCAGCCCCACATGCAACTGGACCCTCCGGGTTCGCTGTTTCCGAGCATCCCTAAACATAGCCCTAGCCGGCATCGAAGACGACTGAAAAATCAGGTCCCAGGAAATGCATTGCGAGCCCTTTTCGCCCATCCAAAAGTGCCCGCAAAGGAAGGCTTTGGGTACAAGTGAACTCCCCAGGGGAGCCTTTACGCAGCCCCACATGCAACTGGACCCTTCGGGTTCGATTTTTCCGGGCAACCCTAAATAGATCCCTAGCCGGCATGGGAGAAGACTGAAAACCCGGGCCCCAGAAAACGCGTTGCAAGCCCCTTTGGATCATCCAAAAGTGTCACCAAAGGAAGGCTTTGGGTACAAGAGAACTCCCCAGGGGAGCCTTTACGCAGCCCCACATGCAACTGGACCCTCCGGGTTCGCTGTTCATGAGCAAAGCTTAACGTAGCCCTAGCCATCATCGGAGACGACTGAAAAATCAGGCCCCAGGAAATGCGTTGCGAGCCCCTTTGGACCATCCAAAAGTGTCACCAAAGGAAGGCTTTGTGTACAAGTGAACTCCCCAGGGGAGCCTTTACGCAGCCCCACATGCAACTGGACCCTCCGGGTTCGCTGTTCCTGAGCAAACCTAAACGTAGCCCTAGCCGTCATCGGAGACGAGTGAATAATCAGGCCCCAGGAAATGAATTGCAAGCCCTTTTCGCTCATCCAAATGTGCCCCCAAAGGAAGACTTTGGGTACAAGAGAACTCCCCAGGGGAGCCTTTACGCAGCCCCACATGCAACTGGACCCTCCGGGTTCGCTGTTTCCGAGCATACCTAAACATAGCCCTAGACGGCATCGAAGACGACTGAAAAATCAGGCCCCAGGAAATGCGTTGCGAGCCCTTTTCGCCCATCCAAAAGTGCCCGCAAAGGAAGGCTTTGGGTACAAGTGAACTCCCCACGGGAGCCTTTACGCAGCCCCACATGCAACTGGACCCTCCGGGTTCGCTGTTTCCGAGCATCCCTAAACATAGCCCTAGCCGTCATAGGAGACGACTGAAAAATCAGGCCCCAGGAAATGCGTTGCGAGCCCTTTTCGCCCATCCAAAAGTGCCCGCAAAGGAAGGCTTTGGGTACAAGTAAACTCCCCAGGGGAGCCTTTACGCAGCCCCACATGCAACTGGACCCTTCGGGTTCGATTTTTCTGAGCAACCCTTAATATATCCCTAGCCGGCATGGGAGAAGACTGAAAACCCGGGCCCCAGAAAACGCGTTGCAAGCCCCTTTGGACCATCCAAAAGTGTCACCAAAGGAAGGCTTTGGGTACAAGTGAACTCCCCAGGGGAGCCTTTACGCAGCCCCACATGCAACTGGACCCTCCGGGTTCGCTGTTCATGAGCAAAGCTTAACGTAGCCCTAGCCATCATCGGAGACGACTGAAAAATCAGGCCCCAGAAAACGCGTTGCGAGCCCTTTTCGCCCATCCAAAAGTGCCCCCAAAGGAAGGCTTTGGGTACAAGTGAACTCCCCAGGGGAGCCTTTACGCAGCCCCACATGCAACTGGACCCTCGGGGTTCGCTGTTCCTGAGCAAACCTAAACGTAGCCGTAGCCGGCATCGGAGACAAGTGAAAAATCAGGCCCCAGGAAATGCGTTGCGAGCCCCTTCGGGCCATCCAAAAGTGTCACCAAAGGAAGGCTTTGGGTACAAGTGAACTCCCCAGGGGAGCCTTTACGCAGCCCCACATGCAACTGGACCCTCCGGGTTCTCTGTTTCCGAGCAACCCTAAATACATCACTAGCCCGCATGGGAGAAGACTGAAAACCGTGGCCCCAGAAAACGCGTTGCAAGCCCCTTTGGATCATGCAAAAGAATCACCAAAGGAAGGCTTTGGGTACAAGTGAACTCCCCAGGGGAGCCTTTACCCAGCCCCACATGCAACTGGACCCTCCGGGTTCGCTGTATCCGAGCATCCCTAAACATAGCCCTAGCCGGCTTCGAAGACGACTGAAAAATCAGGCCCCAGGAAATGCGTTGCGAGCCCTTTTCTCCCATCCAAAAGTGTCAGCAAAGGAAGGCTTTGGGTACAAGTGAACTTTCCAGGGGAGCCTTTACGCAGCCCCACATGCAACTGGACCCTCCGGGTTCTCTGTTTCCGAGCAACCCTAAATACATCACTAGCCCGCATGGGAGAAGACTGAAAATCCTGGCCCCAGAAAACGCGTTGCAAGCCCCTTTGGATCATCCAAAAGTGTCACCAAAGGAAGGCTTTGGGTACAAGTGAACTCCCCAGGGGAGCCTTTACGCAGCCCCACATGCAACTGGACCCTCCGGGTTCGCTGTTTCCGAGCATCCCTAAACATAGCCCTAGACGGCATCGAAGACGAATGAAAAATCAAGCCCCAGGAAATGCGTTGCGAGCCCTTTTCGCCCATCCAAAAGTGCCCCCAAAGGAAGGCTTTGGGTACAAGAGAACTCCCCAGGGGAGCCTTTACGCAGCTTCACATGCAACTGGACCCTCCGGGTTCACTGTTCATGAGCAAAACTAAACATAGCCCTAGCCGTCATCAGAGACCACTGAAAAATCAGGACCCAGGAAATGCGTTCCGAGCAATTTTCGCCCATCCAAAAGTGCCCCGAAAGGAAGGCTTTGGGTACAAGTGAACTCCCCAGGGGAGCCTTTACGCAGCCCCACATGCAACTGGACCCTCGGGGTTCGCTGTTCCTGAGCAAACCTAAACGTAGCCGTCGCCGTCATCGGAGACAAGTGAAAAATCAGGCCCCAGGAAATGCGTTGCGAGCCCCTTCGGACCATCCAAAAGTGTCACCAAAGGAAGGCTTTGGGTACAAGTGAACTCCCCAGGGGAGCCTTTACGCAGCCCCACATGCAACTGGACCCTTCGGGTTCGATTTTTTCGAGCAACCCTATATATATCCCTAGCCGGCATGGGAGAAGACTGAAAACCCGGGCCCCAGAAAACGCGTTGCGAGCCCCTTCGGACCATCCAAAAGTGCCCCCAAAGGAAGGCTTTGGGTACAAGAGAACTCCCCAGGGGAGCCTTTACGCAGCCCCACATGCAACTGGACCCTCCGGGTTCGCTGTTCCTGAGCAAACCTAAACGTAGCCCTGGCCGTCATCGGAGACGAGTGAATAATCAGGCCCCAGGAAATGAATTGCAAGCCCTTTTCGCCCATCCAAATATGCCCCCAAAGGAAGACTTTGGGTACAAGAGAACTCCCCAGGGGAGCCTTTACGCAGCCCCACATACAACTGGACCCTCCGGGTTCGCTGTTTCCGAGCATACCTAAACATAGCCCTAGACAGCATCGAAGACGACTGAAAAATCAGGCCCCAGGAAATGCGTTGCGAGCCCTTTTCGCCCATCCAAAAGTGACCCCAAAGGAAGGCGTTGGGTACAAGAGAACTCCCCAGGGGAGCCTTTACGCAGCCCCACATGCAACTGGACCCTCCGGGTTCGCTGTTCCTGAGCAAACCTAAACGTAGCCCTGGCCGTCATGGCAGACGACTGAAAAATCAGGCCCCAGGAAATGCGTTGCAAACCCCTTTGGACCATCGAAAAGTGCCCCTAAAGGAAGGCTTTGCGTACTAGTGAACTCCCCAGGGGAGCCTTTACGCAGCCCCACATGCAACTGGACCCTCCGAGTTCGCTGTTTCCGAGCATCCCTAAACATAGCCCTAGCAGTCATCGGAGACGACTGAAAAATCAGGCCCCAGGAAATACGTTCCGAGCTCCTTTGGACCATCCAAAAGTGTCACCAAAGGAAGGCTTTCGATACAAGTGAACTCCCCAGGGGAGCCTTTACGCAGCCCCACATGCAACTGGACCCTCCGGGTTCGCTGTTCCTGAGCAAACCTAAACGTAGCCCTGGCCGTCATCGCAGACGACTGAAAAATCAGGACCCAGGAAATGCGTTCCGAGGCCTTTTCGCCCATCCAAAAGTGCCCCCAAAGGAAGGCTTTGGGTACAAGAGAACTCCCCAGGGGAGCCTTTACGCAGCCCCACATGCAAATGGACCCTTCGGGTTCGATTTTTCCGAGCAACCCTAAATATAACCCTAGCCGGCATGGGAGAAGACTGAAAACCCGGGCCCCAGAAAACGCGTTGCAAGCCCCTTTGGACCATCCAAAAGTGTCACCAAAGGAAGGCTCTGGGTACAAGAGAACTCCCCAGGGGAGCCTTTATGCAGCCCCACATGCAACTGGACCCTCCAGGTTCGCTGTTCCTGAGCAAACCTAAACGTAGCCCTGGCCGTCATCGCAGACGACTGAAAAATCAGGCCCCAGGAAATGCGTTGCAAGCCCCTTTGGACAATCCAAAAGTGCCCCCAAAGGAAGGCTTTGGGTACATCTGAAGTTCCCAGGGGAGCCTTTACGCAGCCCCATATTCAACTGGACCCTCCGAGTTCGCTGTTTCCGAGCATCCCTAAACATAGCCCTAGCAGTCATCGGAGACGACTGAAAATTCAGGCCCCAGGAAATGCGTTGCAAGCCCCTTTGGACCATCCAAAAGTGCCCCCAAAGGAAGGCTTTGGGTACATCTGAAGTTCCCAGGGGAGCCTTTACGCAGCCCCATATTCAACTGGACCCTCCGAGTTCGCTGTTTCCGAGCATCCCTAAACATAGCCCTAGCAGTCATCGGAGACGACTGAAAAATCAGGCCCCAGGAAATGCGTTCCGAGGCCTTTTCGCCCATCCAAAAGTGCCCCCAAAGGAAGGCTTTGGGTACAAGTGATCTCCCCAGGGGAGCCTTTACGCAGCCCCACATGCAACTGGACCCTCCGTGTTCGCTGTTCCTGAGCAAATCTAAACGTAGCCAAAGCCGTCATCGCAGACGACTGAAAAATCAGGCCCCAGGAAATGCGTTCCGAGGCCTTTTCGCCCATCCAAAAGTGCCCCCAAAAGTAGACTTTGGGTACAGCTGAACTCCCCAGGGGAGCCTTTATGCAGCCCCACATGCAACTGGACCCTTCGGGTTCCATTTTTCCGAGCAACCCTAAATATATCCCTAGGCGGCATGGAAGAAGACTGAAAACCCGGGCCCCAGAAAACGCGTTGCAAGCCCCTTTGGACCATCCAAAAGTGTCACCAAAGGAAGGCTTTGGGTACAAGAGAACTCCCCAGGGGAGCCTTTACGCAGCCCCACATGCAAATGGACCCTCCGGGTTCGCTGTTCCTGAGCAAACCTAAACGTAGCCCTGGCCGTCATCGGAGACGACTGAAAAATCAGGCCCCAGGAAATGCGTTGCGAGCCCCTTAGGACCATCCAAAAGTGCCCCCAAAGGAAGGCTTTGGGTACATCTGAAGTTCCCAGGGGAGCCTTTACGCAGCCCCATATGCAACTGGACCCTCCGAGTTCGCTGTTTCCGAGCATCCCTAAACATAGCTCTAGCAGTCATCGGAGACGACTGAAAAATCAGGCCCCAGGAAATGCGTTGCGAGCCATTTTCGCACATCCAAAAGTGCCCGTAAAGGAAGGCTTTGGGTACAAGTGAACTCCCCAGGGGAGCCTTTACGCAGCCCCACATGCAACTGGACCCTCCGGGTTCGCTGTTCCTGAGCAAACCGAAATGTAGCCCTGGCCGTCATCGCAGATGTGTGAAAAATCAGGCCCCAGGAAATGCGTTCCGAGACCTTTTCGCCCATCCAAATGTGCCCCCAAAAGTAGACTTTGGGTACAGCTGAACTCCCCAGGGGAGCCTTTACGCAGCCCCACATGCAACTGGACCCTCCGGGTTCGCTGTTTCCGAGCATCCCTAAACATAGCCCTAGATGGCATCGAAGACGACTGAAAAATCAGGCCCCAGGAAATGTGTTGCGAGCCCTTTTCTCCCATCCAAAAGTGCCCGCAAAGGAAGGCTTTGGGTACAGGTGAACTCCCCAGGGGAGCCTTTACGCAGCCCCACATGCAACTGGACCCTCCGGGTTCGCTGTTTCCGAGCATCCCAAAACATAGCCCTAGCAGTCATCGGAGACGACTGAAAAATCAGGCCCCAGGAAATGCGTTACGAGCCCCTTTGGACCATCCAAAAGTGCCCCCAAAGGAAGGCTTTGGGTACATCTGAAGTTCCCAGGGGACCCTTTACGCAGCCCCACATGCAACTGGACCCTCCGGGTTCGATTTTTCCGAGCAACCCTAAATATATCACTAGCCAGCATGGGAGAAGACTGAAAACCCGGGCCCCAGAAAACGCGTTGCAAGCCCCTTTGGACAATCCAAAAGTGTCACCAAAGGAAGGCTTTGGGTACAAGAGAACTCCCCAGGGGAGCCTTTACGCAGCCCCACATGCAACTGGACCCTCCGGGTTCGCTGTTTCCCAGCATCCCTAAACATAGCCCTAGCCGGCATCGAAGACGACTGAAAAATCAGGCCCCAGGAAATGCGTTGCAAGCCCGTTTCGCCCATCCAAAAGTGCCCCCAAAGGATGGCTTTGGGTACAAGTGAACTCCCCAGGGGAGCCTTTACGCAGCCCCACATGCAACTGGACCCTCCGGGTTCGCTGTTCCTGAGCAAACATAAATGTAACCCTGGCCGTCATCGCAGACGTGTGAAAAATCAGGCCACAGCAAATGCGTTACGAGACCTTTTCGCCCATCCTAATGTGCCCCCAAATGAAGACTTTGGGTACAAGAGAACTCCCCAGGGGAGCCTTTACGCAGCCCCACCTGCAACTGGACCCTCCGGGTTCGCTGTTTCCGAGCATCCCTAAACATAGCCCTAGCCGGCATCGATGACGAGTGAAAAATCAGGCCCCAGGAAATGCGTTGCAAGCCCTTTTCGCCCATCCAAAAGTGCCCCCAAAGGAAGGCTTTTGGTACAAGTGAACTCCCCAGGGGAGCCTTTACGCAGCCCCACATGCAAATGGACCCTCAGGGTTCACTGTTTCCGAGCTTCCCTAAACATAGCCCTAGATGGCATCGAAGACGACTGAAAAATCAGGCCCCAGGAAATGTGTTGCGAGCCCTTTTCTCCCATCCAAAAGTGCCCCCAAAGGAAGGCTTTGGGTACAAGTGAACTCCCCAGGGGAGCCTTTACGCAGCCCTACATGCAACTGGACCCTCCGGGTTCGCTGTTTCCGAGCATCCCAAAACATAGCCCTAGCCGGCATCGATGACGACTGAAAAATCAGGCCCCAGGAAATGCGTTACGAGCCCTTTTCTCCCATCCAAAAGTGCCCCCAAAGGAAGGCTTTGGGTACAAGTGAAGTCCCCAGGGGAGCCTTTACGCAGCCCCACATGCAACTGGACCCTCCGGGTTCGATTTTTCGAACAACCCTAAATATATCCCTAGCCGGCATGGGAGAAGACTGAAAACCCGGGCCCCAGAAAACGCGTTGCAAGCCCCTTTGGACCATCCAAAAGTGTCACCAAAGGAAGGCTTTGGGTACAAGTGAACTCCCCAGGGGAGCCTTTACGCAGCCCCATATGCAACTGGACTCTCCGGGTTCGCTGTTTCCCAGCATCCCTAAACATAGCCCTAGCCGGCATCGAAGACGACTGAAAAATCAGGCCCCAGGAAATGCGTTGCGAGCCCTTTTCGCCCATCCAAAAGTGCCCCCAAAGGAAGGCTTTTGGTACAGCTGAACTCCCCAGGGGAGCCTTTACGCAGCCCCACATGCAACTGGACCCTCCGGGTTCGCTGTTCCTGAGCAACCCCAAATATATGCCTAGCCGGCATTGGAGAAGACTGAAAACCCGGGCCCCAGAAAACGCGTTGCAAGCCCCTTTGGACCATCCAAAAGTGTCACCAAAGGAAGGGTTTTGGTACAAGAGAACTCCCCAGGGGAGCCTTTACGCAGCCCCACATGCAACTGGACCATCCGGGTTCGCTGTTCCTGAGCAAACCGAAATGTAGCCCTGGCCGTCATCGCAGATGTGTGAAAAATCAGGCCCCAGGAAATGCGTTCCGAGACCTTTTCGCCCATCCAAATGTGCCCCCAAAGGAAGACTTTGGGTACAAGAGAACTCCCCAGGGGAGCCTTTACGCAGCCCCACATGCAACTGGACCCTCCGGGTTCGCTGTTCCTGAGCAAACCTAAACGTAGCCCTGGCCGTCATAGGAGACGACTGAAAAATCAGGCCCCAGGAAATGCATACCGAGCCCCTTTGGACCATCCAAAAGTGCCCCCAAAGGAAGGCTTTGGGTACATCTGAAGTTCCCAGGGGAGCCTTTACGCAGCCCCACATGCAACTGGACCCTCCGCGTTCGCTGTTTCTGAGCATCCCTAAACATAGCCCTGGCCGTCATAGGAGACGACTGAAAAATCAGGCCCCAGGAAATGCGTTACGAGCCCTTTTCGCCCATCCAAAAGTGCCCCCAAAGGAAGGCTTTGGGTACAAGAGAACTCCCCAGGGGAGCCTTTACGCAGCTTCACATGCAACTGGACCCTCCGGGTTCACTGTTCATGAGCAAAACTAAACGTAGCCCTAGCCGTCATCAGAGACCACTGAAAAATCAGGACCCAGGAAATGCGTTCCGAGCACTTTTCGCCCATCCAAAAGTGCCCCCAAAGGAAGGCTTTGGGTACAAGTGAACTCCCCAGGGGAGCCTTTACGCAGCCCCACATGCAACTGGACCCTCGGGGTTCGCTGTTCCTGAGCAAACCTAAACGTAGCCGTAGCCGGCATCAGAGACAAGTGAAAAATCAGGCCCCAGGAAATGCGTTGCGAGCCCCTTCGGACCATCCAAAAGTGTCACCAAAGGAAGGCTTTGGGTACAAGTGAACTCCCCAGGGGAGCCTTTATGCAGCCCCACATGCAACTGGACCCTCCGGGTTCGCAGTTTCCGAGCAACCCTAAATACATCACTAGCCCGCATGGGAGAAGACTGAAAACCCTGGCCCCAGAAAACGCGTTTCAAGCCCCTTTGGATCATCCAAAAGTGTCACCAAAGGAAGGCATTGGGTGCAAGAGAACTCCCCAGGGGAGCCTTTACGCAGCCCCACATGCAACTGGACCCTTCGGGTTCGATTTTTTCGAGCAACCCTATATATATCCCTAGCCGGCATGGGAGAAGACTGAAAACCCGGGCCCCAGAAAACGCGTTGCGAGCCCCTTCGGACCATCCAAAAGTGCCCCCAAAGGAAGGCTTTGGGTACAAGAGAACTCCCCAGGGGAGCCTTTACGCAGCCCCACATGCAACTGGACCCTCCGGGTTCGCTGTTCCTGAGCAAACCTAAACGTAGCCCTAGCCGTCATCGGAGAGGAGTGCATAATCAGGCCCCAGGAAATGAATTGCAAGCCCTTTTCGCCCATCCAAATGTGCCCCCAAAGGAAGACTTTGGGTACAAGAGAACTCCCCAGGGGAGCCTTTACGCAGCCCCACATGCAACTGGACCCTCCGGGTTCGCTGTTTCCGAGCATACCTAAACATAGCCCTAGACGGCATCGAAGACGACTGAAAAATCAGGCCCCAGGAAATGCGTTGCGAGCCCTTTTCGCCCATCCAAAAGTGACCCCAAAGGAAGGCGTTGGGTACAAGAGAACTCCCCAGGGGAGCCTTTACGCAGCCCCACATGCAACTGGACCCTCCGGGTTCGCTGTTCCTGAGCAAACCTAAACGTAACCCTGGCCGTCATGGCAGACGACTGAAAAATCAGGCACCAGGAAATGCGTTGCAAACCCCTTTGGACCATCGAAAAGTGCCCCTAAAGGAAGGCTTTGCGTACTAGTGAACTCCCCAGGGGAGCCTTTACGCAGCCCCATATGCAACTGGACCCTCCGAGTTCGCTGTTTCCGAGCATCCCTAAACATAGCCCTAGCAGTCATCGGAGACGACTGAAAAATCAGGCCCCAGGAAATACGTTCCGAGCTCCTTTGGACCATCAAAAAGTGTCACCAAAGGAAGGCTTTAGATACAAGTGAACTCCCCAGGGGAGCCTTTACGCAGCCCCACATGCAACTGGACCCTCCGGGTTCGCTGTTTCCGAGCATCCCTAAACATAGCCCTAGCCGGCATCGATGACGACTGAAAAATCAGGCCCCAGGAAATGCGTTGCAAGCCCTTTTCGCCCATCCAAAAGTGCCCCCAAAGGAAGGCTTTGGGTAGAAGTGAACTCCCCAGGGGAGCCTTTACGCAGCCCCACATGCAACTGGACCCTCCGCGTTCGCTGTTTCCCAGCATCCCTAAACATAGCCCTAGATGGCATCGAAGACGACTGAAAAATCAGGCCCCAGGAAATGTGTTGCGAGCCCTTTTCTCCCATCCAAAAGTGCCCCCAAAGGAAGGCTTTGGGTACAAGTGAACTCCCCAGGGGAGCCTTTACGCAGCCCCACATGCAACTGGACCCTCCGGGTTCGCTGTTTCCGAGCATCCCAAAACATAGCCCTAGACGGCATCGATGACGACTGAAAAATCAGGCCCCAGGAAATGTGTTACGAGCCCTTTTCTCCCATCCAAAAGTGCCCCCAAAGGAAGGCTTTGGGTACAAGTGAACTCCCCAGGGGAGCCTTTACGCAGCCCCACATGCAACTGGACCCTCCGGGTTCGATTTTTCCGAGCAACCCTAAATATATCACTAGCCAGCATGGGAGAAGACTGAAAACCCGGGCCCCAGAAAACGCGTTGCAAGCCCCTTTGGACAATCCAAAAGTGTCACCAAAGGAAGGCTTTGGGTACAAGAGAACTCCCCAGGGGAGCCTTTACGCAGCCCCACATGCAACTGGACCCTCCGGGTTCGCTGTTTCCCAGCATCCCTAAACATAGCCCTAGCCGGCATCGAAGACGACTGAAAAATCAGGCCCCAGGAAATGCGTTGCGAGCCCTTTTCGCCCATCCAAAAGTGCCCCCAAAGGAAGGCTTTTGGTACAAGTGAACTCCCCAGTGGAGCCTTTACGCAGCCCCACATGCAACTGGACCCTCCGGGTTCGATTTTTCCGAGCAACCCCAAATATATCCCTAGCCGGCATTGGAGAAGACTGAAAACCCGGGCCCCAGAAAACGCGTTGCAAGCCCCTTTGGACCATCCAAAAGTGTCACCAAAGGAAGGGTTTTGGTACAAGAGAACTCCCCAGGGGAGCCTTTACGCAGCCCCACATGCAACTGGACCATCCGGGTTCGCTGTTCCTGAGCAAACCGAAATGTAGCCCTGGCCGTCATCGCAGATGTGTGAAAAATCAGGCCCCAGGAAATGCGTTCCGAGACCTTTTCGCCCATCCAAATGTGCCCCCAAAAGTAGACTTTGGATACAGCTGAACTCCCCAGGGGAGCCTTTACGCAGCCCCACATGCAACTGGACCCTCCGGGTTCGCTGTTCCTGAGCAAATCTAAACGTAGCCAAAGCCGTCATCGCAGACGACTGAAAAATCAGGCCCCAGGAAATGCGTTCCGAGGCCTTTTCGCCCATCCAAAAGTGCCCCCAAAGGAAGGCTTTGGGTACAAGAGAACTCCCCAGGGGAGCCTTTACGCAGCCCCACATGCAACTGGACCCTCCGGGTTCGCTTTTCCTGAGCAAACCTAAACGTAGCCCTGGCCGTCATAGGAGACGACTGAAAAATCAGGCCCCAGGAAATGCATACCGAGCCCCTTTGGACCATCAAAAAGTGCCCCCAAAGGAAGGCTTTGGGTACATCTGAAGTTCCCAGTGGAGCCTTTACGCAGCCCCACATGCAACTGGACCCTCCGCGTTCGCTGTTTCTGAGCATCCCTAAACATAGCCCTGGCCGTCATAGGAGACGACTGAAAAATCAGGCCCCAGGAAATGCGTTACGAGCCCTTTTCGCCCATCCAAAAGTGCCCCCAAAGGAAGGCTTTGGGTACAAGTGAACTCCCCAGGGGAGCCTTTACGCAGCCCCACATGCAACTGGACCCTCCGGGTTCGATTTTTCCGAGCAACCCTAAATATATCACTAGCCAGCATGGGAGAAGACTGAAAACCCGGGCCCCAGAAAACGCGTTGCAATCCACTTTGGACCATCCAAAAGTGTCACCAAAGGAAGGCTTTGGGTACAAGTGAACTTCCCAGGGGAGCCTTTACGCAGCCCCACATGCAACTGGACCCTCCGCGTTCGCTGTTCCTGAGCAAACCGAAATGTAGCCCTGGCCGTCATAGGAGACGACTGAAAAATCAGGCCCCAGGAAATGCGTTCCGAGCCCTTTTCGCCCATCCAAATGTACCCCCAAATGAAGACTTTGGGTACAAGAGAACTCCCCAGGGGAGCCTTTACGCAGCCCCACATGCAACTGGACCCTCCGGGTTCGCTGTTTCCGAGCATCCCTAAACATAGCCCTAGACGGCATCGAAGATGAATTAAAAAATCAGGCCCCAGGAAATGTGTTGCGAGCCCTTTTCTCCCATCCAAAAGTGCCCCCAAAGGAAGGCTTTGGGTACAAGAGAACTCCCCAGGGGAGCCTTTACGCAGCCCCACATGCAACTGGACCCTCCGGGTTCAATTTTTCCGAGCAACCCTAAACATAACACTAGCCGGCATGGGAGAAGACTGAAAACCCGGGCCCCAGAAAACACGTTGCAAGCCCCTTTGGACCATCCAAAAGTGTCACCAAAGGAAGGCTTTGGGTACAAGTGAACTCCCCAGGGGAGCCTTTACGCAGCCCCACATGCAACTGGACCCTCCGGGTTCGCTGTTTCCGAGCATCCCTAAACATAGCCCTAGACGGCATCGAAGACGACTGAAAAATCAGGCCCCAGGAAATGCGTTGCGAGCCCTTTTCTCCCATCCAAAAGTGCCCCCAAAGGAAGGCTTTGGGTACAAGTGAACTCCCCAGGAGAGTCTTTACGCAGCCCAACATGCAACTGGACCCTCCGAGTTCTCTGTTTCCTAGCATCCCTAAACATAGCCCTAGCAGTCATCGGAGACGACTGAAAAATCAGGCCCCAGGAAATGCGTTACGAGCCCTTTTCGCCCATCCAAAAGTGCCCGCAAAGGAAGGCTTTGGGTACAAGAGAACTCCCCAGGGGAGCCTTTACGCAGCCCCACATGCAACTGGACCCTCCGGGTTCGCTGTTCCTGAGCAAACCGAAATGTAGCCCTGGCCGTCATCGCAGATGTGTGAAAAATCAGGCCCCAGGAAATGCGTTCCGAGCCCTTTTCTCCCATCCAAAAGTGCCCCCAAAGGAAGGCTTTGTGTACAATTGAACTCCCCAGGGGAGCCTTTACGCAGCCCCACATGCAACTGGACCCTTCGGGTTCGATTTTTCCGAGCAACCCTAAATATATCCCTAGCCGGCATGGGAGAAGACTGAAAACCCGGGCCCCAGAAAACGCGTTGCAAGCCCCTTAGGACCATCCAAAAGTGCCCCCAAAGGAAGGCTTTGGGTACAAGTGAACTCCCCAGGGGAGCCTTTACGCAGCCCCACATGCAACTGGACCCTCCGCGTTCGCTGTTTCTGAGCATCCCTAAAAATAGCCCTGGACGTCATAGGAGACGACTGAAAAATCAGGCCCCAGGAAATGCGTTACGAGCCCTTTTCGCCCATCCAAAAGTGCCCCCAAAGGAAGGCTTTGGGTACAAGTGAACTCCCCAGGGGAGCCTTTACGCAGCCCCACATGCAACTGGACCCTCCGGGTTCGATTTTTCCGAGCAACCCTAAATATATCACTAGCCAGCATGGGAGAAGACTGAAAACCCGGGCCCCAGAAAACGCGTTGCAATCCACTTTGGACCATCCAAAAGTGTCACCAAAGGAAGGCTTTGGTTAAAAGAGAACTCCCCAGGGGAGCCTTTACGCAGCCCCACATGCAACTGGACCCTCCGGGTTCGCTGTTCCTGAGCAAACCTAAACGTAGCCCTAGCCGTCATCGGAGACGACTGAAAAATCAGGCCCCAGGAAATGCGTTGCGAGCCCTTTTCGCCCATCCAAAAGTGTCACCAAAGGAAGGCTTTGGGTACATCTGAAGTTCCCAGGGGAGCCTTTACGCAGCCCCACATGCAACTGGACCCTCCGGGTTCAAATTTCCGAGCAACCCTAAACATAACACTAGCCGGCATGGGAGAAGACTGAAAACCCGGGCCCCAGTAAACACGTTGCAAGCACCTTAGGACCATCCAAAAGTGCCCCCAAAGGAAGACTTTGGGTACAAGAGAACTCCCCAGGGGAGCCTTTACGCAGCCCCACATGCAACTGGACGCTCCGGGTTCTCTGTTCATGAGCAAACCTAAACGTAGCCCTAGCCGTCATCGGAGACGACTGAAAAATCAGGCCCCAGGAAATGCGTTGCAAGCCCCTTTGGATCATCCAAAAGTATCACCAAAGGAAGGCTTTGGGTACAAGTGAACTCCCCAGGGGAGCCTTTACGCAGCCCCACATGCAACTGGACCCTCCGGGTTCGCTGTTTCCGAGCATCCCTAAACATAGCCCTAGACGGCATCGAAGACGAATGAAAAATCAAGCCCCAGGAAATGCGTTGCGAGCCCTTTTCGCCCATCCAAAAGTGCCCCCAAAGGAAGGCTTTGGGTACAAGAGAACTCCCCAGGGGAGCCTTTACGCAGCCCCACATGCAACTGGACCCTCCGGGTTCGCTGTTCCTGAGCAAACATAAACGTCACCCTAGCCGTCTTCGGAGACGAGTGAAAAATCAGGCCCCAGGAAATGCATTCCGAGGCCTTTTCGCCCATCCAAATGTGCCCCCAAAGGAAGGCTTTGGGTACAAGTGAACTCCCCAGGGGAGCCTTTACGCAGCCCCACATGCAACTGGAACCTCCGGGTTCGCTGTTCCTGAGTAAACCTAAACATAGCCCTAGCCGTCATCGGAGAGAAGTGAAAAATCAGGCCCCAGGAAATGTGTTGCGAGCCCTTTTCGTCCATCCAAAAGTGCCCGCAAAGGAAGGCTTTGGGTACAAGTGAACTCCCCAGGGGAGCCTTTACGCAGCCCCACATGCAACTGGACCCTCCGGGTTCGCTGTTTCCGAGCATCCCTAAACATAGCCGTAGCCGGCATCGAAGACGACTGAAAAATCAGGCCCAAGGAAATGCGTTGCGAGCCCTTTTCGCCCATCCAAAAGTGCCCCCAAAGGAAGGCTTTGGGTACATCTGAAGTTCCCAGGGGAGCCTTTACGCAGCCCCATATGCAACTGGACCCTCCGAGTTCGCTGTTTCCGAGCATCCCTAAACATAGCCCTAGCTGTCATCGCAGATGTGTGAAAAATCAGGCCCCAGGAAATGCGTTGCTTGCCCCTTTGGACCATCCAAAAGTGCCCCCAAAGGAAGGCTTTGGGTACATCTGAAGTTCCCAGGGGATTCTTTACGCAGCCCCACATGCAACTGGACCCTTCGGGTTCGATTTTTCCGAGCAACCCTAATTATATCCCTAACCGGCATGGGAGAAGACTGAAAACCCGGGCCCCAGAAAACGCGTTGCAAGCCCCTTTGGACCATCAAAAAGTGTCACCAAAGGAAGGCTTTGGGTACAAGAGAACTCCCCAGGGGAGCCTTTACGCAGCCGCACATGCAACTGGACACTCCGGGTTCTCTGTTCATGAGCAAACCTAAACGTAGCCCTAGCCGTCATCGGAGACGACTGAAAAATCAGGCCCCAGGAAATGCGTTGCAAGCCCCTTTGGACCATCCAAAAGTGCCCGCAAAGGAAGGCTTTGGGTACAAGTGAACTCCCCAGGGGAGCCTTTACGCAGCCGCACATGCAACTGGACCCTCCGGGTTCGCTGTTCCTGAGCAAACCTAAACGTAGCCCTAGCCGTCTTCGGAGACGAGTGAAAAATCAGGCCCAGGAAATGCGTTGCGAGCCCTTTTCTCCCATCCAAAAGTATCACCAAAGGAAGGGTTTGGGTACAAGTGAACTCCCCAGGGGAGCCTTTACGCAGCCCCACATGCAACTGGACCCTCCGGGTTCGCTGTTCCTGAGCAAATCTAAACGTAGCCAAAGCCGTCATCGGAGAGAAGTGAAAAATCAGGCCCCAGGAAATGAGTTGCGAGCCCTTTTCGTCCATCCAAAAGTGCCCCCAAAGGAAGGCTTTGGGTACAAGTGAACTCCCCAGGGGAGTCTTTACGCAGCCCCACATGCAACTGGACCCTCCGGGTTCGATTTTCCTGAGGAACCCTAAATATATCCCTAGCCGGCATGGGAGAAGACTGAAAATCCGGGCCCCAGAAAACGCGTTTCAAGCCCCTTTGGACAATCCAAAAGTGTCACCAAAGGAAGGCTTTGGGTACAAGAGAACTCCCCAGGGGAGCCTTTACGCAGCCCCACATGCAACTGGACCCTCCGGGTTCGCTGTTCCTGAGCAAACCTAAACATAGCCCTAGCCGTCTTCGGAGACGAGTGAAAAATCAGGCCCCAGGAAATGCGTTGCGAGCCCTTTTCGCCCATCCAAAAGTGCCCCCAAAGGAAGGCTTTGGGTACAAGTGAACTCCCCAGGGGAGCCTTTACGCAGCCCCACATGCAACTGGATCCTCCGGGTTCGATTTTTCCGAGCATCCCTAAACATAGCCCTAGACGGCATCGAAGACGACTGAAAAATCAGCCCCAGGAAATGCGTTGGAAGCCCTTTTCGCACATCCAAAAGTGCCCGCAAAGGAAGGCTTTGGGTACAACTGAACTCCCCAGGGGAGCCTTTACGCAGCCCCACATGCAACTGGACCCTCCGGGTTCGCTGTTTCCGAGCATCCCTAAACATAGCCCTAGCCGGCATCGATGACGACTGAAAAATCAGGCCCCAGGAAATGCGTTACGAGCCCTTTTCGCCCATCCAAATGTGCCCCCAAAGGAAGGCTTTGGGTACAAGTGAACTCCCCAGGGGAGCCTTTACGTAGCCCCACATGCAACTGGATCCTCCGGGTTCGCTGTTTCCGAGCATGCCTAAACATAGCCCTAGCCGGCATCGAAGTCGACTGAAAAATCAGACCCCAGGAAATGCGTTGCGAGCCCTTTTCGCCCATCCAAAAGTGCCCCCAAAGGAAGGCTTTGGGTACAAGTGAACTCCCCAGGGGAGCCTTTACGCAGCCCCACATGCAACTGGACCCTCCGGGTTCGCTGTTTCCGAGCATCCCTAAACATAGCCCTAGACGGCATCGAAGACGAATGAAAAATCAAGCCCCAGGAAACGCGTTGTGAGCCCTTTTCGCCCATCCAAAAGTGCCCCCAAAGAAGGCTTTGGGTACAAGAGAACTCCCCAGGGGAGCCTTTACGCAGCCCCACATGCAACTGGACCCTCCGGGTTCGCTGTTCCTGAGCAAACATAAACGTCACCCTAGCCGTCTTCGGAGACGAGTGAAAAATCAGGCCCCAGGAATTGCATTCCGAGGCCTTTTCGCCCATCCAAATGTGCCCCCAAAGGAAGGCTTTGGGTACAAGTGAACTCCCCAGGGGAGCCTTTACGCAGCCCCACATGCAACTGGACCCTCCGGGTTCGCTGTTTCCGAGCATCCCTAAACATAGTCCTAGACGGCATCGAAGACGAATGAAAAATCAGGCCCCAGGAAGTGCGTTGCAAGCCCTTTTCGCCCATCCAAAAGTGCCCCCAAAGGAAGGCTTTGGGTACAAGTGAACTCCCCAGGGGAGCCTTTACGCAGCCCCACATGCAACTGGACCCTCCGGGTTCGCTGTTCCTGAGCAAACCTAAACATAGCCCTAGCCGTCATCGGAGAGAAGTGAAAAATCAGGCCCCAGGAAATGCGTTGCGAGCCCTTTTCGTCCATCCAAAAGTTCCCCCAAAGGAAGGCTTTGGGTACAAGTGAACTCCCCAGGGGAGTCTTTACGCAGCCCCACATGCAACTGGACCCTCCGGGTTCGATTTTCCCGAGGAACCCTAAATATATCCCTAGCCGGCATGGGAGAAGACTGAAAATCCGGGCCCCAGAAAACGCGTTGCAAGCCCCTTTGGACAATCCAAAAGTGTCACCAAAGGAAGGCTTTGGGTACAAGAGAACTCCCCAGGGGAGCCTTTACGCAGCCCCACATGCAACTGGACCCTCCGGGTTCACTGTTCCTGAGCAAACCTAAACGTAGCCCTAGCCGTCATCGGAGATGTGTGAAAAATCATGCCCCAGGAAATGCGTTGCGAGCCCTTTTCGTCCATCCAAAAGTGCCCGCAAAGGAAGGCTTTGGGTACAAGTGAACTCCCCAGGGGAGCCTTTACGCAGCCCCACATGCAACTGGACCCTCCGGGTTCGCTGTTTCCGAGCATCCCTAAACATAGCCCTAGCCGGCATCGGAGAGAAGTGAAATATCAGGCCCCAGGAAATGCGTTCCGAGCCCTTTTCTCCCATCCAAAAGTGCCCCCAAAGAAAGGCTTTGGGTACAAGTGAACTCCCCAGGGGAGCCTTTACGCAGCCCCACATGCAACTGGACCCTTCGGGATCGCTGTTTCCGAGCATCCCTAAACATATCTCTAGCCGGCATCGATGACGACTGAAAAATCAGGCCCCAGGAAATGCGTTACGAGCCCTTTTCGCCCATCCAAAAGTGCCCCCAAAGGAAGGCTTTGGGTACAAGTGAACTCCCCAGGGGAGCCTTTACGCAGCCCCACATGCAACTGGACCCTCCGGGTTCGCTGTTTCCGAGAATCCCTAAACATAGACCTAGCCGGCATCGAAGATGACTGAAAAATCAGGCCCCAGGAAATGCATTACGAGCCCCTTTGGACCATCCAAAAGTGCCCCCAAAGGAAGGCTTTGTGTACAAGTGAACTCCCCAGGGGAGCCTTTACGCAGCCCCACATGCAACTGGACCCTCCGGGTTCGATTTTTCCGAGCAACCCTAAATATATCACTAGCCGGCATGGGAGAAGACTGAAAACCCGGGCCCCAGAAAACGCGTTTCAAGCCCCTTTGGACCATCCAAATGTGTCACCAAAGGAAGGCTTTGGGTACAAGTGATCTCCCCAGGGGAGCCTTTACGCAGCCCCACATGCAACTGGACCCTCCGGGTTCGATTTTTCCGAGCATCCCTAAACATAGCCCTAGACGGCATCGCAGATGTGTGAAAAATCAGGCCCCAGGAAATGCGTTGCTTGCCCCTTTGGACCATCCAAAAGTGCCCCCAAAGGAAGGCTTTGGGTACATCTGAAGTTCCCAGGGGATTCTTTACGCAGCCCCACATGCAACTGGACCCTTCGGGTTCGATTTTTCCGAGCAACCCTAATTATATCCCTAACCGGCATGGGAGAAGACTGAAAACCCGGGCCCCAGAAAACGCGTTGCAAGCCCCTTTGGACCATCAAAAAGTGTCACCAAAGGAAGGCTTTGGGTACAAGAGAACTCCCCAGGGGAGCCTTTACGCAGCCGCACATGCAACTGGACACTCCGGGTTCTCTGTTCATGAGCAAACCTAAACGTAGCCCTAGCCGTCATCGGAGACGACTGAAAAATCAGGCCCCAGGAAATGCGTTGCAAGCCCCTTTGGACCATCCAAAAGTGCCCGCAAAGGAAGGCTTTGGGTACAAGTGAACTCCCCAGGGGAGCCTTTACGCAGCCGCACATGCAACTGGACCCTCCGGGTTCGCTGTTCCTGAGCAAACCTAAACGTAGCCCTAGCCGTCTTCGGAGACGAGTGAAAAATCAGGCCCCAGGAAATGCGTTGCGAGCCCTTTTCTCCCATCCAAAAGTATCACCAAAGGAAGGGTTTGGGTACAAGTGAACTCCCCAGGGGAGCCTTTACGCAGCCCCACATGCAACTGGACCCTCCGGGTTCGCTGTTCCTGAGCAAATCTAAACGTAGCCAAAGCCGTCATCGGAGAGAAGTGAAAAATCAGGCCCCAGGAAATGAGTTGCGAGCCCTTTTCGTCCATCCAAAAGTGCCCCAAAGGAAGGCTTTGGGTACAAGTGAACTCCCCAGGGGAGTCTTTACGCAGCCCCACATGCAACTGGACCCTCCGGGTTCGATTTTCCTGAGGAACCCTAAATATATCCCTAGCCGGCATGGGAGAAGACTGAAAATCCGGGCCCCAGAAAACGCGTTTCAAGCCCCTTTGGACAATCCAAAAGTGTCACCAAAGGAAGGCTTTGGGTACAAGAGAACTCCCCAGGGGAGCCTTTACGCAGCCCCACATGCAACTGGACCCTCCGGGTTCGCTGTTCCTGAGCAAACCTAAACATAGCCCTAGCCGTCTTCGGAGACGAGTGAAAAATCAGGCCCCAGGAAATGCGTTGCGAGCCCTTTTCGCCCATCCAAAAGTGCCCCCAAAGGAAGGCTTTGGGTACAAGTGAACTCCCCAGGGGAGCCTTTACGCAGCCCCACATGCAACTGGATCCTCCGGGTTCGATTTTTCCGAGCATCCCTAAACATAGCCCTAGACGGCATCGAAGACGACTGAAAAATCAGGCCCCAGGAAATGCGTTGGAAGCCCTTTTCGCACATCCAAAAGTGCCCGCAAAGGAAGGCTTTGGGTACAACTGAACTCCCCAGGGGAGCCTTTACGCAGCCCCACATGCAACTGGACCCTCCGGGTTCGCTGTTTCCGAGCATCCCTAAACATAGCCCTAGCCGGCATCGATGACGACTGAAAAATCAGGCCCCAGGAAATGCGTTACGAGCCCTTTTCGCCCATCCAAATGTGCCCCCAAAGGAAGGCTTTGGGTACAAGTGAACTCCCCAGGGGAGCCTTTACGTAGCCCCACATGCAACTGGATCCTCCGGGTTCGCTGTTTCCGAGCATGCCTAAACATAGCCCTAGCCGGCATCGAAGTCGACTGAAAAATCAGACCCCAGGAAATGCGTTGCGAGCCCTTTTCGCCCATCCAAAAGTGCCCCCAAAGGAAGGCTTTGGGTACAAGTGAACTCCCCAGGGGAGCCTTTACGCAGCCCCACATGCAACTGGACCCTCCGGGTTCGCTGTTTCCGAGCATCCCTAAACATAGCCCTAGACGGCATCGAAGACGAATGAAAAATCAAGCCCCAGGAAACGCGTTGTGAGCCCTTTTCGCCCATCCAAAAGTGCCCCCAAAGAAGGCTTTGGGTACAAGAGAACTCCCCAGGGGAGCCTTTACGCAGCCCCACATGCAACTGGACCCTCCGGGTTCGCTGTTCCTGAGCAAACATAAACGTCACCCTAGCCGTCTTCGGAGACGAGTGAAAAATCAGGCCCCAGGAATTGCATTCCGAGGCCTTTTCGCCCATCCAAATGTGCCCCCAAAGGAAGGCTTTGGGTACAAGTGAACTCCCCAGGGGAGCCTTTACGCAGCCCCACATGCAACTGGACCCTCCGGGTTCGCTGTTTCCGAGCATCCCTAAACATAGTCCTAGACGGCATCGAAGACGAATGAAAAATCAGGCCCCAGGAAGTGCGTTGCAAGCCCTTTTCGCCCATCCAAAAGTGCCCCCAAAGGAAGGCTTTGGGTACAAGTGAACTCCCCAGGGGAGCCTTTACGCAGCCCCACATGCAACTGGACCCTCCGGGTTCGCTGTTCCTGAGCAAACCTAAACATAGCCCTAGCCGTCATCGGAGAGAAGTGAAAAATCAGGCCCCAGGAAATGCGTTGCGAGCCCTTTTCGTCCATCCAAAAGTTCCCCCAAAGGAAGGCTTTGGGTACAAGTGAACTCCCCAGGGGAGTCTTTACGCAGCCCCACATGCAACTGGACCCTCCGGGTTCGATTTTCCCGAGGAACCCTAAATATATCCCTAGCCGGCATGGGAGAAGACTGAAAATCCGGGCCCCAGAAAACGCGTTGCAAGCCCCTTTGGACAATCCAAAAGTGTCACCAAAGGAAGGCTTTGGGTACAAGAGAACTCCCCAGGGGAGCCTTTACGCAGCCCCACATGCAACTGGACCCTCCGGGTTCACTGTTCCTGAGCAAACCTAAACGTAGCCCTAGCCGTCATCGGAGATGTGTGAAAAATCATGCCCCAGGAAATGCGTTGCGAGCCCTTTTCGTCCATCCAAAAGTGCCCGCAAAGGAAGGCTTTGGGTACAAGTGAACTCCCCAGGGGAGCCTTTACGCAGCCCCACATGCAACTGGACCCTCCGGGTTCGCTGTTTCCGAGCATCCCTAAACATAGCCCTAGCCGGCATCGGAGAGAAGTGAAATATCAGGCCCCAGGAAATGCGTTCCGAGCCCTTTTCTCCCATCCAAAAGTGCCCCCAAAGAAAGGCTTTGGGTACAAGTGAACTCCCCAGGGGAGCCTTTACGCAGCCCCACATGCAACTGGACCCTTCGGGATCGCTGTTTCCGAGCATCCCTAAACATATCTCTAGCCGGCATCGATGACGACTGAAAAATCAGGCCCCAGGAAATGCGTTACGAGCCCTTTTCGCCCATCCAAAAGTGCCCCCAAAGGAAGGCTTTGGGTACAAGTGAACTCCCCAGGGGAGCCTTTACGCAGCCCCACATGCAACTGGACCCTCCGGGTTCGCTGTTTCCGAGAATCCCTAAACATAGACCTAGCCGGCATCGAAGATGACTGAAAAATCAGGCCCCAGGAAATGCATTACGAGCCCCTTTGGACCATCCAAAAGTGCCCCCAAAGGAAGGCTTTGTGTACAAGTGAACTCCCCAGGGGAGCCTTTACGCAGCCCCACATGCAACTGGACCCTCCGGGTTCGATTTTTCCGAGCAACCCTAAATATATCACTAGCCGGCATGGGAGAAGACTGAAAACCCGGGCCCCAGAAAACGCGTTTCAAGCCCCTTTGGACCATCCAAATGTGTCACCAAAGGAAGGCTTTGGGTACAAGTGATCTCCCCAGGGGAGCCTTTACGCAGCCCCACATGCAACTGGACCCTCCGGGTTCGATTTTTCCGAGCATCCCTAAACATAGCCCTAGACGGCATCGATGACGACTGAAAAATCAGGCCCCAGGGAATACGTTACGAGCCCTTTTCGCCCATCCAAAAGTGCCCCCAAAGGAAGGCTTTGGGTACAAGTGAACTCCCCAGGGGAGCCTTTACGCAGCCCCACATGCAACTGGACACTCCGGGTTCGCTGTTCCTGAGCAAACCTAAACGTAGCCCTAGCCGTCATCGGAGATGAGTGAAAAATCAGGCCCCAGGAAATGCGTTGCGAGCCCTTTTCGCCCATCCAAAAGTGTCACCAAAGGAAGGCTTTGGGTACAAGTGAACTCCCCAGGGGAGCCTTTACGCAGCCCCACATGCAACTGGACCCTCCGGGTTCGCTGTTTCCGAGCATCCCTAAACATACCCCTAGCCGGAATCGGAGAGAAGTGAAATATCAGGCCCCAGGAAATGCGTTCCGAGCCCTTTTCTCCCATCCAAAAGTGCCCCCAAAGGAAGGCTTTGTGTACAATTGAACTCCCCAGGGGAGCCTTTACGCAGCCCCACATGCAACTGGACCCTTCGGGTTCGATTTTTCCGAGCAACCCTAAATATATCCCTAGCCGGCATGGGAGAAGACTGAAAACCCGGGCCCCAGAAAACGCGTTGCAAGCCCCTTTGGACCATCCAAAAGTGTCACCAAAGGAAGGCTTTGGGTACAAGAGAACTCCCCAGGGGAGCCTTTACGCAGCCCCACATGCAACTGGACCGTCCGGGTTCGCTGTTCCTGAGCAAACCTAAACGTAGCCCTGGCCGTCATAGGAGACGACTGAAAAATCAGGCCCCAGGAAATGCGTACTGAGCCCCTTAGGACCATCCAAAAGTGCCCCCAAAGGAAGGCTTTGGGTACAAGTGAACTCCCCAGGGGAGCCTTTACGCAGCCCCACATGCAACTGGACCCTCCGCGTTCGCTGTTTCTGAGCATCCCTAAAAATAGCCCTGGACGTCATAGGAGACGACTGAAAAATCAGGCCCCAGGAAATGCGTTACGAGCCCTTTTCGCCCATCCAAAAGTGCCCCCAAAGGAAGGCTTTGGGTACAAGTGAACTCCCCAGGGGAGCCTTTACGCAGCCCCACATGCAACTGGACCCTCCGGGTTCGATTTTTCCGAGCAACCCTAAATATATCACTAGCCAGCATGGGAGAAGACTGAAAACCCGGGCCCCAGAAAACGCGTTGCAATCCACTTTGGACCATCCAAAAGTGTCACCAAAGGAAGGCTTTGGTTAAAAGAGAACTCCCCAGGGGAGCCTTTACGCAGCCCCACATGCAACTGGACCCTCCGGGTTCGCTGTTCCTGAGCAAACCTAAACGTAGCCCTAGCCGTCATCGGAGACGACTGAAAAATCAGGCCCCAGGAAATGCGTTGCGAGCCCTTTTCGCCCATCCAAAAGTGTCACCAAAGGAAGGCTTTGGGTACATCTGAAGTTCCCAGGGGAGCCTTTACGCAGCCCCACATGCAACTGGACCCTCCGGGTTCAAATTTCCGAGCAACCCTAAACATAACACTAGCCGGCATGGGAGAAGACTGAAAACCCGGGCCCCAGTAAACACGTTGCAAGCCCCTTAGGACCATCCAAAAGTGCCCCCAAAGGAAGACTTTGGGTACAAGAGAACTCCCCAGGGGAGCCTTTACGCAGCCCCACATGCAACTGGACGCTCCGGGTTCTCTGTTCATGAGCAAACCTAAACGTAGCCCTAGCCGTCATCGGAGACGACTGAAAAATCAGGCCCCAGGAAATGCGTTGCAAGCCCCTTTGGAGCATCCAAAAGTATCACCAAAGGAAGGCTTTGGGTACAAGTGAACTCCCCAGGGGAGCCTTTACGCAGCCCCACATGCAACTGGACCCTCCGGGTTCGCTGTTTCCGAGCATCCCTAAACATAGCCCTAGACGGCATCGAAGACGAATGAAAAATCAAGCCCCAGGAAATGCGTTGCGAGCCCTTTTCGCCCATCCAAAAGTGCGGCTTTGGGTACAAGAGAACTCCCCAGGGGAGCCTTTACGCAGCCCCACATGCAACTGGACCCTCCGGGTTCGCTGTTCCTGAGCAAACATAAACGTCACCCTAGCCGTCTTCGGAGACGAGTGAAAAATCAGGCCCCAGGAAATGCATTCCGAGGCCTTTTCGCCCATCCAAATGTGCCCCAAAGGAAGGCTTTGGGTACAAGTGAACTCCCCAGGGGAGCCTTTACGCAGCCCCACATGCAACTGGAACCTCCGGGTTCGCTGTTCCTGAGTAAACCTAAACATAGCCCTAGCCGTCATCGGAGAGAAGTGAAAAATCAGGCCCCAGGAAATGTGTTGCGAGCCCTTTTCGTCCATCCAAAAGTGCCCGCAAAGGAAGGCTTTGGGTACAAGTGAACTCCCCAGGGGAGCCTTTACGCAGCCCCACATGCAACTGGACCCTCCGGGTTCGCTGTTTCCGAGCATCCCTAAACATAGCCGTAGCCGGCATCGCAGATGTGTGAAAAATCAGGCCCCAGGAAATGCGTTGCTTGCCCCTTTGGACCATCCAAAAGTGCCCCCAAAGGAAGGCTTTGGGTACATCTGAAGTTCCCAGGGAGCCTTTACCCAGCCCCACATGCAACTGGACCCTTCGGGTTCGATTTTTTCCGAGCAAACCCTAATTTATATCCCTAACCGGCATGGGAGAAGACTGAAAACCCGGGCCCCAGAAAACGCGTTGCAAGCCCCTTTGGACCATCAAAAAGTGTCACCAAAGGAAGGCTTTGGGGTACAAGAGAACTCCCCAGGGGAGCCTTTACGCAGCCGCACATGCAACTGGACACTCCGGGTTTCTCTGTTCATGAGCAAACCTAAACGTAGCCCTAGCCGTCATCGGAGACGACTGAAAAATCAGGCCCCAGGAAATGCGTTGCAAGCCCCTTTGGACCATCCAAAAGTGCCCGCAAAGGAAGGCTTTGGGTACAAGTGAACTCCCCAGGGGAGCCTTTACGCAGCCGCACATGCAAACTGGACCCTCGGGGTTCGCTGTTCCTGAGCAAACCTAAACGTAGCCCTAGCCGTCTTCGGAGACGAGTGAAAAATCAGGCCCCAGGAAATGCGTTGCGAGCCCTTTTCTCCCATCCAAAAGTATCACCAAAGGAAGGGTTTGGGTACAAGTGAACTCCCCAGGGAGCCTTTACGCAGCCCCACATGCAACTGGACCCTCCGGGTTCGCTGTTCCTGAGCAAATCTAAACGTAGCCAAAGCCGTCATCGGAGAGAAGTGAAAAAATCAGGCCCCAGGAAATGAGTTGCGAGCCCTTTTCGTCCATCCAAAAGTGCCCCCAAAGGAAGGCTTTGGGTACAAGTGAAACTCCCCAGGGGAGTCTTTACGCAGCCCCACATGCAACTGGACCCTCCGGGTTCGATTTTCCTGAGGAACCCTAAATATATCCCTAGCCGGCATGGGAGAAGACTGAAAATCCGGGCCCCAGAAAAACGCGTTGCAAGCCCCTTTGGACAATCCAAAAGTGTCACCAAAGGAAGGCTTTGGGTACAAGAGAACTCCCCAGGGGAGCCTTTACGCAGCCCCACATGCAACTGGACCCTCCGGGTTCGCTGTTCCTGAGCAAACCTAAACATAGCCCTAGCCGTCTTCGGAGACGAGTGAAAAATCAGGCCCCAGGAAATGCGTTGCGAGCCCTTTTCGCCCATCCAAAAGTGCCCCCAAAGGAAGGCTTTGGGTACAAGTGAACTCCCCAGGGGAGCCTTTACGCAGCCCCACATGCAACTGGATCCTCCGGGTTCGATTTTTCCGAGCATCCCTAAACATAGCCCTAGACGGCATCGAAGACGACTGAAAAATCAGGCCCCAGGAAATGCGTTGGAAGCCCTTTTCGCACATCCAAAAGTGCCCGCAAAGGAAGGCTTTGGGTACAACTGAACTCCCCAGGGGGAGCCTTTACGCAGCCCCACATGCAACTGGACCCTCCGGGTTCGCTGTTTCCGAGCATCCCTAAACATAGCCCTAGCCGGCATCGATGACGACTGAAAAATCAGGCCCCAGGAAAATGCGTTACGAGCCCTTTTCGCCCATCCAAATGTGCCCCCAAAGGAAGGCTTTGGGTACAAGTGAACTCCCCAGGGGAGCCTTTACGTAGCCCCACATGCAACTGGATCCTCCGGGTTCGCTGTTTCCGAGCATGCCTAAACATAGCCCTAGCCGGCATCGAAGTCGACTGAAAAAATCAGACCCCAGGAAATGCGTTGCGAGCCCTTTTCGCCCATCCAAAA
The DNA here is from genome assembly GCF_963932015.1 of Anas acuta. Classification (NCBI taxonomy): domain Eukaryota; kingdom Metazoa; phylum Chordata; class Aves; order Anseriformes; family Anatidae; genus Anas; species Anas acuta. Next base: position 128,854 of record NW_027076328.1, on the reverse strand, counting down.
GTGCCCCCAAAGGAAGGCTTTGGGTACAAGTGAACTCCCCAGGGGAGCCTTTACGCAGCCCCACATGCAACTGGACCCTCCGGGTTCGCTGTTTCCGAGCATCCCTAAACATAGCCCTAGACGGCATCGAAGACGAATGAAAAATCAAGCCCCAGGAAACGCGTTGTGAGCCCTTTTCGCCCATCCAAAAGTGCCCCCAAAGAAGGCTTTGGGTACAAGAGAACTCCCCAGGGGAGCCTTTACGCAGCCCCACATGCAACTGGACCCTCCGGGTTCGCTGTTCCTGAGCAAACATAAACGTCACCCTAGCCGTCTTCGGAGACGAGTGAAAAATCAGGCCCCAGGAATTGCATTCCGAGGCCTTTTCGCCCATCCAAATGTGCCCCCAAAGGAAGGCTTTGGGTACAAGTGAACTCCCCAGGGGAGCCTTTACGCAGCCCCACATGCAACTGGACCCTCCGGGTTCGCTGTTTCCGAGCATCCCTAAACATAGTCCTAGACGGCATCGAAGACGAATGAAAAATCAGGCCCCAGGAAGTGCGTTGCAAGCCCTTTTCGCCCATCCAAAAGTGCCCCCAAAGGAAGGCTTTGGGTACAAGTGAACTCCCCAGGGGAGCCTTTACGCAGCCCCACATGCAACTGGACCCTCCGGGTTCGCTGTTCCTGAGCAAACCTAAACATAGCCCTAGCCGTCATCGGAGAGAAGTGAAAAATCAGGCCCCAGGAAATGCGTTGCGAGCCCTTTTCGTCCATCCAAAAGTTCCCCCAAAGGAAGGCTTTGGGTACAAGTGAACTCCCCAGGGGAGTCTTTACGCAGCCCCACATGCAACTGGACCCTCCGGGTTCGATTTTCCCGAGGAACCCTAAATATATCCCTAGCCGGCATGGGAGAAGACTGAAAATCCGGGCCCCAGAAAACGCGTTGCAAGCCCCTTTGGACAATCCAAAAGTGTCACCAAAGGAAGGCTTTGGGTACAAGAGAACTCCCCAGGGGAGCCTTTACGCAGCCCCACATGCAACTGGACCCTCCGGGTTCACTGTTCCTGAGCAAACCTAAACGTAGCCCTAGCCGTCATCGGAGATGTGTGAAAAATCATGCCCCAGGAAATGCGTTGCGAGCCCTTTTCGTCCATCCAAAAGTGCCCGCAAAGGAAGGCTTTGGGTACAAGTGAACTCCCCAGGGGAGCCTTTACGCAGCCCCACATGCAACTGGACCCACCGGGTTCGCTGTTTCCGAGCATCCCTAAACATAGCCCTAGCCGGCATCGGAGAGAAGTGAAATATCAGGCCCCAGGAAATGCGTTCCGAGCCCTTTTCGCCCATCAAAAAGTGCCCCCAAAGAAAGGCTTTGGGTACAAGTGAACTCCCCAGGGGAGCCTTTACGCAGCCCCACATGCAACTGGACCCTTCGGGATCGCTGTTTCCGAGCATCCCTAAACATATCTCTAGCCGGCATCGATGACGACTGAAAAATCAGGCCCCAGGAAATGCGTTACGAGCCCTTTTCGCCCATCCAAAAGTGCCCCCAACGGAAGGCTTTGGGTACAAGTGAACTCCCCAGGGGAGCCTTTACGCAGCCCCACATGCAACTGGACCCTCCGGGTTCGCTGTTTCCGAGAATCCCTAAACATAGACCTAGCCGGCATCGAAGATGACTGAAAAATCAGGCCCCAGGAAATGCATTACGAGCCCCTTTGGACCATCCAAAAGTGCCCCCAAAGGAAGGCTTTGTGTACAAGTGAACTCCCCAGGGGAGCCTTTACGCAGCCCCACATGCAACTGGACCCTCCGGGTTCGATTTTTCCGAGCAACCCTAAATATATCACTAGCCGGCATGGGAGAAGACGGAAAACCCGGGCCCCAGAAAACGCGTTTCAAGCCCCTTTGGACCATCCAAATGTGTCACCAAAGGAAGGCTTTGGGTACAAGTGATCTCCCCAGGGGAGCCTTTACGCAGCCCCACATGCAACTGGACCCTCCGGGTTCGATTTTTCCGAGCATCCCTAAACATAGCCCTAGACGGCATCGATGACGACTGAAAAATCAGGCCCCAGGGAATACGTTCCGAGGCATTTTCGCCCATCCAAAAGTGCCCCCAAAGGAAGGCTTTGGGTACAAGAGAACTCCCCAGGGGAGCCTTTACGCAGCCCCACATGCAACTGGACACTCCGGGTTCGCTGTTCCTGAGCAAACCTAAACGTAGCCCTAGCCGTCATCGGAGATGAGTGAAAAATCAGGCCCCAGGAAATGCGTTGCGAGCCCTTTTCGCCCATCCAAAAGTGTCACCAAAGGAAGGCTTTGGGTACAAGTGAACTCCCCAGGGGAGCCTTTACGCAGCCCCACATGCAACTGGACCCTCCGGGTTCGCTGTTTCCGAGCATCCCTAAACATAGCCCTAGCCGGAATCGGAGAGAAGTGAAATATCAGGCCCCAGGAAATGCGTTCCGAGCCCTTTTCGCCCATCCAAAAGTGCCCCCAAAGAAAGGCTTTGGGTACAAGTGAACTCCCCAGGGGAGCCTTTACGCAGCCCCACATGCAACTGGACCCTTCGGGATCGCTGTTTCCGAGCATCCCTAAACATATCTCTAGCCGGCATCGATGACGACTGAAAAATCAGGCCCCAGGAAATGCGTTGTGAGCCCTTTTCGCCCATCCAAATGTGCCCCCAAAGGAAGGCTTTGGGTACAAGTGAACTCCCCAGGGGAGCCTTTACGCAGCCCCACATGCAACTGGACCCTCCGGGTTCGCTGTTTCCGAGCATCCCTAAACATAGACCTAGCCGGCATCGAAGATGACTGAAAAATCAGGCCCCAGGAAATGCATTACGAGCCCTTTTCGCCCATCCAAAAGTGCCCCCAAAGGAAGGCTTTGTGTACAAGTGAACTCCCCAGGGGAGCCTTTACGCAGCCCCACATGCAACTGGACCCTCCGGGTTCGATTTTTCCGAGCAACCCTAAATATATCACTAGCCGGCATGGGAGAAGACGGAAAACCCGGGCCCCAGAAAACGCGTTTCAAGCCCCTTTGGACCATCCAAAAGTGTCACCAAAGGAAGGCTTTGGGTACAAGTGAACTCCCCAGGGGAGCCTTTACGCAGCCCCACATGCAACTGGACCCTCCGGGTTCGGTTTTTCCGAGCATCCCTAAACATAGCCCTAGACGGCATCTAAGACGAATGAAAAATCAAGCCCCAGGAAATGCGTTGCGAGCCCTTTTCGCCCATCCAAAAGTGTCACCAAAGGAAGGCTTTGGGTACATCTGAAGTTCCCAGGGGAGCCTTTACGCAGCCCCACATGCAACTGGACCCTCCGGGTTCACTGTTCATGAGCAAACCTAAACGTAGCCCTAGCCGTCATCAGAGACCACTGAAAAATCAGGCCCCAGGAAATGCCTTCCGAGCACTTTTCGCCCATCCAAAAGTGCCCCCAAAGGAAGGCTTTGGGTACAAGTGAACTCCCCAGGGGAGCCCTTACGCAGCCCCACATGCAACTGGACACTCGGGGTTCGCTGTTCCTGAGCAAACCTAAACATAGCCCTTGCCGTCATCGGAGAGAAGTGAAAAATCAGGCCCCAGGAAATGCGTTGCGAGCCACTACGGACCATCCAAAAGTGCCCCCAAAGGAAGGCTTTGCGTACAAGTGAACTCCCCAGGGTAGCCTTTACGCAGCCCCACATGCAACTGGACCCTCCGGGTTCGCTGTTCCTGAGCAAACCTAAACGTAGCCCTAGCCGTCATCGGAGACGAGTGAAAAATCAGGCCCCAGGAAATGCGTTGCGAGCCCTTTTCGCCCATCCAAATGTGCCCCCAAAGGAAGGCTTTGGGTACAAGTGAACTCCCCAGGGGAGCCTTTACGCAGCCCCACATGCAACTGGACCCTCGGGGTTCGCTGTTCCTGAGCAAACCTAAACGTAGCCCTAGCCGTCATCGGAGACGAGTGAAAAATCAGGCCCCAGGAAATGCATTGCAAGCCTTTTTCGCCCATCCAAATGTGCCCCCAAAGGAAGACTTTGGGTACAAGTGAACTCCCCAGGGGAGCCTTTACGCAGCCCCACATGCAACTGGACCCTCCGGGTTCGCTGTTTCCGAGCATCCCTAAACATAGCCCTAGCCGGCATCGAAGACGACTGAAAAATCAGGTCCCAGGAAATGCGTTGCGAGCCCTTTTCGCCCATCCCAAAGTGCCCCCAAAGGAAGGCTTTGGGTACAAGTGAACTCCCCAGGGGAGCCTTTACGCAGCCCCACATGCAACTGGACCCTTCGGGTTCGATTTTTCCGGGCAACCCTAAATATATCCCTAGCCGGCATGGGAGAAGACTGAAAACCCGGGCCCCAGAAAACGCGTTGCGAGCCCCTTCGGACCATCCAAAAGTGCCCCCAAAGGAAGGCTTTGGGTACAAGAGAACTCCCCAGGGGAGCCTTTACGCAGCCCCACATGCAACTGGACCCTCCGGGTTCGCTGTTCATGAGCAAAGCTTAATGTAGCCCTAGCCATCATCGGAGACGACTGAAAAATCAGGCCCCAGGAAATGCGTTGCGAGCCCCTTTGGACCATCTAAAAGTGCCCGCAAAGGAAGGCTTTGTGTACAAGTGAACTCCCCAGGGGAGCCTTTACGCAGCCCCACATGCAACTGGACTCTCCGGGTTCGCTGTTTCCGAGCATCCCTAAACATAGCCCTAGCTGGCATCGAAGACGACTGAAAAATCAGGCCCCAGGAAATGCGTTGCGAGCCCTTTTCTCCCATCCAAAAGTGTCAGCAAAGGAAGGCTTTGGGTACAAGAGAACTCCCCAGGGGAGCCTTTACGCAGCCCCACATGCAACTGGATCCTCCGGGTTCGCTGTTTCCGAGCAACCCTAAATACATCCCTAGCCTGCATGGGAGAAGACTGAAAATCCTGGCCCCAGAAAACGCGTTGCAAGCCCCTTTGGATCATCCAAAAGTGTCACCAAAGGAAGGCTTTGGGTACAAGTGAACTCCCCAGGGGAGCCTTTACGCAGCCCCACATGCAACTGGACCCTCCGGGTTCGCTGTTTCCGAGCATCCCTAAACATAGCCCTAGACGGCATCGAAGACGACTGAAAAATCAGGCCCCAGGAAATGCGTTTCGAGCCCTTTTCGCCCATCCAAAAGTGCCCCCAAAAGAAGGCTTTGGGTACAAGAGAACTCCCCAGGGGAGCCTTTACGCAGCCCCACATGCAACTGGACCCTTCGGGTTCGATTTTTCCGAGCAACCCTAAATATATCCCTAGCCGGCATGGGAGAAGACTGAAAACCCGGGCCCCAGAAAACGCGTTGCGAGCCCCTTCGGACCATCCAAAAGTGCCCCCAAAGGAAGGCTTTGGGTACAAGAGAACTCCCCAGGGGAGCCTTTACGCAGCCCCACATGCAACTGGACCCTCCGGGTTTGCTGTTTCCGAGCATCCCTAAACATAGCCCTAGCCGGCATCGAAGACGACTGAAAAATCAGGCCCCAGGAAATGCGTTCCGAGCCCTTTTCGCCCATCCAAAAGTGCCCGCAAAGGAAGGCTTTGGGTACAAGTGAACTCCCCAGGGGAGCCTTTACGCAGCCCCACATGCAACTGGACCCTCCGGGTTCGCTGTTTCCGAGCATCCCTAAACATAGCCCTAGCCGGCATCGAAGACGACTGAAAAATCAGGCCCCAGGAAATGCGTTGCGAGCCCTTTTCGCCCATCCAAAAGTGCCCTCAAAGGAAGGCTTTGGGTACAAGTGAACTCCCCAGGGGAGCCTTTACGCAGCCCCACATGCAACTGGACCCTTCGGGTTCGATTTTTCTGAGCAACCCTTAATATATCCCTAGCCGGCATGGGAGAAGACTGAAAACCCGGGCCCCAGAAAACGCGTTGCAAGCCCCTTTGGACCATCCAAAAGTGTCACCAAAGGAAGGCTTTGGGTACAAGTGAACTCCCCAGGGGAGCCTTTACGCAGCCCCACATGCAACTGGACCCTCCGGGTTCGCTGTTCATGAGCAAAACTTAACGTAGCCCTAGCCATCATCGGAGACGACTGAAAAATCAGGCCCCAGAAAACGCGTTGCGAGCCCCTTCGGACCATCAAAAAGTGTCACCAAAGGAAGGCTTTGTGTACAAGTGAACTCCCCAGGGGAGCCTTTACGCAGCCCCACATGCAACTGGACCCTCCGGGTTCGCTGTTTCCGAGCATCCCTAAACATAGCCCTAGCCGGCATCGAAGACGACTGAAAAATCAAGCCCCAGGAAACGCGTTGCGAGCCCTTTTCGCCCATCCAAAAGTGCCCCCAAAGGAAGGCTTTGGGTACAAGTGAACTCCCCAGGGGAGCCTTTACGCAGCCCCACATGCAACTGGACCCTCGGGGTTCGCTGTTCCTGAGCAAACCTAAACGTAGCCGTAGCCGTCATCGTAGACAAGTGAAAAATCAGGCCCCAGGAAATGCGTTGCGAGCCCCTTCGGACCATCAAAAAGTGTCACCAAAGGAAGGCTTTGGGTACAATGAACTCCCCAGGGGAGCCTTTACCCAGCCCCACATGCAACTGGACCCTCCGGGTTCGCAGTTTCCGAGCAAACCTAAATACATCACTAGCCCGCATGGGAGAAGACTGAAAACCGTGGCCCCAGAAAACGCGTTGCAAGCCCCTTTGGATCATCCAAAAGTGTCACCAAAGGAAGGCTTTGGGTACAAGTGAACTCCCCAGGGGAGCCTTTACCCAGCCCCACATGCAACTGGACCCTCCGGGTTCGCTGTTTCCGAGCATCCCTAAACATAGCCGTAGCCGGCATCGAAGACGACTGAAAAATCAGGCCCCAGGAAATGCGTTGCGAGCCCTTTTCGCCCATCCAAAAGTGTCAGCAAAGGAAGGCTTTGGGTACAAGAGAACTCCCCAGGGGAGCCTTTACGCAGCCCCACATGCAACTGGACCCTTCGGGTTCGATTTTTCCGAGCAACCCTAAATATATCCCTAGCCGGCATGGGAGAAGACTGAAAACCCGGGCCCCAGAAAACGCGTTGCGAGCCCCTTCGGACCATCCAAAAGTGCCCCCAAAGGAAGGCTTTGGGTACAAGAGAACTCCCCAGGGGAGCCTTTACGCAGCCCCACATGCAACTGGACCCTCCGGGTTCGCTGTTCCTGAGCAAACCTAAACGTAGCCCTAGCCGTCATCGGAGACGAGTGAATAATCAGGCCCCAGGAAATGCGTTGCGAGCCCTTTTCGCCCATCCAAATGTGCCCCCAAAGGAAGACTTTGGGTACAAGAGAACTCCCCAGGGGAGCCTTTACGCAGCCCCACATGCAACTGGACACTCCGGGTTCGCTGTTTCCGAGCATACCTAAACATAGCCCTAGACGGCATCGAAGACGACTGAAAAATCAGGCCCCAGGAAATGTGTTGCGAGCCCTTTTCGCCCATCCAAAAGTGCCCCCAAAAGAAGGCTTTGGGTACAAGTGAACTCCCCAGGGGAGCCTTTACGCAGCCCCACATGCAACTGGACCCTTCGGGTTCGATTTTTCCGGGCAACCCTAAATATATCCCTAGCCGGCATGGGAGAAGACTGAAAACCCGGGCTCCAGAAAACGCGTTTCAAGGCCCTTCGGACCATCCAAAAGTGTCACCAAAGGAAGGCTTTGGGTACAAGTGAACTCCCCAGGGGAGCCTTTACGCAGCCCCACATGCAACTGGACCCTCCGGGTTCGCTGTTTCCAAGCATCCCTAAACATAGCCCTAGACGGCATCGAAGACGAATGAAAAATCAAGCCCCAGGAAATGCGTTGCGAGCCCTTTTCGCCCATCCAAAAGTGCCCCCAAAGGAAGGCTTTGGGTACAAGAGAACTCCCCAGGGGAGCCTTTACGCAGCTTCACATGCAACTGGACCCTCCGGGTTCACTGTTCATGAGCAAAACTAAACGTAGCCCTAGCCGTCATCAGAGACCACTGAAAAATCAGGACCCAGGAAATGCGTTCCGAGCACTTTTCGCCCATCCAAAAGTGCCCCCAAAGGAAGGCTTTGGGTACAAGAGAACTCCCCAGGGGAGCCTTTACGCAGCCCCACATGCAACTGGACCCTCCGGGTTCGCTGTTCCTGAGCAAACCTAAACGTAGCCCTAGCCGTCATCGGAGACGAGTGAATAATCAGGCCCCAGGAAATGCGTTGCGAGCCCTTTTCGCCCATCCAAATGTGCCCCCAAAGGAAGACTTTGGGTACAAGAGAACTCCCCAGGGGAGCCTTTACGCAGCCCCACATGCAACTGGACACTCCGGGTTCGCTGTTTCCGAGCATACCTAAACATAGCCCTAGACGGCATCGAAGACGACTGAAAAATCAGGCCCCAGGAAATGTGTTGCGAGCCCTTTTCGCCCATCCAAAAGTGCCCCCAAAAGAAGGCTTTGGGTACAAGTGAACTCCCCAGGGGAGCCTTTACGCAGCCCCACATGCAACTGGACCCTTCGGGTTCGATTTTTCCGGGCAACCCTAAATATATCCCTAGCCGGCATGGGAGAAGACTGAAAACCCGGGCTCCAGAAAACGCGTTTCAAGGCCCTTCGGACCATCCAAAAGTGTCACCAAAGGAAGGCTTTGGGTACAAGTGAACTCCCCAGGGGAGCCTTTACGCAGCCCCACATGCAACTGGACCCTCCGGGTTCGCTGTTTCCGAGCAACCCTAAATACATCACTAGCCCGCATGGGAGAAGACTGAAAACCCTGGCCCCAGAAAACGCGTTTCAAGCCCCTTTGGATCATCCAAAAGTGTCACCAAAGGAAGGCTTTGGGTGCAAGAGAACTCCCCAGGGGAGCCTTTACGCAGCCCCACATGCAACTGGACCCTTCGGGTTCGATTTTTTCGAGCAACCCTATATATATCCCTAGGCGGCATGGGAGAAGACTGAAAACCCGGGCCCCAGAAAATGCGTTGCGAGCCCCTTCGGACCATCCAAAAGTGCCCCCAAAGGAAGGCTTTGGGTACAAGAGAACTCCCCTGGAGAGCCTTTACGCAGCCCCACATGCAACTGGACCCTCCGGGTTCGCTGTTCCTGAGCAAACCTAAACGTAGCCCTAGCCGTCATCGGAGAGGAGTGCATAATCAGGCCCCAGGAAATGAATTGCAAGCCCTTTTCGCCCATCCAAATGTGCCCCCAAAGGAAGGCTTTGGGTACAAGAGAACTCCCCAGGGGAGCCTTTACGCAGCCCCACATGCAACTGGACCCTCCGGGTTCGCTGTTCCTGAGCAAACCTAAACGTAGCCCTGGCCGTCATGGCAGACGACTGAAAAATCAGGCACCAGGAAATGCGTTGCAAACCCCTTTGGACCATCGAAAAGTGCCCCTAAAGGAAGGCTTTGCATACTAGTGAACTCCCCAGGGGAGCCTTTACGAAGCCCCATATGCAACTGGACCCTCCGAGTTCGCTGTTTCCGAGCATCCCTAAACATAGCCCTAGCAGTCATCGGAGACGACTGAAAAATCAGGCGCCAGGAAATACGTTCCGAGCTCCTTTGGACCATCCAAAAGTGTCACCAAAGGAAGGCTTTAGATACAAGTGAACTCCCCAGGGGAGCCTTTACGCAGCCCCACATGCAACTGGACCGTCCGGGTTAGATTTTTCGAAAAACCCTAAATATATCCCTAGCCGGCATGGGAGAAGACTGAAAATCCTGGCCCCAGAAAACGCGTTGCAAGCCTCTTTGGACCATCCAAAAGTGTCACCAAAGGACGGCTTTGGGTACAAGTGAACTCCCCAGGGGAGCCTTTACGCAGCCCCATATGCAACTGGACCCTCCGAGTTCGCAGTTTCCGAGGATCCCTAAACATAGCCCTAGCCGGCATCGAAGACGACTGAAAAATCAGGCCCCAGGAAAATGCGTTGCGAGACCTTTTCGCCCATCCAAAAGTGACTGCAAAGGAAGGCTTTGGGTACAAGTGATCTCCCCAGGGGAGCCTTTACGCAGCCCCACATGCAACTGGACCCTCCGTGTTCGCTGTTCCTGAGCAAATCTAAACGTAGCCAAAGCCGTCATCGCAGACGACTGAAAAATCAGGCCCCAGGAAATGCGTTCCGAGGCATTTTCGCCCATCCAAAAGTGCCCCCAAAGGAAGGCTTTGGGTACAAGAGAACTCCCCAGGGGAGCCTTTACCCAGCCCCACATGCAAATGGACCCTTCGGGTTCGATTTTTCCGAGCAACCCTAAATATAACCCTAGCCGGCATGGGAGAAGACTGAAAACCCGGGCCCCAGAAAACGCGTTGCAAGCCCCTTTGGACCATCCAAAAGTGTCACCAAAGGAAGGCTTTGGGTACAAGAGAACTCCCCAGGGGAGCCTTTACGCAGCCCCACATGCAAATGGACCCTCCGGGTTCGCTGTTCCTGAGCAAACCTAAACGTAGCCCTGGCCGTCATCGGAGACGACTGAAAAATCAGGCCCCAGGAAATGCGTTGCGAGCCCCTTAGGACCATCCAAAAGTGCCCCCAAAGGAAGGCTTTGGGTACATCTGAAGTTCCCAGAGGAGCCTTTACGCAGCCCCACATGCAACTGGACCCTCCGAGTTCGCTGTTTCCGAGCATCCCTAAACATAGCTCTAGCAGTCATCGGAGACGACTGAAAAATCAGGCCCCAGGAAATGCGTTGCGAGCCATTTTCGCACATCCAAAAGTGCCCGTAAAGGAAGGCTTTGGGTACAAGTGATCTCCCCAGGGGAGCCTTTACGCAGCCCCACATGCAACTGGACCCTCCGGGTTCGCTGTTCCTGAGCAAACCTAAACGTAGCCCTGGCCGTCATCGCAGATGTGTGAAAAATCAGGCCCCAGGAAATGCGTTCCGAGCCCATTTCGCCCATCCAAATGTGCCCCCAAAAGTAGACTTTGGGTACAGCTGAACTCCCCAGGGGAGCCTTTACGCAGCCCCACATGCAACTGGACCCTCCGGGTTCGCTGTTTCCGAGCATCCCTAAACATAGCCCTAGCTGGCATCGATGACGACTGAAAAATCAGGCCCCAGGAAATGCGTTGCAAGCCCTTTTCGCCCATCCAAAAGTGCCCCCAAAGGAAGGCTTTGGGTACAAGTGAACTCCCCAGGGGAGCCTTTACGCAGCCCCACATGCAACTGGACCCTCCGTGTTCGCTGTTCCTGAGCAAATCTATACGTAGCCAAAGCCGTCATCGCAGACGACTGAAAAATCAGGCCCCAGGAAATGCGTTCCGAGGCCTTTTCGCCCATCCAAAAGTGCCCCCAAAAGTAGACTTTGGGTACAGCTGAACTCCCCAGGGGAGCCTTTACACAGCCCCACATGCAACTGGACCCTCCGGGTTCCATTTCTCCGAGCAACCCTAAATATATCCCTAGGCGGCATGGAAGAAGACTGAAAAATCAGGCCCCAGGAAATGCGTTGCGAGCCCTTTTCGCCCATCCAAAAGTGCCCCCAAAGGAAGGCTTTTGGTACAAGTGAACTCCCCAGGGGAGCCTTTACGCAGCCCCACATGCATCTGGACCCTCCGGGTTCGATTTTTCCGAGCAACCCCAAATATATCCCTAGCCGGCATTGGAGAAGACTGAAAACCCGGGCCCCAGAAAACGCGTTGCAAGCCCCTTTGGACCATCCAAAAGTGTCACCAAAGGAAGGGTTTTGGTACAAGAGAACTCCCCAGGGGAGCCTTTACGCAGCCCCACATGCAACTGGACCCTCCGGGTTCGCTGTTCCTGAGCAAACCGAAATGTAACCCTAGCCGTCATCGCAGATGTGTGAAAAATCAGGCCCCAGGAAATGCGTTCCGAGACCTTTTCGCCCATCCAAATGTGCCCCCAAAGGAAGACTTTGGGTACAAGAGAACTCCCCAGGGGAGCCTTTACGCAGCCCCACATGCAACTGGACCCTCCAGGTTCGCTGTTCCTGAGCAAACCTAAACGTAGCCCTGGCCGTCATAGGAGACGACTGAAAAATCAGGCCCCAGGAAATGCATACCGAGCCCCTTTGGACCATCCAAAAGTGCCCCCAAAGGAAGGCTTTGGGTACTTCTGAAGTTCCCAGGGGAGCCTTTACGCAGCCCCACATGCAACTGGACCCTCCGCGTTCGCTGTTTCTGAGCATCCCTAAACATAGCCCTGGCCGTCATAGGAGACGACTGAAAAATCAGGCCCCAGGAAATGCGTTACGAGCCCTTTTCGCCCATCCAAAAGTGCCCGCAAAGGAAGGCTTTGGGTACAAGAGAACTCCCCAGGGGAGCCTTTACGCAGCCCCACATGCAACTGGACCCTCCGGGTTCGCTGTTCCTGAGCAAACCGAAATGTAGCCCTGGCCGTCATCGCAGATGTGTGAAAAATCAGGCCCCAGGAAATGCGTTCCGAGCCCTTTTCTCCCATCCAAAAGTGCCCCCAAAGGAAGGCTTTGGGTACAATTGAACTCCCCAGGGGAGCCTTTACGCAGCCCCACATGCAACTGGACCCTTCGGGTTCGATTTTTCCGAGTAACCCTAAATATATCCCTAGCCGGCATGGGAGAAGACTGAAAACCCGGGCCCCAGAAAACGCGTTGCAAGCCCCTTTGGACCATCCAAAAGTGTCACCAAAGGAAGGCTTTGGGTACAAGAGAACTCCCCAGGGGAGCCTTTACGCAGCCCCACATGCAACTGGACCCTCCGGGTTCGCTGTTCCTGAGCAAACCTAAACGTAGCCCTGGCCGTCATCGGAGACGACTGAAAAATCAGGCCCCAGGAAATGTGTTGCGAGCCCTTTTCGCCCATCCAAAAGTGTCACCAAAGGAAGGCTTTGGGTACAAGAGAACTCCCCAGGGGAGCCTTTACGCAGCCCCACATGCAACTGGACCCTCCGGGTTCGCTGCTCCTGAGCAAACCTAAACGTAACCCTGGCCGTCGTAGGAGACGACTGAAAAATCAGGCCCCAGGAAATGCGTTACGAGCCCTTTTCGCCCATCCAAAAGTGCCCCCAAAGGAAGGCTTTGGGTACAAGTGAACTCCCCAGGGGAGCCTTTACGCAGCCCCACATGCAACTGGACCCTCCGGGTTCGATTTTTCCGAGCAACCCTAAATATATCACTAGCCAGCATGGGAGAAGACTGAAAACCCGGGCCCCAGAAAACGCGTTGCAATCCACTTTGGACCATCCAAAAGTGTCACCAAAGGAAGGCTTTGGTTAAAAGAGAACTCCCCAGGGGAGCCTTTACGCAGCCCCACATGCAACTGGACCCTCCGCGTTCGCTGTTCCTGAGCAAACCTAAACGTAGCCCTAGCCGTCATCGGAGACGACTGAAAAATCAGGCCCCAGGAAATGCGTTGCGAGCCCTTTTCGCCCATCCAAAAGTGTCACCAAAGGAAGGCTTTGGGTACATCTGAAGTTCCCAGGGGAGCCTTTACGCAGCCCCACATGCAACTGGACCCTCCGGGTTCAATTTTTCCGAGCAACCCTAAACATAACACTAGCCGGCATGGGAGAAGACTGAAAACCCGGGCCCCAGTAAACACGTTGCAAGCCCCTTTGGACCATCCAAAAGTGCCCCCAAAGGAAGTCTTTGGGTACATCTTAAGTTCCCAGGGGAGCCTTTACGCAGCCCCATATGCAACTGGACCCTCCGAGTTCGCTGTTTCCGAGCATCCCTAAACATAGCCCTAGCAGTCATCGGAGACGACTGAAAAATCAGGCCCCAGGAAATGCGTTACGAGCCCTTTTCGCCCATCCAAAAGTGCCCGCAAATTAAGGCTTTGGGTACAAGTGATCTCCCCAGGGGAGCCTTTACGCAGCCCCACATGCAACTGGACCCTCCGGGTTCGCTGTTCCTGAGGAAACCGAAATGTAGCCCTAGCCGTCATCGCAGATGTGTGAAAAATCAGGCCCCAGGAAATGCGTTCCGAGCCCTTTTCGCCCATCCAAATGTGCCCCCAAATGAAGACTTTGGGTACAAGAGAACTCCCCAGGGGAGCCTTTACGCAGCCCCACATGCAACTGGACCCTCCGGGTTCGCTGTTTCCGAGCATCCCTAAACATAGCCCTAGACGGCATCGAAGACGACTGAAAAATCAGGCCCCAGGAAATGCGTTGCGAGCCCTTTTCGCCCATCCAAAAGTGTCACCAAAGGAAGGCTTTGGGTACAAGTGAACTCCCTAGGAGAGCCTTTACGCAGCCCCACATGCAACTGGACCCTCCGGGTTCGCTGTTCCTGAGCAAATCTAAACATAGCCCTGACCGTCATCGCAGACGAATGAAAAATCAGGCCCCAGGAAATGCGTTGTGAGCCGCTTTGGACCATCCAAAAGTGCCCCCAAAGGAAGGCTTTGGGTACATCTGAAGTTCCCAGGGGAGCCTTTACGCAGCCCCACATGCAACTGGACCCTCCGGGTTCGATTTTTCCGAGCAACCCTAAATATATCACTAGCCAGCATGGGAGAAGACTGAAAACCCGGGCCCCAGAAAACGCGTTGCAAGCCCCTTTGGACCATCCAAAAGTGTCACCAAAGGAAGGCTTTGGGTACAAGTGAACTCCCCAGAGGAGCCTTTACGCAGCCCCACATGCAACTGGACCCTCGGGGTTCGCTGTTTCTGAGCATCCCTAAACATAGCCCTAGCAGTCATCGGAGACGACTGAAAAATCAGGCCCCAGGAAATGCGTTGCGAGCCCTTTTCGCCCATCCAAAAGTGCCCCCAAAGGAAGGCTTTGGGTACATCTGAAGTTCCCAGGGGAGCCTTTACGCAGCCCCACATGCAACTGGACCCTCCGGGTTCGCTGTTCCTGAGCAAACCTAAACGTAGCGCTGGCCGTCATCGGAGACGACTGAAAAATCAGGCCCCAGGAAATGTGTTGCGAGCCCTTTTCTCCCATCCAAAAGTGTCACCAAAGGAAGGCTTTGGGTACAAGTGAACTCCCCAGGAGAGCCTTTACGCAGCCCAACATGCAACTGGACCCTCCGAGTTCGCTGTTTCCGAGCAACCCTAAATATATCACTAGTCAGCATGGGAAAAGACTGAAAACCCGGGCCCCAGAAAACGCGTTGCAATCCACTTTGGACCATCCAAAAGTGTCACCAAAGGAAGGCTTTGGGTACAAGAGAACTCCCCAGGGGAGCCTTTACGCAGCCCCACATGCAACTGGACCCTCCGGGTTCGCTGTTCCTGAGCAAACCTAAACGTAGCCCTAGCCGTCATCGGAGACGACTGAAAAATCAGGCCCCAGGAAATGCGTTGCGAGCCCTTTTCTCCCATCCAAAAGTGTCACCAAAGGAAGGCTTTGGGTACATCTGAAGTTCCCAGGGGAGCCTTTACGCAGCCCCACATGCAACTGGACCCTCCGGGTTCAATTTTTCCGAGCAACCCTAAACATAACACTAGCCGGCATGGGAGAAGACTGAAAACCCGGGCCCCAGTAAACACGTTGCAAGCCCCTTTGGACCATCCAAAAGTGCCCCCAAAGGAAGGCTTTGGGTACATCTGAAGTTCCCAGGGGAGCCTTTACGCAGCCCCACATGCAACTGGACCCTCCGAGTTCGCTGTTTCCGAGCATCCCTAAACATAGCCCTAGCAGTCATCGGAGACGACTGAAAAATCAGGCCCAAGGAAATGCGTTACGAGCCCTTTTCGCCCATCCAAAAGTGCCCGCAAAGGAAGGCTTTGGGTACAAGTGATCTCCCCAGGGGAGCCTTTACTCAGCCCCACATGCAACTGGACCCTCCGGGTTCGCTGTTCCTGAGCAAACCGAAATGTAGCCCTGGCCGTCATCGCAGATGTGTGAAAAATCAGGCCCCAGGAAATGCGTTCCGAGCCCTTTTCGCCCATCCAAAAGTGCCCCCAAAGGAAGGCTTTGGGTACAAGAGAACTCCCCAGGGGAGCCTTTACGCAGCCCCACATGCAACTGGACCCTCCGGGTTCGCTGTTTCCGATCATCCCTAAACATAGCCCTAGCCGGCATCGAAGACGACTGAAAAATCAGGCCCCAGGGAATGCGTTGCGAGCCCTTTTCTCCCATCCAAAAGTGTCACCAAAGGAAGGCTTTGGGTACAAGTGATCTCCCCAGGGGAGCCTTTACGCAGCCCCACATGCAACTGGACCCTCCGGGTTCGCTGTTTCCAAGCATCCCTAAACATAGCCCTAGCCGGCATCGATGACGACTGAAAAATCAGGCCCCAGGAAATGCGTTACGAGACCATTTCGCCCATCCAAAGGTGCCCCCAAAGGAAGGCTTTGTGTACAAGTGAACTCCCCAGGGGAGCCTTTACACAGCCCCACATGCAACTGGACCCTCCGGGTTCGCTGTTCCTGAGCAAACCTAAAGGTAGCCCTAGCCGTCATCGGAGACGAGTAAAAAATCAGGACCCAGGAAATGCGTTGCGAGCCCCTTTGGACCATCCAAAAGTGCCCCCAAAGGAAGGCTTTGGGTACAAGTGAACTCCCCAGGGGAGCCTTTACGCAGCCCTACATGCAACTGGACCCTCCGGGTTCGCTGTTTCCTGAATAAACCTAAACGTAGCCCTGGCCGTCATAGGAGACGACTGAAAAATCAGGCCCCAGGAAATGCGTTGCGAGCCCCTTCGGACCATCCAAAAGTGCCCCCAAAGGAAGGCTTTGGGTACATCTGAAGTTCCCAGTGGAGCCTTTACGCAGCCCCACATGCAACTGGACCCTTCGGGTTCGATTTTTCCCAGCAACCCTAATTATATCCCTAACCGGCATGGGAGAAGACTGAAAAATCGGGCCCCAGAAAACGCGTTGCAAGCCCCTTTGGACCATCCAAAAGAGTAACCAAAGGAAGGCTTTGGGTACATCTGAAGTTCCCAGTGGAGCCTTTACGCAGCCCCACATACAACTGGACCCTCCGGGTTCGCTGTTCCTCAGCAAACCTAAACGTAGCCCTGGCCGTCATCGGAGACGAGTGAAAAATCAGGCCCCAGGAAATGCGTTCCGAGGCCTTTTCGCCCATCCAAAAATGCCCCCAAAGAACGTCTTTGGGTAAATGTGAACTCCCCAGGGGAGCCTTTACGCAGCCCCACATGCAACTGGACCCTCCGAGTTCTCTGTTTCCGAGCATCCCTAAACATAGCCCTAGCCGGCATCGAAGACGAGTGAAAAATCAGGCCTCAGGAAATGCGTTACAAGCCCCTTTGGACCATCCAAAAGTGCCCCCAAAGGAAGGCTTTGGGTACAAGAGAACTCCCCAGGGGAGCCTTTACGCAGCCCCACATGCAACTGGACCCTTCGGGTTCGATTTTTCCTAGCAACCCTATATCACAGAATCACAGAATTTTCTAGGTTGGAAGAGACCTCAAGATCATCGAGTCCAACCTCTGACCTAAAACTAACAGTCCCCACTAAACCATATCCCTAAGCTCTACATCTAAACGTCTTTTGAAGACTTCCAGGGATGGTGACTCCACCACCTCCCTGGGCAGCCCGTTCCAATGCCTCACAACCCTTTCAGTAAAGAAATTCTTCCTGACATCTAACCTAAAACTCCCCTGGCGTAACTTTAGCCCATTCCCCCTCGTCCTGTCACCAGGCACATGGGAGAACAGGCCAACCCCCACCTCGCTACAGCCTCCTTTAATGTACTTATACAGAGCAATAAGGTCACCCCTGAGCCTCCTCTTCTCTAGGCTGAACAAGCCCAGCTCCTTCAGCCGCTCCTCGTAGGACTTGCTCTCCAGGCCCGTCACCAGCTTTGTCGCCCTTCTTTGGACCCGCTCAAGCACCTCGATGTCCTTCTTGTAGCGAGGGGCCCAAAACTGAACACAGTACTCGAGGTGCGGCCTCACCAGAGCCGAGTACAGGGGGACGATCACCTCCCTAGCCCTGCTGGTCACAGTGTTTCTGATACAAGCCAGGATGCCGTTGGCCTTCTTGGCCACCAGAGCACACTGCTGGCTCATATTCAGCCGACTGTCCACCATCACTCCCAGGTCCTTCTCTGCCTGGCAGCTCTCCAACCATTCCTCTCCCAGCCTGTAGTTCTGCTTGGGGTTATTGTGCCCCAGGTGCAGGACCCGGCACTTGGCCTTGTTGAACTTCATACAGTTGACCTCAGCCCACCGGTGCAGCCTATCCAGATCCTCCTGCAGAGCCTTCCTACCCTCGAGCAGATCGACACACGCACCTAGCTTGGTGTCATCTGCAAACTTACTGAGGGTGCACTCAATGCCGTCATCCAGATCATTGATGAAGATGTTAAAGAGGACCGGCCCCAGCACCGAGCCCTGGGGGACGCCACTAGTGACTGGCCTCCAACTGGACTTGGCTCCATTCACCACAACTCTTTGGGCCCGGCTATCCAGCCAGTTTCTAACCCAACGAAGCGTGCGCCAGTCCAAGCCAAGAGCAGCCAGTTTCTTGAGGAGAATGCTGTGGGAGACGGTGTCAAAAGCCTTGCTGAAGTCAAGGTAGACCACATCCACAGCCTTTCCCTCATCCACCCAGCGCGTCACTTTGTCGTAGAAGGACATCAGGTTCGTCAAGCAGGACCTGCCTTCCATAAACCCATGCTGGCTGGGCCTGATCGCCTGTTTGCCCTTCAAGTGCCGCATGATGACTCCCAAGAGGATCTGCTCCATGAGCTTCCCTGGTACTGAGGTCAAACTGACCGGCCTGTAGTTCCCCGGGTCTGCCCTTCGGCCCTTCTTGTAGATGGGCGTCACATTTGCTAGCCGCCAGTCAGCTGGGACCTCCCCCGATAGCCAGGACTGCTGATAAATGATGGATAGGGGCTTGGCCAGCTCATCTGCCAGTTCTCTCAGTACCCTTGGGTGGATCCCATCCGGCCCCATCGATTTGTGGACATCCAAGTGCCGTAGCAGGTCACCAACCAGTTCTTCGTGGATGGTGAGGGCCACATCCTGCTCCCCGTCCCCTTCCACCAGTTCTGGGTACTGGGTATCCAGAGAGCAACCGGTTTTGCCGCTAAAGACTGAGGCAAAGAAGGCATTGAGCACCTCCGCCTTTTCCTCATCTCTTGTAACTAAGTTTCCCCCTGCATCCAGTAAAGGATGGAGATTCTCCCTAGTCCTCCTTTTTGTGTTGATGTATTTATAAAAGCGTTTTTTATTATCTTTAACGGCAGTAGCCAGATTGAGCTCCAGACGAGCTTTGGCCTTCCTAATCTTGTCCCTGCACAGCCTCGCTACATCCTTATAGTCCTCCTTAGTGGCCTGCCCAATTTTCCAAAGATTATAAACCCTCTTTTTTCTCCTAAGCTCAAGCCACAATTCTCTGTTGAGCCAGGCTGGTCTTCTTCCCCGCTGGCTCATCTTTGGGCGCATGGGAATAGACCGCTCCTGCGCCATTAGGATTTGCCTCTTAAAGAGCGCCCAGCCTTCCTGGACCCCTCTGCCCTTCAGAACCGCCTCCCATGGGACTCCACCAACTAGTGTCCTGAGCAGCCCAAAGTCAGCCCTCCGAAAGTCCAATACAGTGGTTTTACTGGTTCCCTTCCTGGCCCCGCCAAGGATAGTGAACTCCACCATTTCGTGGTCACTCTGCCCAAGACTGTTCCCGACAATCACATCCTCCACCAGTCCTTCTCTGTTTGTGAAGAGAAGGTCTAGCAGGGCACCACCCCTGGTAGGTTCACTAATCAGCTGCGTCAGGAAGCTATCTTCCACTTTCTCCAGAAACCTCCTAGACTGCTTCCTCTGGGCTGTGTTGTGCTTCCAGGATATGTCAGGGAAGTTGAAGTATATATATATCCCTAGCCGGCATGGGAGAAGACTGTAAACCCGGGACCCAGAAAACGCGTTGCAAGCCCCTTTGGACCATTCAAAAGTGTCATCAAAGGAAGGCTTTGGGTACAAGAGAACTCCCCAGGGGAGCCTTTACGCAGCCCCACATGCAACTGGACCCTCCGAGTTCGCTGTTCATGAGCAAACCTAAACGTAGCCCTAGCCATCATCGGAGACGACTGAAAAATCAGGCCCCAGGAAATGCGTTGCGAGCCCCTTTGGACCATCCAAAAGTGCCCCCAAAGGAAGGCTTTGGGTACAAGTGAACTCCCCAGGGGAGCCTTTACGCAGCCCCACATGCAACTGGACCCTCTGGGTTCGCTGTTTCCGAGCATCCCGAAACATAGCCCTAGCCGTCATCGGAGACTACTGAAAAATGAGGCCCCAGGAAAGGAGTTGCGAACCCTTTTTGCACATCCAAAAGAGCCCCCAAAGGAAGGCTTTGGGTACAAAAGAACTCCCCAGGGGAGCCTTTACGCAGCCCCACATGCAACTGGACCCTTCGGGTTCGATTTTTCCTAGCAACCCTAAATATATCACTAGCCAGCATGGGAGAAGACTGAAAACCCGGGCCCCAGAAAACGCGTTGCAAGCCCCTTTGGACCATCCAAAAGTGTCACCAAAGGAAGGCTTTGGGTACAAGAGAACTCCCCAGGGGAGCCTTTACGCAGCCCCACATGCAACTGCAACCTCCGGGTTCTCTGTTCATGAGCAAACCTAAACGTAGCCCTAGCCGACATCAGAGACAACTGAAAAATCAGGCCCCAGGAAATGCATTGCAAGCCCCTTCGGACCATCCAAAAGTGCCCGCAAAGGAAGGCTTTCGGTACAAGTGATCTCCCCAGGGGAGCCTTTACGCAGCCCCACATGCAACTGGACCCTCTGGGTTCGCTGTTCCTGAACAAACCTAAACGTAGCCCTAGCCGTCTTCGAAGAGGTCTGAAAAATCAGGCCCCAGGAAATGCGTTGCAAGCCCTTTTCGCCCATCCAAAAGTGCCCGCAAAGGAAGGCTTTGTGTACAAGTGATCTCCCCAGGGGAGCCTTTACGCAGCCCCACATGCAACTGGACCCTCCGGGTTCGCTGTTTCCAAGCATCCCTAAACATAGCCCTAGCCGGCATCGATGACGACTGAAAAATCAGGCCCCAGGAAATGCGTTACGAGACCATTTCGCCCATCCAAAGGTGCCCCCAAAGGAAGGCTTTGTGTACAAGTGAACTCCCCAGGGGAGCCTTTACGCAGCCCCACATGCAACTGGACCCTCCGGGTTCGATTTTTCCGAGCAACCGTAAATATATCACTAGCCGGCATGGGAGAAGACTGAAAACCCGGGCCCCAGAAAACGCGTTGCAAGCCCCTTTGGACCATCCAAAAGTGTCACCAAAGGAAGGCTTTGGGTACAAGTGAACTCCCCAGGGGAGCCTTTACGCAGCCCTACATGCAACTGGACCCTCCGGGTTCGCTGTTTCCTGAATAAACCTAAACGTAGCCCTGGCCGTCATAGGAGACGACTGAAAAATCAGGCCCCAGGAAATGCGTTGCGAGCCCCTTCGGACCATCCAAAAGTGCCCCCAAAGGAAGGCTTTGTGTACATCTGAAGTTCCCAGTGGAGCCTTTACGCAGCCCCACATGCAACTGGACCCTTCGGGTTCGATTTTTCCGAGCAACCCTAATTATATCCCTAACCGGCATGGGAGAAGACTGAAAAATCGGGCCCCAGAAAACGCGTTGCAAGCCCCTTTGGACCATCCAAAAGAGTAACCAAAGGAAGGCTTTGGGTACATCTGAAGTTCCCAGTGGAGCCTTTACGCAGCCCCACATACAACTGGACCCTCCGGGTTCGCTGCTCATGAGCAAACCTAAAGGTAGCCCTAGCCGTCATCGGAGACGACTGAAAAATCAGGCCCCAGGAAATGCGTTGCAAGCCCCTTTGGACCATCCAAAAGTGCCCGCAAAGGAAGGCTTTGGGTACAAGAGATCTCCCCAGGGGAGCCTTTACGCAGCCCCACATGCAACTGGACCCTCCGGGTTCGCTGCTTACGATCATCCCTAAACATAGCCCTAGCCGGCATCGATGACGACTGAAAAATCAGGCCCCAGGAAATGCGTTACGAGACCATTTCGCCCATCCAAAAGTGCCCCCAAAGGAAGGCTTTGGGTACAAGTGAACTCCCCAGGGGAGCCTTTACGCAGCCCCACATGCAACTGGACCCTTCGGGTTCACTGTTTCCGAGCATCCCTAAACCTAGCCCTAGCCGGCATCGATGACGACTGAAAAATCAGGCCCCAGGAAATGCGTTACGAGACCATTTCGCCCATCCAAAAGTGCCACCAAAGGAAGGCTTTGGATACAAGTGAACTCCCCAGGGGAGCCTTTACGCAGCCCCACATGCAACAGGACCCTCCGGGTTCGATTTTTCCGAGCAACCCTAAATATATCACTAGCCGGCATGGGAGAAGACTGAAAACCCGGGCCCCAGAAAACGCGTTGCAAGCCCCTTTGGACCATCCAAAAGTGTCACCAAAGGAAGGGTTTGGGTACAAGTGAACTCCCCAGGGGAGCCTTTACGCAGCCCCACATGCAACTGGACCCTCCGGGTTCGCTGTTCATGAGCAAACCTAAACGTAGCCCTAGCCGTCATCGGAGACAACTGAAAAATCAGGCCCCAGGAAATGTGTTGCAAGCCCCTTTGGACCATCCAAAAGTGCCCGCAAAGGAAGGCTTTGGGTACAAGTGATCTCCCCAGGGGAGCCTTTACGCAGCCCCACATGCAACTGGACCCTCCGGGTTCGCTGTTCCTGAGCAAACCTAAACGTAGCCCTTGCCGTCATCGGAGACGACTGAAAAATCAGGCCCCAGGAAATGCATTGCGAGCCCCTTCGGACCATCCAAAAGTGCCCCCAAAGGAAGGCTTTGGGTACAAGTGAACTCCCCAGGGGAGCCTTTACGCAGCCCCACATGCAACTGGACCCTTCGGGTTCGCTGTTCCTGAGCAAACCTAAACGTAGCCCTTGCCGTCATCGGAGACGACTGAAAAATCAGGCCCCAGGAAATGCATTGCGAGCCCCTTCGGACCATCCAAAAGTGCCCCCAAAGGAAGGCTTTGGGTACAAGAGAACTCCCCAGGGGAGCCTTTACGCAGCCCCACATGCAACTGGACCCTCCGGGTTCGCTGTTCCTGAGCAAACCTAAACGTAGCCCTTGCCGTCATCGATGACGACTGAAAAATCAGGCCCCAGGAAATGCATTGCGAGCCCCTTCGGACCATCCAAAAGTATCACCAAAGGAAGGCTTTGGGTACAAGAGAACTCCCCAGGGGAGCCTTTACGCAGCCCCACATGCAACTGGACCCTCCGGGTTCGCTGTTCCTGAGCAAACCTAAACGTAGCCCTTGCCGTCATCGGAGACGACTGAAAAATCAGGCCCCAGGAAATGCATTGCGAGCCCCTTCGGACCATCCAAAAGTGCCCCCAAAGGAAGGCTTTGGGTACAAGTGAACTCCCCAGGGGAGCCTTTACGCAGCCCCACATGCAACTGGACCCTTCGGGTTCGCTGTTTCCGAGCATCCCTAAACATAGCCCTAGCCTGCATCGATGACGACTGAAAAATCAGGCCCCAGGAAATGCGTTGCGAGCCCCTTTGGACCATCCAAAAGTGCCCCCAAAGGAAGGCTTTGGGTACAAGTGAACTCCCCAGGGGAGCCTTTACGCAGCCCCACATGCAACTGGACCCTCCGGGTTCGATTTTTCCGAGCAACCCTAAATATATCCCTAGCCGGCATCGATGATGACTGAAAAATCAGGCCCCAGGAAATGCGTTGCGAGCCCCTTAGAACCATCCAAAAGTGCCCCCAAAGGAAGGCTTTGGATACAAGTGAACTCCCCAGGGGAGCCTTTACGCAGCCCCACATGCAACTGGACCCTCCGGGTTCGATTTTTCCGAGCAACACTAAATATATCACTAGCCGGCATGGGAGAAGACTGAAAACCCGGGCCCCAGAAAATGCGTTGCAAGCCCCTTTGGACCATCCAAAAGTGTCACCAAAGGAAGGCTTTGGGTACAAGTGAACTCCCCAGGGGAGCCTTTACGCAGCCCCACATGCAACTGGACCCTCCGGGTTCGCTGTTCCTGAGCAAACCTAAACGTAGCCCTATCCGTCATCGGAGACGACTGAAAAATCAGGCCCCAGGAAATGCGTTCCGAGGCCTTTTCGTCCATCCAAAAGTGCCCGCAAAGGAAGACTTTGGGTACAAGTGAACTCCCCAGGGGAGCCTTTACGCAGCCCCACATGCAACTGGACCCTCCGGGTTCGCTGTTCCTGAGCAAACCTAAAGATAGCCCTGACCGTCATCGGAGACGACTGAAAAATCAGGCCCCAGGAAATGCGTTGCGAGCCCCTTAGGACCATCCAAAAGTGCCCCCAAAGGAAGGCTTTGGGTACAAGTGAACTCCCCAGGGGAGCCTTTACGCAGCCCCACATGCAACTGGACCCTCCGGGTTCGCTGTTCCGGAGCAAACCTAAAGGTAGCCCTAGCCGTCATCGGAGACGAGTGAAAAATCAGGCCCCAGGAAATGCGTTACGAGACCATTTCGCCCATCCAAAAGTGCCCCCAAAGGAAGGCTTTGTGTACAAGTGAACTCCCCAGGGGAGCCTTTACGCAGCCCCACATGCAACTGGACCCTCCGGGTTCGATTTTTCCGAGCAACCCTAAATATATCACTAGCCGGCATGGGAGAAGACTGAAAACCCGGGCCCCAGAAAACGCGTTGCAAGCCCCTTTGGACCATCCAAAAGTGTCACCAAAGGAAGGCTTTGGGTACAAGTGAACTCCCCAGGGGAGCCTTTACGCAGCCCCACATGCAACTGGACCCTCCGGGTTCGCTGTTCCTGAGCAAACCTAAACGTAGCCCTGGCCGTCATCGGAGACGACTGAAAAATCAGGCCCCAGGAAATGCGTTGCGAGCCCTTTTCGTCCATCCAAAAGTGCCCGCAAAGGAAGTCTTTGGGTACAAGTGATCTCCCCAGGGGAGCCTTTACACAGCCCCACATGCAACTGGACCCTCCGGGTTCGCTGTTCCTGAGCAAACCTAAAGGTAGCCCTAGCCGTCATCGGAGACGAGTGAAAAATCAGGACCCAGGAAATGCGTTCCCAGGCCTTTTCGCCCATCCAAATGTGCCTCCAAAGGAAGATTTTGGGTACAAGAGAACTCCCCAGGGGAGCCTTTACGCAGCCCCACATGCAACTGGACCCTCCGGGTTCGCTGTTTCCGAGCATCCCTAAACATAGCCCTAGACGGCATCGAAGACGAATGAAAAATCAGGCCCCAGGAAATGCGTTGCGAGCCCTTTTCGCTCATCCAAAAGTGCCCGCAAAGGAAGACTTTGGGTACAAGTGAACTCCCCAGGGGAGCCTTTACGCAGCCCCACATGCAACTGGACCCTCCGGGTTCGCTGTTCATGAGCAAACCTAAACATATCCATTGCCGTCATCGGAGACGACTGAAAAATCAGGCCCCAGGAAATGCGTTGCGAGCCCCTTTGGACCATCCAAAAGTGCCCCCAAAGGAAGGCTTTGGGTACAAGTGAACTCCCCAGGGGAGCCTTTACACAGCCCCACATGCAACTGGACCCTCCGGGTTCGCTGTTTCCGATCATCCCTAAATATAGCCCTAGCCGGCATAGAAGACGACTGAAAAATCAGGCCCCAGGAAATGCGTTGCAAGCCCCTTAGGACCATCCAAAAGTGCCCCCAAAGGAAGGCTTTGGGTACAAGAGAACTCCCCAGGGGAGCCTTTACGCAGCCCCACATGCAACTGGACCCTCCGGGTTCGCTGTTCCTGAGCAAACCTAAACGTAGCCCTGGCCGTCATAGGAGACGACTGAAAAATCAGGCCCCAGGAAATGCGTTGCGAGCCCTTTTCGTCGATCCAAAAGTGCCCCCAAAGGAAGGCTTTGGGTACAAGTGAACTCCCCAGGGGAGCCTTTACGCAGCCCCACATGCAACTGGACCCTCCGGGTTCGATTTTTCCGAGCAACACTAAATATATCACTAGCCGGCATGGGAGAAGACTGAAAAAATCAGGCCCCAGGAAATGCGTTGCAAGCCCCTTAGGACCATCCAAAAGTGCCCCCAAAGGAAGGCTTTGGGTACAAGTGATCTCCCCAGGGGAGCCTTTACACAGCCCCACATGCAACTGGACCCTCCGGGTTCGCTGTTCCTGAGCAAACCTAAAGGTAGCCCTAGCCGTCATCGGAGACGAGTGAAAAATCAGGCCCCAGGAAATGCGTTCCCAGGCCTTTTCGCCCATCCAAATGTGCCCCCAAAGGAAGACTTTGGGTACAAGAGAACTCCCCAGGGGAGCCTTTACGCAGCCCCACATGCAACTGGACCCTCCGGGTTCGCTGTTTCCGAGCATCCCTAAACATAGCCCTAGACGGCATCGAAGACGAATGAAAAATCAGGCCCCAGGAAATGCGTTGCGAGCCCTTTTCGCCCATCCAAAAGTGCCCGCAAAGGAAGGCTTTGTGTAGAAGTGAACTCCCCAGGGGAGCCTTTACGCAGCCCCACATGCAACTGGACCCTCCGGGTTCGCTGTTTCCGAGCATCCCTAAACATAGCCCTAGCCGGCATCGAAGACAAGTGAAAAATCAGGACCCAGGAAATTCGTTGCGAGCCCCTTCGGACCATCCAAAAGTGCCCCCAAAGGAAGGCTTTGGGTACAAGTGATATCCCCAGCGGAGCCTTTACGCAGCCCCACATGCAACTGGACCCTCCGGGTTCGCTGTTCCTGAGCAAACCTAAACGTAGCCCTGGCCGTCATTGGAGACGACTGAAAAATCAGGCCCCAGGAAATGCGTTCCGAGGCCTTTTCGCCCATCCAAAACTGCCCGCAAAGGAAGACTTTGGGTACAAGAGAACTCCCCAGGGGAGCCTTTACGCAGCCCCACATGCAACTGGACCCTCCGGGTTCGCTGTTCCTGAGCAAACCTAAACGTAGCCCTGGCCGTCATAGGAGACGACTGAAAAATCAGGCCCCAGGAAATGCGTTGCGAGCCCTTTTCGTCGATCCAAAAGTGCCCCCAAAGGAAGGCTTTGGGTACAAGTGAACTCCCCAGGGGAGCCTTTACGCAGCCCCACATGCAACTGGACCGTCCGGGTTCGATTATTCCAAGCAACCGAAAATACATCACTAGCCGGCATGGGAGAAGACAGAAAACCCGGGCCCTAGAAAACGCGTTGCAAGCCCCTTTGGACCATCCAAAAGTGTCACCAAAGGAAGGCTTTGGGTACAAGAGAACTCCCCAGGGGAGCCTTTACGCAGCCCCACATGCAACTGGACCCTCCGGGTTCGCTGTTCCTGAGCAAACCTAAACGTAGCCCTTGCCGTCATCGGAGACGACTGAAAAATCAGGCCCCAGGAAATGCATTGCGAGCCCCTTCGGACCATCCAAAAGTGCCCCCAAAGGAAGGCTTTGGGTACAAGTGAACTCCCCAGGGGAGCCTTTACGCAGCCCCACATGCAACTGGACCCTTCGGGTTCGCTGTTTCCGAGCATCCCTAAACATAGCCCTAGCCTGCATCGATGACGACTGAAAAATCAGGCCCCAGGAAATGCGTTGCGAGCCCCTTTGGACCATCCAAAAGTGCCCCCAAAGGAAGGCTTTGGGTACAAGTGAACTCCCCAGGGGAGCCTTTACGCAGCCCCACATGCAACTGGACCCTCCGGGTTCGATTTTTCCGAGCAACCCTAAATATATCCCTAGCCGGCATCGATGATGACTGAAAAATCAGGCCCCAGGAAATGCGTTGCGAGCCCCTTAGAACCATCCAAAAGTGCCCCCAAAGGAAGGCTTTGGATACAAGTGAACTCCCCAGGGGAGCCTTTACGCAGCCCCACATGCAACTGGACCCTCCGGGTTCGATTTTTCCGAGCAACACTAAATATATCACTAGCCGGCATGGGAGAAGACTGAAAACCCGGGCCCCAGAAAACGCGTTGCAAGCCCCTTTGGACCATCCAAAAGTGTCACCAAAGGAAGGCTTTGGGTACAAGTGAACTCCCCAGGGGAGCCTTTACGCAGCCCCACATGCAACTGGACCCTCCGGGTTCGCTGTTTCCGAGCATCCCTAAACATAGCCCTAGCCGGCATCGAAGACAAGTGAAAAATCAGGACCCAGGAAATGCGTTGCGAGCCCCTTCGGACCATCCAAAAGAGCCACCAAAGGAAGTCTTTGGGTACAAGTGATCTCCCCAGGGGAGCCTTTACGCAGCCCCACATGCAACTGGACCCTCCGGGTTCGCTGTTCCTGAGCAAACCTAAACGTAGCCCTATCCGTCATCGGAGACGACTGAAAAATCAGGCCCCAGGAAATGCGTTCCGAGGCCTTTTCGTCCATCCAAAAGTGCCCGCAAAGGAAGACTTTGGGTACAAGTGAACTCCCCAGGGGAGCCTTTACGCAGCCCCACATGCAACTGGACCCTCCGGGTTCGCTGTTCCTGAGCAAACCTAAAGATAGCCCTGACCGTCATCGGAGACGACTGAAAAATCAGGCCCCAGGAAATGCGTTGCGAGCCCCTTTGGACCATCCAAAAGTGCCCCCAAAGGAAGGCTTTGGGTACAAGTGAACTCCCCAGGGGAGCCTTTACGCAGCCCCACATGCAACTGGACCCTCCGGGTTCGCTGTTCCTGAGCAAACCTAAAGGTAGCCCTAGCCGTCATCGGAGACGAGTGAAAAATCAGGCCCCAGGAAATGCGTTACGAGACCATTTCGCCCATCCAACAGTGCCCGCAAAGGAAGGCTTTGTGTACAAGTGAACTCCCCAGGGGAGCCTTTACGCAGCCCCACATGCAACTGGACCGTCCGGGTTCGATTTTTCCGAGCAACCCTAAATATATCACTAGCCGGCATGGGAGAAGACTGAAAACCCGGGCCCCAGAAAACGCGTTGCAAGCCCCTTTGGACCATCCAAAAGTGTCACCAAAGGAAGGCTTTGGGTACAAGTGAACTCCCCAGGGGAGCCTTTACGCAGCCCCACATGCAACTGGACCCTCCGGGTTCGCTGTTCCTGAGCAAACCTAAACGTAGCCCTGGCCGTCATCGGAGACGACTGAAAAATCAGGCCCCAGGAAATGCGTTGCGAGCCCTTTTCGTCCATCCAAAAGTGCCCGCAAAGGAAGTCTTTGGGTACAAGTGATCTCCCCAGGGGAGCCTTTACACAGCCCCACATGCAACTGGACCCTCCGGGTTCGCTGTTCCTGAGCAAACCTAAAGGTAGCCCTAGCCGTCATCGGAGACGAGTGAAAAATCAGGACCCAGGAAATGCGTTCCCAGGCCTTTTCGCCCATCCAAATGTGCCTCCAAAGGAAGATTTTGGGTACAAGAGAACTCCCCAGGGGAGCCTTTACGCAGCCCCACATGCAACTGGACCCTCCGGGTTCGCTGTTTCCGAGCATCCCTAAACATAGCCCTAGACGGCATCGAAGACGAATGAAAAATCAGGCCCCAGGAAATGCGTTGCGAGCCCTTTTCGCTCATCCAAAAGTGCCCGCAAAGGAAGACTTTGGGTACAAGTGAACTCCCCAGGGGAGCCTTTACGCAGCCCCACATGCAACTGGACCCTCCGGGTTCGCTGTTCATGAGCAAACCTAAACATATCCATTGCCGTCATCGGAGACGACTGAAAAATCAGGCCCCAGGAAATGCGTTGCGAGCCCCTTTGGACCATCCAAAAGTGCCCCCAAAGGAAGGCTTTGGGTACAAGTGAACTCCCCAGGGGAGCCTTTACACAGCCCCACATGCAACTGGACCCTCCGGGTTCGCTGTTTCCGATCATCCCTAAATATAGCCCTAGCCGGCATAGAAGACGACTGAAAAATCAGGCCCCAGGAAATGCGTTGCAAGCCCCTTAGGACCATCCAAAAGTGCCCCCAAAGGAAGGCTTTGGGTACAAGAGAACTCCCCAGGGGAGCCTTTACGCAGCCCCACATGCAACTGGACCCTCCGGGTTCGCTGTTCCTGAGCAAACCTAAACGTAGCCCTGGCCGTCATAGGAGACGACTGAAAAATCAGGCCCCAGGAAATGCGTTGCGAGCCCTTTTCGTCGATCCAAAAGTGCCCCCAAAGGAAGGCTTTGGGTACAAGTGAACTCCCCAGGGGAGCCTTTACGCAGCCCCACATGCAACTGGACCCTCCGGGTTCGATTTTTTCGAGCAACCCTAAATATATCACTAGCCGGCATGGGAGAAGACTGAAAAAATCAGGCCCCAGGAAATGCGTTGCAAGCCCCTTAGGACCATCCAAAATTGTCACCAAAGGAAGGCTTTGGGTACAAGTGATCTCCCCAGGGGAGCCTTTACGCAGCCCCACATGCAACTGGACCCTCCGGGTTCGCTGTTCCTGAGCAAACCTAAAGGTAGCCCTAGCCGTCATCGGAGACGAGTGAAAAATCAGGCCCCAGGAAATGCGTTCCCAGGCCTTTTCGCCCATCCAAATGTGCCCCCAAAGGAAGACTTTGGGTACAAGAGAACTCCCCAGGGGAGCCTTTACGCAGCCCCACATGCAACTGGACCCTCCGGGTTCGCTGTTTCCGAGCATCCCTAAACATAGCCCTAGACGGCATCGAAGACGAATGAAAAATCAGGCCCCAGGAAATGCGTTGCGAGCCCTTTTCGCCCATCCAAAAGTGCCCGCAAAGGAAGGCTTTGTGTAGAAGTGAACTCCCCAGGGGAGCCTTTACGCAGCCCCACATGCAACTGGACCCTCCGGGTTCGCTGTTTCCGAGCATCCCTAAACATAGCCCTAGCCGGCATCGAAGACAAGTGAAAAATCAGGACCCAGGAAATTCGTTGCGAGCCCCTTCGGACCATCCAAAAGTGCCCCCAAAGGAAGGCTTTGGGTACAAGTGATATCCCCAGCGGAGCCTTTACGCAGCCCCACATGCAACTGGACCCTCCGGGTTCGCTGTTCCTGAGCAAACCTAAACGTAGCCCTGGCCGTCATTGGAGACGACTGAAAAATCAGGCCCCAGGAAATGCGTTCCGAGCCCTTTTCGCCCATCCAAAACTGCCCGCAAAGGAAGACTTTGGGTACAAGTGAACTCCCCAGGGGAGCCTTTACGCAGCCCCACATGCAACTGGACCCTCCGGGTTCGCTGTTCCTGAGCAAACCTAAACGTAGCCCTGGCCGTCATAGGAGACGACTGAAAAATCAGGCCCCAGGAAATGCGTTGCGAGCCCTTTTCGTCGATCCAAAAGTGCCCCCAAAGGAAGGCTTTGGGTACAAGTGAACTCCCCAGGGGAGCCTTTACGCAGCCCCACATGCAACTGGACCCTCCGGGTTCGATTATTCCAAGCAACCGAAAATACATCACTAGCCGGCATGGGAGAAGACAGAAAACCCGGGCCCTAGAAAACGCGTTGCAAGCCCCTTTGGACCATCCAAAAGTGTCACCAAAGGAAGGCTTTGGGTACAAGAGAACTCCTCAGGGGAGCCTTTACGCAGCCCCACATGCAAATGGACCCTCCGGGTTCGCTGTTCCTGAGCAAACCTAAACGTAGCCCTTGCCGTCATCGGAGACGACTGAAAAATCAGGCCCCAGGAAATGCGTTGCGATCCCCTTCGGACCATCCAAAAGTGCCCCCAAAGGAAGGCTTTGGGTACAAGTGAACTCCCCAGGGGAGGCTTTACGCAGCCCCACATGCAACTGGACCCTCCGGGTTCGCTGTTTCCGAGCATCCCTAAACATAGCCCTAGACGGCATCGAAGACGACTGAAAAATCAGGCCCCAGGAAATGCGTTGCGAGCCCTTTTCGCTCATCCAAAAATGCCCCCAAAGGAAGGCTTTGTGTAGAAGTGAACTCCCCAGGGGAGCCTTTACGCAGCCCCACATGCAACTGGACCCTCCGGGTTCGCTGTTCCTGAGCAAACCTAAAGGTAGCCCTAGCCGTCATCGGAGACGAGTGAAAAATCAGGACCCAGGAAATGCGTTCCCAGGCCTTTTCGCCCATCCAAATGTGCCTCCAAAGGAAGACTTTGGGTACAAGTGAACTCCCCAGGGGAGCCTTTACGCAGCCCCACATGCAACTGGACCCTCCGGGTTCGCTGTTCATGAGCAAACCTAAACATATCCATTGCCGTCATCGGAGACGACTGAAAAATCAGGCCCCAGGAAATGCGTTGCGAGCCCCTTTGGACCATCCAAAAGTGCCCCCAAAGGAAGGCTTTGGGTACAAGTGATCTCCCCAGGGGAGCCTTTACACAGCCCCACATGCAACTGGACCCTCCGGGTTCGCTGTTCCTGAGCAAACCTAAAGGTAGCCCTAGCCGTCATCGGAGACGAGTGAAAAATCAGGCCCCAGGAAATGCGTTCCCAGGCCTTTTCGCCCATCCAAATGTGCCCCCAAAGGAAGACTTTGGGTACAAGAGAACTCCCCAGGGGAGCCTTTACGCAGCCCCACATGCAACTGGACCCTCCGGGTTCGCTGTTTCCGAGCATCCCTAAACATAGCCCTAGACGACATCGAAGACGAATGAAAAATCAGGCCCCAGGAAATGCGTTGCGAGCCCTTTTCGCTCATCCAAAAATGCCCCCAAAGGAAGGCTTTGTGTAGAAGTGAACTCCCCAGGGGAGCCTTTACGCAGCCCCACATGCAACTGGACCCTCCGGGTTCGCTGTTTCCGAGCATCCCTAAACATAGCCCTAGCCGGCATCGAAGACAAGTGAAAAATCAGGACCCAGGAAATTCGTTGCGAGCCCCTTCGGACCATCCAAAAGTGCCCCCAAAGGAAGGCTTTGGGTACAAGAGAACTCCCCAGGGGAGCCTTTACGCAGCCCCACATGCAACTGGACCCTCCGGGTTCGCTGTTCCTGAGCAAACCTAAACGTAGCCCTGGCCGTCATTGGAGACGACTGAAAAATCAGGCCCCAGGAAATGCGTTCCGAGCCCTTTTCGCCCATCCAAAACTGCCCGCAATGGAAGACTTTGGGTACAAGAGAACTCCCCAGGGGAGCCTTTACGCAGCCCCACATGCAACTGGACCCTCCGGGTTCGCTGTTCCTGAGCAAACCTAAACGTAGCCCTGGCCGTCATAGGAGACGACTGAAAAATCAGGCCCCAGGAAATGCGTTGCGAGCCCTTTTCGTCGATCCAAAAGTGCCCCCAAAGGAAGGCTTTGTGTACAAGTGAACTCCCCAGGGGAGCCTTTACGAAGCCCCACATGCAACTGGACCCTCCGGGTTCGATTTTTCCAAGCAACCGAAAATATATCACTAGCCGGCATGGGAGAAGACAGAAAACCCGGGCCCTAGAAAACGCGTTGCAAGCCCCTTTGGACCATCCAAAAGTGTCACCAAAGGAAGGCTTTGGGTACAAGAGAACTCCCCAGGGGAGCCTTTACGCAGCCCCACATGCAAATGGACCCTCCGGGTTCGCTGTTCCTGAGCAAACCTAAACGTAGCCCTTGCCGTCATCGGAGACGACTGAAAAATCAGGCCCCAGGAAATGCGTTGCGATCCCCTTCGGACCATCCAAAAGTGCCCCCAAAGGAAGGCTTTGGGTACAAGTGAACTCCCCAGGGGAGGCTTTACGCAGCCCCACATGCAACTGGACCCTCCGGGTTCGCTGTTTCCGAGCATCCCTAAACATAGCCCTAGACGGCATCGAAGACGACTGAAAAATCAGGCCCCAGGAAATGCGTTGCGAGCCCTTTTCGCTCATCCAAAAATGCCCCCAAAGGAAGGCTTTGTGTAGAAGTGAACTCCCCAGGGGAGCCTTTACGCAGCCCCACATGCAACTGGACCCTCCGGGTTCGATGTTCCTGAGCAAACCTAAACGTAGCCCTATCCGTCATCGTATTCGACTGAAAAATCAGGCCCCAGGAAATGCGTTGCGAGCCCTTTTCGCCCATCCAAAAGTGCCCCCAAAGGAAGGCTTTGGGTACAAGTGAACTCCCCAGGGGAGCCTTTATGCAGCCCCACATGCAACTGGACCCTCCGGGTTCGATTTTTCCGAGCAACCCTATATATATCACTAGCCGGCATGGGAGAAGACTGAAAACCCGGGCCCCAGAAAACGCGTTGCAAGCCCCTTTGGACCATCCAAAAGTGTCACCAAAGGAAGGCTTTGGGTACAAGTGAACTCCCCAGGGGAGCCTTTACGCAGCCCCACATGCAACTGGACCCTCCGGGTTCGCTGTTTCCGATCATCCCTAAATATAGCCCTAGCCGGCATAGAAGACGACTGAAAAATCAGGCCCCAGGAAATGCGTTGCAAGCCCCTTAGGACCATCCAAAAGTGCCCCCAAAGGAAGGCTTTGGGTACAAGAGAACTCCCCAGGGGAGCCTTTACGCAGCCCCACATGCAACTGGACCCTCCGGGTTCGCTGTTCCTGAGCAAACCTAAACGTAGCCCTGGCCGTCATAGGAGACGACTGAAAAATCAGGCCCCAGGAAATGCGTTGCGAGCCCTTTTCGTCGATCCAAAAGTGCCCCCAAAGGAAGGCTTTGGGTACAAGTGAACTCCCCAGGGGAGCCTTTACGCAGCCCCACATGCAACTGGACCCTCCGGGTTCGATTTTTCCGAGCAACCCTAAATATATCACTAGCCGGCATGGGAGAAGACTGAAAAAATCAGGCCCCAGGAAATGCGTTGCAAGCCCCTTAGGACCATCCAAAAGTGCCCCCAAAGGAAGTCTTTGGGTACAAGTGATCTCCCCAGGGGAGCCTTTACACAGCCCCACATGCAACTGGACCCTCCGGGTTCGCTGTTCCTGAGCAAACCTAAAGGTAGCCCTAGCCGTCATCGGAGACGAGTGAAAAATCAGGCCCCAGGAAATGCGTTCCCAGGCCTTTTCGCCCATCCAAATGTGCCCCCAAAGGAAGACTTTGGGTACAAGAGAACTCCCCAGGGGAGCCTTTACGCAGCCCCACATGCAACTGGACCCTCCGGGTTCGCTGTTTCCGAGCATCCCTAAACATAGCCCTAGACGGCATCGAAGACGAATGAAAAATCAGGCCCCAGGAAATGCGTTGCGAGCCCTTTTCGCCCATCCAAAAGTGCCCGCAAAGGAAGGCTTTGTGTAGAAGTGAACTCCCCAGGGGAGCCTTTACGCAGCCCCACATGCAACTGGACCCTCCGGGTTCGCTGTTTCCGAGCATCCCTAAACATAGCCCTAGCCGGCATCGAAGACAAGTGAAAAATCAGGACCCAGGAAATTCGTTGCGAGCCCCTTCGGACCATCCAAAAGTGCCCCCAAAGGAAGGCTTTGGGTACAAGAGAACTCCCCAGGGGAGCCTTTACGCAGCCCCACATGCAAATGGACCCTCCGGGTTCGCTGTTCCTGAGCAAACCTAAACGTAGCCCTTGCCGTCATCGGAGAAGACTGAAAAATCAGGCCCCAGGAAATGCGTTTCGATCCCCTTCGGACCATCCAAAAGTGCCCCCAAAGGAAGGCTTTGGGTACAAGTGAACTCCCCAGGGGAGGCTTTACGCAGCCCCACATGCAACTGGACCCTCCGGGTTCGCTGTTTCCGAGCATCCCTAAACATAGCCCTAGACGGCATCGAAGACGACTGAAAAATCAGGCCCCAGGAAATGCGTTGCGAGCCCTTTTCGCTCATCCAAAAGTGCCCCCAAAGGAAGGCTTTGTGTAGAAGTGAACTCCCCAGGGGAGCCTTTACGCAGCCCCACATGCAACTGGACCCTCCGGGTTCGATGTTCCTGAGCAAACCTAAACGTAGCCCTATCCGTCATCGTATTCGACTGAAAAATCAGGCCCCAGGAAATGCGTTGCGAGCCCTTTTCGCCCATCCAAAAGTGCCACCAAAGGAAGGCTTTGGGTACAAGTGAACTCCCCAGGGGAGCCTTTACGCAGCCCCACATGCAACTGGACCCTCCGGGTTCGCTGTTCATGAGCAAACCTAAACGTAGCCCTAGCCGTCATCTGAGACGACTGAAAAATCTGGCCCCAGGAAATGCGTTGCAAGCCCCTTTGGACCATCCAAAAGTGCCCGCAAAGGAAGGCTTTAGGTACAAGTGATCTCCCCAGGGGAGCCTTTACACAGCCCCACATGCAACTGGACCCTCCGGGTTCGCTGTTCCTGAGCAAACCTAAAGGTAGCCCTAGCCGTCATCGGAGACGAGTGAAAAATCAGGCCCCAGGAAATGCGTTACGAGACCATTTTGCCCATCCAAAAGTGCCCCCAAAGGAAGGCTTTGTGTACAAGTGAACTCCCCAGGGGAGCCTTTACGCAGCCCCACATGCAACTGGACCCTCTGGGTTCGATTTTTCCGAGCAACCCTAAATATATCACTAGCCGGCATGGGAGAAGACTGAAAACCCGGGCCCCAGAAAATACGTTGCAAGCCCCTTTGGACCATCCAAAAGTGTCACCAAAGGAAGGCTTTGGGTACAAGTGAACTCCCCAGGGGAGCCTTTACGCAGCCCCACATGCAACTGGACCCTCCGGGTTCGCTGTTTCCGAGCATCCCTAAACATAGCCCTAGACGGCATCGAAGACGAATGAAAAATCAGGCCCCAGGAAATGCGTTGCGAGCCCTTTTCGCTCATCCAAAAGTGCCCGCAAAGGAAGACTTTGGGTACAAGTGAACTCCCCAGGGGAGCCTTTACGCAGCCCCACATGCAACTGGACCCTCCGGGTTCGCTGTTCATGAGCAAACCTAAACATATCCCTTGCCGTCATCAGAGACGACTGAAAAATCAGGCCCCAGGAAATGCGTTGCGAGACCTTTTCGGCCATCCCAAAGTGCCCCCAAAGGAAGGCTTTGGGTACAAGTGAACTCCCCAGGGGAGCCTTTACACAGCCCAACATGCAACTGGACCCTCCGGGTTCGCTGTTTCCGATCATCCCTAAATATAGCCCTAGCCGGCATAGAAGACGACTGAAAAATCAGGCCCCAGGAAATGCGTTGCAAGCCCCTTAGGACCATCCAAAAGTGCCCCCAAAGGAAGGCTTTGGGTACAAGAGAACTCCCCAGGGGAGCCTTTACGCAGCCCCACATGCAACTGGACCCTCCGGGTTCGCTGTTCCTGAGCAAACCTAAACGTAGCCCTGGCCGTCATAGGAGACGACTGAAAAATCAGGCCCCAGGAAATGCGTTGCGAGCCCTTTTCGTCGATCCAAAAGTGCCCCCAAAGGAAGGCTTTGGGTACAAGTGAACTCCCCAGGGGAGCCTTTACGCAGCCCCACATGCAACTGGACCCTCCGGGTTCGATTTTTCCGAGCAACCCTAAATATATCACTAGCCGGCATGGGAGAAGACTGAAAACCCGGGCCCCAGAAGCGTTGCAAGCCCCTTTGGACCATCCAAAAGTGTCACCAAAGGAAGGCTTTGGGTACAAGAGAACTCCACAGGGGAGCCTTTACGCAGCCCCACATGCAACTGGACCCTCCGGGTTCGCTGTTCCTGAGCAAACCTAAACGTAGCCCTTGCCGTCATCGGAGACGACTGAAAAATCAGGCCCCAGGAAATGCATTGCGAGCCCCTTCGGACCATCCAAAAGTGCCCCCAAAGGAAGGCTTTGGGTACAAGTGAACTCCCCAGGGGAGCCTTTACGCAGCCCCACATGCAACTGGACCCTCCGGGTTCGATTTTTCCGAGCAACCCTAAATATATCACTAGCCGGCATGGGAGAAGACTGAAAACCCGGGCCCCAGAAAACGCGTTGCAAGCCCCTTTGGACCATCCAAAAGTGTCACCAAAGGAAGGCTTTGGGTACAAGTGAACTCCCCAGGGGAGCCTTTACGCAGCCCCACATGCAAATGGACCCTCCGGGTTCGATGTTCCTGAGCAAACCTAAACGTAGCCCTATCCGTCATCGTATTCGACTGAAAAATCAGGCCCCAGGAAATGCGTTGCGAGCCCTTTTCGCCCATCCAAAAGTGCCACCAAAGGAAGGCTTTGGGTACAAGTGAACTCCCCAGGGGAGCCTTTACGCAGCCCCACATGCAACTGGACCCTCCGGGTTCGCTGTTCATGAGCAAACCTAAACGTAGCCCTAGCCGTCATCTGAGACGACTGAAAAATCTGGCCCCAGGAAATGCGTTGCAAGCCCCTTTGGACCATCCAAAAGTGCCCGCAAAGGAAGGCTTTAGGTACAAGTGATCTCCCCAGGGGAGCCTTTACACAGCCCCACATGCAACTGGACCCTCCGGGTTCGCTGTTCCTGAGCAAACCTAAAGGTAGCCCTAGCCGTCATCGGAGACGAGTGAAAAATCAGGCCCCAGGAAATGCGTTACGAGACCATTTTGCCCATCCAAAAGTGCCCCCAAAGGAAGGCTTTGTGTACAAGTGAACTCCCCAGGGGAGCCTTTACGCAGCCCCACATGCAACTGGACCCTCTGGGTTCGAT
This sequence comes from Anas acuta, assembly GCF_963932015.1. Lineage (NCBI taxonomy): Eukaryota > Metazoa > Chordata > Aves > Anseriformes > Anatidae > Anas > Anas acuta. The sequence continues at coordinate 90,789 of NW_027076328.1, read as the reverse complement.
TTTTCCGAGCAACCCTAAATATATCACTAGCCGGCATGGGAGAAGACTGAAAACCCGGGCCCCAGAAAATACGTTGCAAGCCCCTTTGGACCATCCAAAAGTGTCACCAAAGGAAGGCTTTGGGTACAAGTGAACTCCCCAGGGGAGCCTTTACGCAGCCCCACATGCAACTGGACCCTCCGGGTTCGCTGTTTCCGAGCATCCCTAAACATAGCCCTAGACGGCATCGAAGACGAATGAAAAATCAGGCCCCAGGAAATGCGTTGCGAGCCCTTTTCGCTCATCCAAAAGTGCCCGCAAAGGAAGACTTTGGGTACAAGTGAACTCCCCAGGGGAGCCTTTACGCAGCCCCACATGCAACTGGACCCTCCGGGTTCGCTGTTCATGAGCAAACCTAAACATATCCCTTGCCGTCATCAGAGACGACTGAAAAATCAGGCCCCAGGAAATGCGTTGCGAGACCTTTTCGGCCATCCCAAAGTGCCCCCAAAGGAAGGCTTTGGGTACAAGTGAACTCCCCAGGGGAGCCTTTACACAGCCCAACATGCAACTGGACCCTCCGGGTTCGCTGTTTCCGATCATCCCTAAATATAGCCCTAGCCGGCATAGAAGACGACTGAAAAATCAGGCCCCAGGAAATGCGTTGCAAGCCCCTTAGGACCATCCAAAAGTGCCCCCAAAGGAAGGCTTTGGGTACAAGAGAACTCCCCAGGGGAGCCTTTACGCAGCCCCACATGCAACTGGACCCTCCGGGTTCGCTGTTCCTGAGCAAACCTAAACGTAGCCCTGGCCGTCATAGGAGACGACTGAAAAATCAGGCCCCAGGAAATGCGTTGCGAGCCCTTTTCGTCGATCCAAAAGTGCCCCCAAAGGAAGGCTTTGGGTACAAGTGAACTCCCCAGGGGAGCCTTTACGCAGCCCCACATGCAACTGGACCCTCCGGGTTCGATTTTTCCGAGCAACCCTAAATATATCACTAGCCGGCATGGGAGAAGACTGAAAACCCGGGCCCCAGAAGCGTTGCAAGCCCCTTTGGACCATCCAAAAGTGTCACCAAAGGAAGGCTTTGGGTACAAGAGAACTCCACAGGGGAGCCTTTACGCAGCCCCACATGCAACTGGACCCTCCGGGTTCGCTGTTCCTGAGCAAACCTAAACGTAGCCCTTGCCGTCATCGGAGACGACTGAAAAATCAGGCCCCAGGAAATGCATTGCGAGCCCCTTCGGACCATCCAAAAGTGCCCCCAAAGGAAGGCTTTGGGTACAAGTGAACTCCCCAGGGGAGCCTTTACGCAGCCCCACATGCAACTGGACCCTCCGGGTTCGATTTTTCCGAGCAACCCTAAATATATCACTAGCCGGCATGGGAGAAGACTGAAAACCCGGGCCCCAGAAAACGCGTTGCAAGCCCCTTTGGACCATCCAAAAGTGTCACCAAAGGAAGGCTTTGGGTACAAGTGAACTCCCCAGGGGAGCCTTTACGCAGCCCCACATGCAAATGGACCCTCCGGGTTCGCTGTTCATGAGCAAACCTAAACGTAGCCCTAGCCGTCATCGGAGACGACTGAAAAATCAGGCCCCAGGAAATGCGTTGCAAGCCCCTTTGGACCATCCAAATGTGCCCGCAAAGGAAGTCTTTGGGTACAAGTGATCTCCCCAGGGGAGCCTTTACACAGCCCCACATGCAACTGGACCCTCCGGGTTCGCTGTTCCTGAGCAAACCTAAAGATAGCCCTAGCCGTCATCGCAGACGAGTGAAAAATCAGGACCCAGGAAATGCGTTCCCAGGCCTTTTCGCCCATCCAAATGTGCCTCCAAAGGAAGACTTTGGGTACAAGAGAACTCCCCAGGGGAGCCTTTACGCAGCCCCACATGCAACTGGACCCTCCGGGTTCGCTGTTTCCGAGCATCCCTAAACATAGCCCTAGACGGCATCGAAGACGAATGAAAAATCAGGCCCCAGGAAATGCGTTGCGAGCCCTTTTCGCTCATCCAAAAGTGCCCGCAAAGGAAGACTTTGGGTACAAGAGAACTCCCCAGGGGAGCCTTTACGCAGCCCCACATGCAACTGGACCCTCCGGGTTCGCTGTTTCCGAGCATCCCTAAATATATCCCTAGCCGGCATCGATGACGACTGAAAAATCAGGCCCCAGGAAATGCGTTGCGATCCCCTTAGAACCATCCAAAAGTGCCCCCAAAGGAAGGCTTTGGATACAAGTGAACTCCCCAGGGGAGCCTTTACGCAGGCCCACATGCAACTGGACCCTCCGGGTTCGATTTTTCCGAGCAACCCTATATATATCACTAGCCGGCATGGGAGAAGACTGAAAACCCGGGCCCCAGAAAACGCGTTGCAAGCCCCTTTGGACCATCCAAAAGTGTCACCAAAGGAAGGCTTTGGGTACAAGTGAACTCCCCAGGGGAGCCTTTACGCAGCCCCACATGCAACTGGACCCTCCGGGTTCGCTGTTTCCGAGCATCCCTAAACATAGCCCTAGCCGGCATCGAAGACAAGTGAAAAATCAGGACCCAGGAAACGCGTTGCGAGCCCCTTCGGACCATCCAAAAGTGCCCCCAAAGGAAGGCTTTGGGTACAAGTGAACTCCCCAGGGGAGCCTTTACACAGCCCCACATGCAACTGGACCCTCCGGGTTCGCTGTTTCCGATCATCCCTAAATATAGCCCTAGCCGGCATAGAAGACGACTGAAAAAATCAGGCCCCAGGAAATGCGTTGCAAGCCCCTTTGGACCATCCAAAAGTGCCCCCAAAGGAAGGCTTTGGGTACAAGTGATCTCCCCAGGGGAGCCTTTACGCAGCCCCACATGCAACTGGACCCTCCGGGTTCGCTGTTCCTGAGCAAACCTAAAGGTAGCCCTAGCCGTCATCGGAGACGAGTGAAAAATCAGGCCCCAGGAAATGCGTTCCCAGGCCTTTTCGCCCATCCAAAAGTGCCCGCAAAGGAAGACTTTGGGTACAAGAGAACTCCCCAGGGGAGCCTTTACGCAGCCCCACATGCAACTGGACCCTCCGGGTTCGCTGTTTCCGAGCATCCCTAAACATAGCCCTAGACGGCATCGAAGACGAATGAAAAATCAGGCCCCAGGAAATGCGTTGCGAGCCCTTTTCGCTCATCCAAAAGTGCCCCCAAAGGAAGGCTTTGTGTAGAAGTGAACTCCCCAGGGGAGCCTTTACGCAGCCCCACATGCAACTGGACCCTCCGGGTTCGCTGTTTCCGAGCATCCCTAAACATAGCCCTAGCCGGCATCGAAGACAAGTGAAAAATCAGGACCCAGGAAACGCGTTGCGAGCCCCTTTGGACCATCCAAAAGTGCCCCCAAAGGAAGGCTTTGGGTACAAGAGAACTCCCCAGGGGAGCCTTTACGCAGCCCCACATGCAACTGGACCCTCCGGGTTCGCTGTTCCTGAGCAAACCTAAACGTAGCCCTGGCCGTCATTGGAGACGACTGAAAAATCAGGCCCCAGGAAATGCGTTCCGAGCCCTTTTCGCCCATCCAAAAGTGCCCGCAAAGGAAGACTTTGGGTACAAGAGAACTCCCCAGGGGAGCCTTTACGCAGCCCCACATGCAACTGGACCCTCCGGGTTCGCTGTTCCTGAGCAAACCTTAACGTAGCCCTGGCCGTCATAGGAGACGACTGAAAAATCAGGCCCCAGGAAATGCGTTGCGAGCCCTTTTCGTCGATCCAAAAGTGCCCCCAAAGGAAGGCTTTGGGTACAAGTGAACTCCCCAGGGGAGCCTTTACGCAGCCCCACATGCAACTGGACCCTCCGGGTTCGATTTTTCCAAGCAACCGAAAATATATCACTAGCCGGCATGGGAGAAGACAGAAAACCCGGGCCCTAGAAAACGCGTTGCAAGCCCCTTTGGACCATCCAATAGTGTCACCAAAGGAAGGCTTTGGGTACAAGAGAACTCCCCAGGGGAGCCTTTACGCAGCCCCACATGCAAATGGACCCTCCGGGTTCGCTGTTCCTGAGCAAACCTAAACGTAGCCCTTGCCGTCATCGGAGACGACTGAAAAATCAGGCCCCAGGAAATGCGTTGCGATCCCCTTCGGACCATCCAAAAGTGCCCCCAAAGGAAGGCTTTGGGTACAAGTGAACTCCCCAGGGGAGCCTTTACGCAGCCCCACATGCAACTGGACCCTCCGGGTTCGCTGTTTCCGAGCATCCCTAAACATAGCCCTAGACGGCATCGAAGACGAATGAAAAATCAGGCCCCAGGAAATGCGTTGCGAGCCCTTTTCGTCGATCCAAAAGTGCCCCAAAGGAAGGCTTTGTGTAGAAGTGAACTCCCCAGGGGAGCCTTTACGCAGCCCCACATGCAACTGGACCCTCCGGGTTCGATGTTCCTGAGCAAACCTAAACGTAGCCCTATCCGTCATCGTATTAGACTGAAAAATCAGGCCCCAGGAAATGAGTTGCGAGCCCTTTTCGCCCATCCAAAAGTGCCCGCAAAGGAAGACTTTGGGTACAAGTGAACTCCCCAGGGGAGCCTTTACGCAGCCCCACATGCAACTGGACCCTCCGGGTTCGCTGTTCCTGAGCAAACCTAAAGGTAGCCCTAGCCGTCATCGGAGACGAGTGAAAAATCAGGCCCCAGGAAATGCGTTCCGAGGCCTTTTCGCCCATCCAAATGTGCCCCCAAAGGAAGACTTTGGGTACAAGACAACTCCCCAGGGGAGCCTTTACGCAGCCCCACATGCAACTGGACCCTCCGGGTTCGATTTTCCCGAGCATCCCTAAACATAGCCCTAGACGGCATCGAAGACGAATGAAAAATCAGGCCCCAGGAAATGCGTTGCGAGCCCTTTTCGCTCATCCAAAAGTGCCCGCAAAGGAAGGCTTTGGGTACAAGTGAACTCCCCAGGGGAGCCTTTACGCAGCCCCACATGCAACTGGACCCTCCGGGTTCGCTGTTTCCGAGCATCCCTAAACATAGCCCTAGCCGGCATCGAAGACAAGTGAAAAATCAGGACCCAGGAAACGCGTTGCGAGCCCCTTTGGACCATCCAAAAGTGCCCCCAAAGGAAGGCTTTGGGTACAAGTGGACTCCCCAGGGGAGCCTTTACGCAGCCCCACATGCAACTGGACCCTCCGGGTTCGCTGTTTCCGAGCATCCCTAAATATAGCCCTAGCCGGCATAGAAGACGACTGAAAAATCAGGCCCAAGGAAATGCGTTGCAAGCCCCTTTGGACCATCCAAATGTGCCCCCAAAGGAAGGCTTTGGGTACAAGTGATCTCCCCAGGGGAGCCTTTACACAGCCCCACATGCAACTGGACCCTCCGGGTTCGCTGTTCCTGAGCAAACCTAAACGTAGCCCTAGCCGTCATCGGAGACGAGTGAAAAATCAGGCCCCAGGAAATGCGTTGCGAGCCCTTTTCGCCCATCCAAAAGTGCCCGCAAAGGAAGACTTTGGGTACAAGAGAACTCCCCAGGGGAGCCTTTACGCAGCCCCACATGCAACTGGACCCTCCGGGTTCGCTGTTCCTGAGCAAACCTAAACGTAGCCCTGGCCGTCATAGGAGACGAGTGAAAAATCAGGCCCCAGGAAATGCGTTGCGAGCCCTTTTCGTCGATCCAAAAGTGCCCCCAAAGGAAGGCTTTGGGTACAAGTGAACTCCCCAGGGGAGCCTTTACGCAGCCCCACATGCAACTGGACCCTCCGGGTTCGATTTTTCCGAGCAACCGAAAATATATCACTAGCCGGCATGGGAGAAGACAGAAAACCCGGGCCCTAGAAAAAGCGTTGCAAGCCCCTTTGGACCATCCAAAAGTGTCACCAAAGGAAGTCTTTGGGTACAAGAGAACTCCCCAGGGGAGCCTTACGCAGCCCCACATGCAAATGGACCCTCCGGGTTCGCTGTTCCTTAGCAAACCTAAACGTAGCCCTTGCCGTCATCGGAGACGACTGAAAAATCAGGCCACAGGAAATGCGTTGCGATCCCCTTAGGACCATCCAAAAGTGCCCCCAAAGGAAGGCTTTGGGTACAAGTGAACTCCCCAGGGGAGCCTTTACGCAGCCCCACATGCAACTGGACCCTCCGGGTTCACTGTTTCCGAGCATCCCTAAATATAGCCCTAGTCAGCATCGATGACAACTGAAAAATCAGGCCCCAGGAAATGCGTTGCGAGCCCTTTTCGCCCATCCAAAAGTGCCCCCAAAGGAAGGCTTTGGGTACAAGTGAACTCCCCAGGGGAGCCTTTACGCAGCCCCACATGCAACTGGACCCTCCGGGTTCGATTTTTCCGAGCAACCCTAAATATATCACTAGCCGGCATGGGAGAAGACTGAAAACCCGGGCCCAGAAAACGCGTTGCAAGCCACTTCTGACCATCTAAAAGTGTCACCAAAGGAAGGCTTTGGGTACAAGAGAACTCCCCAGGGGAGCCTTTACGCAGCCCCACATGCAACTGGACCCTCCGGGTTCGCTGTTCATGAGCAAACCTAAACATAGCCCTTGCCGTCATCGGAGACGACTGAAAAATCAGGCCCCAGGAAATGCGTTGCGAGCCCCTTTGGACCATCCAAAAGTGCCCGCAAAGGAAGGCTTTGGGTACAAGTGATCTCCCCAGGGGAGCCTTTACGCAGCCCCACATGCAACTGGACCCTCCGGGTTCGCTGTTCCTGAGCAAACCTAAAGGTAGCCCTAGCCGTGATCGGAGACGAGTGAAAAATCAGGCCCCAGGAAATGTGTTCCCAGGCCTTTTCGCCCATCCAAATGTGCCCCCAAAGGAAGACTTTGGGTACAAGACAACTCCCCAGGGGAGCCTTTACGCAGCCCCACATGTAACTGGACCCTCCGGGTTCGATTTTTCCGAGCATCCCTAAACATAGCCCTAGACGGCATCGAAGACGAATGAAAAATCAGGCCCCAGGAAATGCGTTGCGAGCCCTTTTCGCTCATCCAAAAGTGCCCGCAAAGGAAGGCTTTGGGTACAAGTGAACTCCCCAGGGGAGCCTTTACGCAGCCCCACATGCAACTGGACCCTCCGGGTTCACTGTTTCCGAGCATCCCTAAACATAGCCCTAGCCGGCATCGAAGACAAGTGAAAAATCAGGCCCCAGGAAACGCGTTGCGAGCCCCTTCGGACCATCCAAAAGTGCCCCCAAAGGAAGGCTTTGGGTACAAGTGAACTCCCCAGGGGAGCCTTTACACAGCCCCACATGCAACTGGACCCTCCGGGTTCGCTGTTTCCGAGCATCCATAAATATAGCCCTAGCCGGCATAGAAGACGACTGAAAAATCTAGCCCCAGGAAATGCGTTTAGAGCCCTTTTCGCCCATCCAAACGTGCCCCCAAAGGAAGACTTTGGGTACAAGTGAACTCCCCAGGGGAGCCTTTACGCAGCCCCACATGCAACTGGACCCTCCGGGTTCGCTGTTTCCGAGCATCCCTAAACATAGCCCTGGCCAACATCTATGACGACTGAAAAATCAGGCCACAGGAAATGCGTTGCGAGCCCTTTTCGCCCATCCAAAAGTGCCCCCAAAGGAAGGCTTTGGGTACAAGTGAACTCCCCAGGGGAGCCTTTACGCAGCCCCACATGCAACTGGACCCTCCGGGTTCGCTGTTTCCGAGCATCCATAAACATATCCCTAGCCGGCATCGATGACGACTGAAAAATCAGGCCCCAGGAAATGCGTTGCGAGCCCCTTAGGACCATCCAAAAGTGCCCCCAAAGGAAGGCTTTGGATGCAAGTGAACTCCCCAGGGGAGCCTTTACGCAGCCCCACATGCAACTGGACCCTCCGGGTTCGATTTTTCCGAGCAAACCTAAATATATCACTAGCCGTCATGGGAGAAGACTGAAAACCCGGGCCCCAGAAAACGCGTTGCAAGCCCCTTTGGACCATCCAAAAGTGCCCGCAAAGGAAGGCTTTGGGTACAAGTGATCTCCCCAGGGGAGCCTTTACGCAGCCCCACATGCAACTGGACCCTTCGGGTTTGCTGTTCATGAGCAAACCTAAAGGTAGCCCTAGCCGTCATCGGAGACGAGTGAAAAATCAGGCCCCAGGAAATGCGTTCCCAGGCCTTTTCGCCCATCCAAATGTGCCCCCAAAGGAAGACTTTGGGTACAAGAGAACTCCCCAGGGGAGCCTTTACGCAGCCCCACATGCAACTGGACCCTCCGGGTTCGCTGTTTCCGAGCATCCCTAAACATAGCCCTAGACGGCATCGAAGACGAATGAAAAATCAGGCCCCAGGAAATGCGTTGCAAGCCCTTTTCGCTCATCCAAAAGTGCCCCCAAAGGAAGGCTTTGTGTAGAAGTGAACTCCCCAGGGGAGCCTTTACGCAGCCCAACATGCAACTGGACCCTCCGGGTTCGCTGTTTCCGAGCATCCCTAAACATAGCCCTAGCCGGCATCGAAGACAAGTGAAAAATCAGGACCCAGGAAATTCGTTGCGAGCCCCTTCGGACCATCCAAAAGTGCCCCCAAAGGAAGGCTTTGGGTACAAGTGATCTCCCCAGGGGAGCCTTTACGCAGCCCCACATGCAACTGGACCCTCCGGGTTCGCTGTTCCTGAGCAAACCTAAACGTAGCCCTGGCCGTCATTGGAGACGACTGAAAAATCAGGCCCCAGGAAATGCGTTCCGAGTCCTTTTCGCCCATCCAAAAGTGCCCGCAAAGGAAGGCTTTGGGTACAAGAGAACTCCCCAGGGGAGCCTTTACGCAGCCCCACATGCAACTGGACCCTCCGGGTTCGATTTTTCCAAGCAACCGAAAATATATCACTAGCCGGCATGGGAGAAGACAGAAAACCCGGGCCCTAGAAAACGCGTTGCAAGCCCCTTTGGACCATCCAAAAGTGTCACCAAAGGAAGGCTTTGGGTACAAGAGAACTCCCCAGGGGAGCCTTTACGCAGCCCCACATGCAACTGGACCCTCCGGGTTCGCTGTTCCTGAGCAAACCTAAACGTAGCCCTTGCCGTCATCGGAGACGACTGAAAAATCAGGCCCCAGGAAATGCGTTGCGATCCCCTTCAGACCATCCAAAAGTGCCCGCAAAGGAAGGCTTTGGGTACAAGTGAACTCCCCAGGGGAGCCTTTACGCAGCCCCACATGCAACTGGACCCTCCGGGTTCGCTGTTCCTGAGCAAACTTAAAGGTAGCCCTAGCCGTCATCGGAGACGAGTGAAAAATCAGGCCCCAGGAAATGCGTTCCGAGGCCTTTTCGCCCATCCAAATGTGCCCCCAAAGGAAGACTTTGGGTACAAGACAACTCCCCAGGGGAGCCTTTACGCAGCCCCACATGCAACTGGACCCTCCGGGTTCGATTTTCCCGAGCATCCCTAAACATAGCCCTAGACGGCATCGAAGACGAATGAAAAATCAGGCCCCAGGAAATGCGTTGCGAGCCCTTTTCGCTCATCCAAAAGTGCCCGCAAAGGAAGGCTTTGGGTACAAGTGAACTCCCCAGGGGAGCCTTTACGCAGCCCCACATGCAACTGGACCCTCCGGGTTCGCTGTTTCCGAGCATCCCTAAACATAGCCCTAGCCGGCATCGAAGACAAGTGAAAAATCAGGACCCAGGAAACGCGTTGCGAGCCCCTTTGGACCATCCAAAAGTGCCCCCAAAGGAAGGCTTTGGGTACAAGTGGACTCCCCAGGGGAGCCTTTACGCAGCCCCACATGCAACTTGGACCCTCCGGGTTCGCTGTTTCCGAGCATCCCTAAATATAGCCCTAGCCGGCATAGAAGACGACTGAAAAATCAGGCCCAAGGAAATGCGTTGCAAGCCCCTTTGGACCATCCAAATGTGCCCCCAAAGGAAGGCTTTGGGTACAAGTGATCTCCCCAGGGGAGCCTTTACACAGCCCCACATGCAACTGGACCCTCCGGGTTCGCTGTTCCTGAGCAAACCTAAACGTAGCCCTAGCCGTCATCGGAGACGAGTGAAAAATCAGGCCCCAGGAAATGCGTTGCGAGCCCTTTTCGCCCATCCAAAAGTGCCCGCAAAGGAAGACTTTGGGTACAAGAGAACTCCCCAGGGGAGCCTTTACGCAGCCCCACATGCAACTGGACCCTCCGGGTTCGCTGTTCCTGAGCAAACCTAAACGTAGCCCTGGCCGTCATAGGAGACGAGTGAAAAATCAGGCCCCAGGAAATGCGTTCCGAGCCCTTTTCGTCGATCCAAAAGTGCCCCCAAAGGAAGGCTTTGGGTACAAGTGAACTCCCCAGGGGAGCCTTTACGCAGCCCCACATGCAACTGGACCCTCCGGGTTCGATTTTTCCGAGCAACCGAAAATATATCACTAGCCGGCATGGGAGAAGACAGAAAACCCGGGCCCTAGAAAAAGCGTTGCAAGCCCCTTTGGACCATCCAAAAGTGTCACCAAAGGAAGTCTTTGGGTACAAGAGAACTCCCCAGGGGAGCCTTTACGCAGCCCCACATGCAAATGGACCCTCCGGGTTCGCTGTTCCTTAGCAAACCTAAACGTAGCCCTTGCCGTCATCGGAGACGACTGAAAAATCAGGCCCCAGGAAATGCGTTGCGATCCCCTTCGGACCATCCAAAAGTGCCCCCAAAGGAAGGCTTTGGGTACAAGTGAACTCCCCAGGGGAGCCTTTACGCAGCCCCACATGCAACTGGACCCTCCGGGTTCACTGTTTCCGAGCATCCCTAAACATAGCCCTAGCCAGCATCGATGACAACTGAAAAATCAGGCCCCAGGAAATGCGTTGCGAGCCCTTTTCGCCCATCCAAAAGTGCCCCCAAAGGAAGGCTTTGGGTACAAGTGAACTCCCCAGGGGAGCCTTTACGCAGCCCCACATGCAACTGGACCCTCCGGGTTCGATTTTTCCGAGCAACCCTAAATATATCACTAGCCGGCATGGGAGAAGACTGAAAACCCGGGCCCAGAAAACGCGTTGCAAGCCACTTCTGACCATCTAAAAGTGTCACCAAAGGAAGGCTTTGGGTACAAGAGAACTCCCCAGGGGAGCCTTTACGCAGCCCCACATGCAACTGGACCCTCCGGGTTCGCTGTTCATGAGCAAACCTAAACATAGCCCTTGCCGTCATCGGAGACGACTGAAAAATCAGGCCCCAGGAAATGCGTTCCCAGGCCTTTTCGCCCATCCAAAAGTGCCCGCAAAGGAAGACTTTGGGTACAAGAGAACTCCCCAGGGGAGCCTTTACGCAGCCCCACATGCAACTGGACCCTCCGGGTTCGCTGTTTCCGAGCATCCCTAAACATAGCCCTAGACGGCATCGAAGACGAATGAAAAATCAGGCCCCAGGAAATGCGTTGCGAGCCCTTTTCGCTCATCCAAAAGTGCCCGCAAAGGAAGGCTTTGGGTACAAGTGAACTCCCCAGGGGAGCCTTTATGCAGCCCCACATGCAACTGGACCCTCCGGGTTCACTGTTTCCGAGCATCCCTAAACATAGCCCTAGCCGGCATCGAAGACAAGTGAAAAATCAGGACCCAGGAAACGCGTTGCGAGCCCCTTCGGACCATCCAAAAGTGCCCCCAAAGGAAGGCTTTGGGTACAAGTGAACTCCCCAGGGGAGCCTTTACACAGCCCCACATGCAACTGGACCCTCCGGGTTCGCTGTTTCCGAGCATCCATAAATATAGCCCTAGCCGGCATAGAAGACGACTGAAAAATCTAGCCCCAGGAAATGCGTTTAGAGCCCTTTTCGCCCATCCAAACGTGCCCCCAAAGGAAGACTTTGGGTACAAGTGAACTCCCCAGGGGAGCCTTTACGCAGCCCCACATGCAACTGGACCCTCCGGGTTCGCTGTTTCCGAGCATCCCTAAACATAGCCCTGGCCAACATCTATGACGACTGAAAAATCAGGCCACAGGAAATGCGTTGCGAGCCCTTTTCGCCCATCCAAAAGTGCCCCCAAAGGAAGGCTTTGGGTACAAGTGAACTCCCCAGGGGAGCCTTTACGCAGCCCCACATGCAACTGGACCCTCCGGGTTCGCTGTTTCCGAGCATCCATAAACATATCCCTAGCCGGCATCGATGACGACTGAAAAATCAGGCCCCAGGAAATGCGTTGCGAGCCCCTTAGGACCATCCAAAAGTGCCCCCAAAGGAAGGCTTTGGATGCAAGTGAACTCCCCAGGGGAGCCTTTACGCAGCCCCACATGCAACTGGACCCTCCGGGTTCGATTTTTCCGAGCAAACCTAAATATATCACTAGCCGTCATGGGAGAAGACTGAAAACCCGGGCCCCAGAAAACGCGTTGCAAGCCCCTTTGGACCATCCAAAAGTGCCCGCAAAGGAAGGCTTTGGGTACAAGTGATCTCCCCAGGGGAGCCTTTACGCAGCCCCACATGCAACTGGACCCTTCGGGTTTGCTGTTCATGAGCAAACCTAAAGGTAGCCCTAGCCGTCATCGGAGACGAGTGAAAAATCAGGCCCCAGGAAATGCGTTCCCAGGCCTTTTCGCCCATCCAAATGTGCCCCCAAAGGAAGACTTTGGGTACAAGAGAACTCCCCAGGGGAGCCTTTACGCAGCCCCACATGCAACTGGACCCTCCGGGTTCGCTGTTTCCGAGCATCCCTAAACATAGCCCTAGACGGCATCGAAGACGAATGAAAAATCAGGCCCCAGGAAATGCGTTGCAAGCCCTTTTCGCTCATCCAAAAGTGCCCCCAAAGGAAGGCTTTGTGTAGAAGTGAACTCCCCAGGGGAGCCTTTACGCAGCCCAACATGCAACTGGACCCTCCGGGTTCGCTGTTTCCGAGCATCCCTAAACATAGCCCTAGCCGGCATCGAAGACAAGTGAAAAATCAGGACCCAGGAAATTCGTTGCGAGCCCCTTCGGACCATCCAAAAGTGCCCCCAAAGGAAGGCTTTGGGTACAAGTGATCTCCCCAGGGGAGCCTTTACGCAGCCCCACATGCAACTGGACCCTCCGGGTTCGCTGTTCCTGAGCAAACCTAAACGTAGCCCTGGCCGTCATTGGAGACGACTGAAAAATCAGGCCCCAGGAAATGCGTTCCGAGTCCTTTTCGCCCATCCAAAAGTGCCCGCAAAGGAAGGCTTTGGGTACAAGAGAACTCCCCAGGGGAGCCTTTACGCAGCCCCACATGCAACTGGACCCTCCGGGTTCGATTTTTCCAAGCAACCGAAAATATATCACTAGCCGGCATGGGAGAAGACAGAAAACCCGGGCCCTAGAAAACGCGTTGCAAGCCCCTTTGGACCATCCAAAAGTGTCACCAAAGGAAGGCTTTGGGTACAAGAGAACTCCCCAGGGGAGCCTTTACGCAGCCCCACATGCAACTGGACCCTCCGGGTTCGCTGTTCCTGAGCAAACCTAAACGTAGCCCTTGCCGTCATCGGAGACGACTGAAAAATCAGGCCCCAGGAAATGCGTTGCGATCCCCTTCAGACCATCCAAAAGTGCCCGCAAAGGAAGGCTTTGGGTACAAGTGAACTCCCCAGGGGAGCCTTTACGCAGCCCCACATGCAACTGGACCCTCCGGGTTCGCTGTTTCCGAGCATCCCTAAACATAGCCCTAGCCGGCATCGATGACGACTGAAAAATCAGGCCCCAGGAAATGCGTTGTGAGCCCTATTCGTCGATCCAAAAGTGCCCCCAAAGGAAGGCTTTGTGTAGAAGTGAACTCCCCAGGGGAGCCTTTACGCAGCCCCACATGCAACTGGACCCTCCGGGTTCGATGTTCCTGAGCAAACCTAAACGTAGCCCTATCCGTCATCGTATTCGACTGAAAAATCAGGCCCCAGGAAATGCGTTGCGAGCCCTTTTCGCCCATCCAAAAGTGCCCGCAAAGGAAGACTTTGGGTACAAGTGAACTCCCCAGGGGAGCCTTTACGCAGCCCCACATGCAACTGGACCCTCCGGGTTCGCTGTTCCTGAGCAAACCTAAAGGTAGCCCTAGCCGTCATCGGAGACGAGTGAAAAATCAGGCCCCAGGAAATGCGTTCCGAGGCCTTTTCGCCCATCCAAATGTGCCCCCAAAGGAAGACTTTGGGTACAAGAGAACTCCCCAGGGGAGCCTTTACGCAGCCCCACATGCAACTGGACCCTCCGGGTTCGATTTTTCCGAGCATCCCTAAACATAGCCCTAGACGGCATCGAAGACGAATGAAAAATCAGGCCCCAGGAAATGCGTTGCGAGCCCTTTTCGCTCATCCAAAAGTGCCCGCAAAGGAAGGCTTTGGGTACAAGTGAACTCCCCAGGGGAGCCTTTACGCAGCCCCACATGCAACTGGACCCTCCGGGTTCGCTGTTTCCGAGCATCCCTAAACATAGCCCTAGCCGGCATCGAAGACAAGTGAAAAATCAGGACCCAGGAAACGCGTTGCGAGCCCCTTTGGACCATCCAAAAGTGCCCCCAAAGGAAGGCTTTGGGTACAAGTGGACTCCCCAGGGGAGCCTTTACACAGCCCCACATGCAACTGGACCCTCCGGGTTCGCTGTTTCCGAGCATCCCTAAATATAGCCCTAGCCGGCATAGAAGACGACTGAAAAATCAGGCCCAAGGAAATGCGTTGCAAGCCCCTTTGGACCATCCAAAAGTGTCACCAAAGGAAGGCTTTGGGTACAAGTGATCTCCCCAGGGGTTGCCTTTACACAGCCCCACATGCAACTGGACCCTCCGGGTTCGCTGTTCCTGAGCAAACCTAAACGTAGCCCTAGCCGTCATCGGAGACGAGTGAAAAATCAGGCCCCAGGAAATGCGTTGCGAGCCCTTTTCGCCCATCCAAAAGTGCCCGCAAAGGAAGACTTTGGGTACAAGAGAACTCCCCAGGGGAGCCTTTACGCAGCCCCACATGCAACTGGACCCTCCGGGTTCGCTGTTCATGAGCAAACCTAAACATAGCCCTTGCCGTCATCGGAGACGACTGAAAAATCAGGCCCAAGGAAATGCGTTGCGAGCCCCTTTGGACCATCCAAAAGTGCCCGCAAAGGAAGGCTTTGGGTACAAGTGATCTCCCCAGGGGAGCCTTTACGCAGCCCCACATGCAACTGGACCCTCCGGGTTCGCTGTTCCTGAGCAAACCTAAAGGTAGCCCTAGCCGTGATCGGAGACGAGTGAAAAATCAGGCCCCAGGAAATGTGTTCCCAGGCCTTTTCGCCCATCCAAATGTGCCCCCAAAGGAAGACTTTGGGTACAAGACAACTCCCCAGGGGAGCCTTTACGCAGCCCCACATGTAACTGGACCCTCCAGGTTCGATTTTTCCGAGCATCCCTAAACATAGCCCTAGACGGCATCGAAGACGAATGAAAAATCAGGCCCCAGGAAATGCGTTGCGAGCCCTTTTCGCTCATCCAAAAGTGCCCGCAAAGGAAGGCTTTGGGTACAAGTGAACTCCCCAGGGGAGCCTTTATGCAGCCCCACATGCAACTGGACCCTCCGGGTTCACTGTTTCCGAGCATCCCTAAACATAGCCCTAGCCGGCATCGAAGACAAGTGAAAAATCAGGACCCAGGAAACGCGTTGCGAGCCCCTTCGGACCATCCAAAAGTGCCCCCAAAGGAAGGCTTTGGGTACAAGTGAACTCCCCAGGGGAGCCTTTACACAGCCCCACATGCAACTGGACCCTCCGGGTTCGCTGTTTCCGAGCATCCATAAATATAGCCCTAGCCGGCATAGAAGACGACTGAAAAATCTAGCCCCAGGAAATGCGTTTAGAGCCCTTTTCGCCCATCCAAACGTGCCCCCAAAGGAAGACTTTGGGTACAAGTGAACTCCCCAGGGGAGCCTTTACGCAGCCCCACATGCAACTGGACCCTTCGGGTTTGCTGTTCCTGAGCAAACCTAAAGGTAGCCCTAGCCGTCATCGGAGACGAGTGAAAAATCAGGCCCCAGGAAATGCGTTCCAGGGCCTTTTCGCCCATCCAAAAGTGCCCCCAAAGGAAGACTTTGGGTACAAGAGAACTCCCCAGGGGAGCCTTTACGCAGCCCCACATGCAACTGGACCCTCCGGGTTCGCTGTTTCCGAGCATCCCTAAACATATCCCTAGACGGCATCGAAGACGAATGAAAAATCAGGCCCCAGGAAATGTGTTGCGAGCCCTTTTCGCTCATCCAAAAGTGCCCCCAAAGGAAGGCTTTGGGTACAAGTGAACTCCCCAGGGGAGCCTTTACGCAGCCCCACATGCAACTGGACCCTCCGGGTTCGCTGTTTCCGAGCATCCCTAAACATAGCCCTAGCCGGCATCGAAGACGACTGAAAAATCAGGCCCCAGGAAATGCGTTGCGATCCCTTTTCGTCCATCCAAAAGTGCCCCCAAAGGAAGTCTTTGGGTACAAGAGAACTCCCCAGGGGAGCCTTTACGCAGCCCCACATGCAACTGGACCCTTGGGTTCGCTGTTTCCGAGCATCCCTAAACATAGCCCTAGCCTGCATCAATGACGACTGAAAAATCAGGCCCCAGGAAATGCGTTACGAGCCCTTTTCGCCCATCCAAAAGTGCCCCCAAAGGAAGGCTTTGGGTACAAGTGAACTCCCCAGGGGAGCCTTTACGCAGCCCCACATGCAACTGGACCCTCCGGGTTCGATTTTTCCGAGCAACCCTAAATATATCACTAGCCGGCATGGGAGAAGACTGAAAACCCGGGCCCAGAAAACGCGTTGCAAGCCACTTCTGACCATCTAAAAGTGTCACCAAAGGAAGGCTTTGGGTACAAGTGAACTCCCCAGGGGAGCCTTTACGCAGCCCCACATGCAACTGGACCCTCCGGGTTCGCTGTTCATGAGCAAACCTAAACATAGCCCTTGCCGTCATCGGAGACGACTGAAAAATCAGGCCCCAGGAAATGCGTTCCGAGGCCTTTTCGCCCATCCAAATGTGCCCCCAAAGGAAGACTTTGGGTACAAGACAACTCCCCAGGGGAGCCTTTACGCAGCCCCACATGCAACTGGACCCTCCGGGTTCGATTTTTCCGAGCATCCCTAAACATAGCCCTAGACGGCATCGAAGACGAATGAAAAATCAGGCCCCAGGAAATGCGTTGCGAGCCCTTTTCGCTCATCGAAAAGTGCTCGCAAAGGAAGGCTTTGGGTACAAGTGAACTCCCCAGGGGAGCCTTTACGCAGCCCCACATGCAACTGGACCCTCCGGGTTCGCTGTTTCCGAGCATCCCTAAACATAGCCCTAGCCGGCATCGAAGACAAGTGAAAAATCAGGACCCAGGAAACGCGTTGCGAGCCCCTTCGGACCATCCAAAAGTGCCCCCAAAGGAAGGCTTTGGGTACAAGTGAACTCCCCAGGGGAGCCTTTACACAGCCCCACATGCAACTGGACCCTCCGGGTTCGCTGTTTCCGAGCATCCCTAAATATAGCCCTAGCCGGCAGAGAAGACGACTGAAAAATCAAGCCCCAGGAAATGCGTTCCGAGCCCTTTTCGCCCATCCAAAAGTGCCCCCAAAGGAAGACTTTGGGTACAAGTGAACTCCCCAGGGGAGCCTTTACGCAGCCCCACATGCAACTGGACCCTCCGGGTTCGCTGTTTCCGAGCATCCCTAAACATAGCCCTAGCCAACATCTATGACGACTGAAAAATAAGGCCACAGGTAATGCGTTGCGAGCCCTTTTCGCCCATCCAAAAGTGCCCCCAAAGGAAGGCTTTGGGTACAAGTGAACTCCCCAGGGGAGCCTTTACGCAGCCCCACATGCAACTGGACCCTCCGGGTTCGCTGTTTCCGAGCATCCCTAAACATATCCCTAGCCGGCATCGATGACGACTGAAAAATCAGGCCCCAGGAAATGCGTTGCGAGCCCCTTTGGACCATCCAAAAGTGCCCCCAAAGGAAGGCTTTGGATACAAGTGAACTCCCTAGGGGAGCCTTTACGCAGCCCCACATGCAACTGGACCCTCCGGGTTCGATTTTTCCGAGCAACCCTAAATATATCACTAGCCGGCATGGGAGAAGACTGAAAACCCGGGCCCCAGAAAACGCGTTGCAAGCCCCTTTGGACCATCCAAAAGTGTCACCAAAGGAAGGCTTTGGGTACAAGTGAACTCCCCAGGGGAGCCTTTACGCAGCCCCACATGCAACTGGACCCTCCGGGTTCGCTGTTCATGAGCAAACCTAAACGTAGCCCTAGCCGTCATCGGAGACGACTGAAAAATCAGGCCCCAGGAAATGCGTTGCAAGCCCCTTTGGACCATCCAAAAGTGCCCGCAAAGGAAGTCTTTGGGTACAAGTGATCTCCCCAGGGGAGCCTTTACACAGCCCCACATGCAACTGGACCCTCCGGGTTCGCTGTTCCTGAGCAAACCTAAAGATAGCCCTAGCCGTCATCGGAGACGAGTGAAAAATCAGGCCCCAGGAAATGCGTTCCCAGGCCTTTTCGCTCATCCAAAAGTGCCCGCAAAGGAAGACTTTGGGTACAAGTGAACTCCCCAGGGGAGCCTTTACGCAGCCCCACATGCAACTGGACCCTCCGGGTTCGCTGTTCATGAGCAAACCTAAACATATCCCTTGCCGTCATCGGAGACGACTGAAAAATCAGGCCCCAGGAAATGCGTTGCGAGCCCCTTTGGACCATCCAAAAGTGCCCCCAAAGGAAGGCTTTGGGTACAAGTGAACTCCCCAGGGGATCCTTTACACAGCCCCACATGCAACTGGACCCTCCGGGTTCGCTGTTTCCGATCATCCCTAAATATAGCCCTAGCCGGCATAGAAGACGACTGAAAAATCAGGCCCCAGGCAATGCGTTGCAAGCCCCTTAGGACCATCCAAAAGTGCCCCCAAAGGAAGGCTTTGGGTACAAGAGAACTCCCCAGGGGAGCCTTTACACAGCCCCACATGCAACTGGACCCTCCGGGTTCGCTGTTCCTGAGCAAACCTAAACGTAGCCCTGGCCGTCATAGGAGACGACTGAAAAATCAGGCCCCAGGAAATGCATTGCGAGCCCCTTCGGACCATCCAAAAGTGCCCCCAAAGGAAGGCTTTGGGTACAAGTGAACTCCCCAGGGGAGCCTTTACGCAGCCCCACATGCAACTGGACCCTTCGGGTTCGCTGTTTCCGAGCATCCCTAAACATAACCCTAGCCGGCATCGATGGCGAATGAAAAATCAGGCCCCAGGAAATGCGTTGCGAGCCCCTTTGGACCATTCAAAAGTGCCCCCAAAGGAAGGCTTTGGGTACAAGTGAACTCCCCAGGGGAGCCTTTACGCAGCCCCACATGCAACTGGACCCTCCGGGTTCGATTTTTCCAAGCAACCCTAAATATATCCCTAGCCGGCATCGATGACGACTGAAAAATCAGGCCCCAGGAAATGCGTTGCGAGCCCCTTAGAACCATCCAAAAGTGCCCCCAAAGGAAGGCTTTGGATACAAGTGAACTCCCCAGGGGAGCCTTTACGCAGCCCCACATGCAACTGGACCCTCCGGGTTCGATTTTTCCGAGCAACCCTAAATATATCACTAGCCGGCATGGGAGAAGACTGAAAACCCGGGCCCCAGAAAACGCGTTGCAAGCCCCTTTGGACCATCCAAAAGTGTCACCAAAGGAAGGCTTTGGGTACAAGTGAACTCCCCAGGGGAGCCTTTACGCAGCCCCACATGCAACTGGACCCTCCGGGTTCGCTGTTTCCGAGCATCCCTAAACATAGCCCTAGCCGGCATCGAAGACAAGTGAAAAATCAGGATACAAGGAAACGCGTTGCGAGCCCCTTCGGACCATCCAAAAGTGCCCCCAAAGGAAGGCTTTGGGTACAAGTGAACTCCCCAGGGGAGCCGTTACACAGCCCCACATGCAACTGGACCCTCCGGGTTCGCTGTTTCTGATCATCCCTAAATATAGCCCTAGCCGGCATAGAAGACGACTGAAAAAATCAGGCCCCAGGAAATGCGTTGCAAGCCCCTTTGGACCATCCAAAAGTGCCCCCAAAGGAAGGCTTTGGGTACAAGTGAACTCCCCAGGGGAGCCTTTACACAGCCCCACATGCAACTGGACCCTCCGGGTTCGCTGTTTCCGAGCATCCCTAAACATAGCCCTAGACGGCATCGGAGACGACTGAAAAATCAGGCCCCAGGAAATGCGTTGCGAGCCCTTTTCGCTCATCCAAAAGTGCCCCCAAAGGAAGGCTTTGTGTAGAAGTGAACTCCCCAGGGGAGCCTTTACGCAGCCCCACATGCAACTGGACCCTCCGGGTTCGATGTTCCTGAGCAAACCTAAAGGTAGCCCTATCCGTCATCGTATTCGACTGAAAAATCAGGCCCCAGGAAATGCGTTGCGAGCCCTTTTCGCCCATCCAAAAGTGCCCGCAAAGGAAGACTTTGGGTACAAGTGAACTCCCCAGGGGAGCCTTTACGCAGCCCCACATGCAACTGGACCCTCCGGGTTCGCTGTTCCTGAGCAAACCTAAAGGTAGCCCTAGCCGTCATCGGAGACGAGTGAAAAATCAGGCCCAAGGAAATGCGTTCCGAGGCATTTTCGCCCATCCAAATGTGCCCCCAAAGGAAGACTTTGGGTACAAGACAACTCCCCAGGGGAGCCTTTACGCAGCCCCACATGCAACTGGACCCTCCGGGTTCGATTTTTCCGAGCATCCCTAAACATAGCCCTAGACGGCATCGAAGACGAATGAAAAATCAGGCCCCAGGAAATGCGTTGCGAGCCCTTTTCGCTCATCCAAAAGTGCCCGCAAAGGAAGGCTTTGGGTACAAGTGAACTCCCCAGGGGAGCCTTTACGCAGCCCCACATGCAACTGGACCCTCCGGGTTCGCTGTTTCCGAGCATCCCTAAACATAGCCCTAGCCGGCATCGAAGACAAGTGAAAAATCAGGACCCAGGAAACGCGTTGCGAGCCCCTTTGGACCATCCAAAAGTGCCCCCAAAGGAAGGCTTTGGGTACAAGTGGACTCCCCAGGGGAGCCTTTACACAGCCCCACATGCAACTGGACCCTCCGGGTTCGCTGTTTCCGAGCATCCCTAAATATAGCCCTAGCCGGCATAGAAGACGACTGAAAAATCAGGCCCAAGGAAATGCGTTGCAAGCCCCTTTGGACCATCCAAATGTGCCCCCAAAGGAAGGCTTTGGGTACAAGTGATCTCCCCAGGGGAGCCTTTACACAGCCCCACATGCAACTGGACCCTCCGGGTTCGCTGTTCCTGAGCAAACCTAAACGTAGCCCTAGCCGTCATCGGAGACGAGTGAAAAATCAGGCCCCAGGAAATGCGTTGCGAGCCCTTTTCGCCCATCCAAAAGTGCACGCAAAGGAAGACTTTGGGTACAAGAGAACTCCCCAGGGGAGCCTTTACGCAGCCCCACATGCAACTGGACCCTCCGGGTTCGCTGTTCCTGAGCAAACCTAAACGTAGCCCTGGCCGTCATAGGAGACGAGTGAAAAATCAGGCCCCAGGAAATGCGTTGCGAGCCCTTTTCGTCGATCCAAAAGTGCCCCCAAAGGAAGGCTTTGGGTACAAGTGAACTCCCCAGGGGAGCCTTTACGCAGCCCCACATGCAACTGGACCCTCCGGGTTCGATTTTTCCGAGCAACCGAAAATATATCACTAGCCGGCATGGGAGAAGACAGAAAACCCGGGCCCTAGAAAACGCGTTGCAAGCCCCTTTGGACCATCCAAAAGTGTCACCAAAGGAAGTCTTTGGGTACAAGAGAACTCCCCAGGGGAGCCTTTACGCAGCCCCACATGCAACTGGACCCTCCGGGTTCGCTGTTTCCGAGCATCCCTAAACATAGCCCTAGACGGCATCGAAGACGAATGAAAAATCAGGCCCCAGGAAATGCGTTGCGAGCCCTTTTCGCCCATCCAAAAGTGCCCGCAAAGGAAGGCTTTGGGTACAAGTGAACTCCCCAGGGGAGCCTTTACGCAGCCCCACATGCAACTGGACCCTCCGGGTTCGATTTTTCCGAGCAACCCTAAATATATCACTAGCCGGCATGGGAGAAGACTGAAAACCCGGGCCCAGAAAACGCGTTGCAAGCCACTTCTGACCATCTAAAAGTGTCACCAAAGGAAGGCTTTGGGTACAAGTGAACTCCCCAGGGGAGCCTTTACGCAGCCCCACATGCAACTGGACCCTCCGGGTTCGCTGTTCATGAGCAAAACTAAACATAGCCCTTGCCGTCATCGGAGACGACTGAAAAATCAGGCCCCAGGAAATGCGTTGCGAGCCCCTTTGGACCATCCAAAAGTGCCCGCAAAGGAAGGCTTTGGGTACAAGTGATCTCCCCAGGGGAGCCTTTACGCAGCCCCACATGCAACTGGACCCTCCGGGTTCGATTTTTCCGAGCATCCCTAAACATAGCCCTAGACGGCATCGAAGACGAATGTAAAATCAGGCCCCAGGAAATGCGTTGCGAGCCCTTTTCGCTCATCCAAAAGTGCCCGCAAAGGAAGGCTTTGGGTACAAGTGAACTCCCCAGGGGAGCCTTTACGCAGCCCCACATGCAACTGGACCCTCCGGGTTCGCTGTTTCCGAGCATCCCTAAACATAGCCCTAGCCGGCATCGAAGACAAGTGAAAAATCAGGACCCAGGAAACGCGTTGCGAGCCCTTTTCGCCCATCCAAAAGTGCCCCCAAAGGAAGGCTTTGGGTACAAGTGAACTCCCCAGGGGAGCCTTTACGCAGCCCCACATGCAACTGGACCCTCCGGGTTCGCTGTTTCCGAGCATCCCTAAACATATCCCTAGCCGGCATCGATGACGACTGAAAAATCAGGCCCCAGGAAATGCGTTGCGAGCCCCTTAGGACCATCCAAAAGTGCCCCCAAAGGAAGGCTTTGGATACAAGTGAACTCCCCAGGGGAGCCTTTACGCAGCCCCACATGCAACTGGACCCTCCGGGTTCGATTTTTCCGAGCAAACCTAAATATATCACTAGCCGTCATGGGAGAAGACTGAAAACCCGGGCCCCAGAAAACGCGTTGCAAGCCCCTTTGGACCATCCAAAAGTGCCCGCAAAGGAAGGCTTTGGGTACAAGTGATCTCCCCAGGGGAGCCTTTACGCAGCCCCACATGCAACTGGACCCTTGGGTTCGCTGTTTCCGAGCATCCCTAAACATAGCCCTAGGCTGCATCAATGACGACTGAAAAATCAGGCCCCAGGAAATGCGTTACGAGCCCTTTTCGCCCATCCAAAAGTGCCCCCAAAGGAAGGCTTTGGGTACAAGTGAACTCCCCAGGGGAGCCTTTATGCAGCCCCACATGCAACTGGACCCTCCGGGTTCGATTTTTCCGAGCAACCCTAAATATATCACTAGCCGGCATGGGAGAAGACTGAAAACCCGGGCCCAGAAAACGCGTTGCAAGCCCCTTCTGACCATCTAAAAGTGTCACCAAAGGAAGGCTTTGGGTACAAGTGAACTCCCCAGGGGAGCCTTTACGCAGCCCCACATGCAACTGGACCCTCCGGGTTCGCTGTTCATGAGCAAACCTAAACATAGCCCTTGCCGTCATCGGAGACGACTGAAAAATCAGGCCCCAGGAAATGCGTTGCGAGCCCCTTTGGACCATCCAAAAGTGCCCGCAAAGGAAGGCTTTGGGTACAAGTGATCTCCCCAGGGGAGCCTTTACGCAGCCCCACATGCAACTGGACCCTCCGGGTTCGCTGTTCCTGAGCAAACCTAAACGTAGCCCTAGCCGTCATCGGAGACGAGTGAAAAATCAGGCCCCAGGAAATGCGTTCCGAGCCCTTTTCGCCCATCCAAATGTGCCCCCAAAGGAAGACATTGGGTACAAGACAACTCCCCAGGGGAGCCTTTACGCAGCCCCACATGCAACTGGACCCTCCGGGTTCGATTTTTCCGAGCATCCCTAAATATAGCCCTAGACGGCATCGAAGACGAATGTAAAATCAGGCCCCAGGAAATGCGTTGCGAGCCCTTTTCGCTCATCCAAAAGTGCTCGCAAAGGAAGGCTTTGGGTACAAGTGAACTCCCCAGGGGAGCCTTTACGCAGCCCCACATGCAACTGGACCCTCCGGGTTCGCTGTTTCCGAGCATCCCTAAACATAGCCCTAGCCGGCATCGAAGACAAGTGAAAAATCAGGACCCAGGAAACGCGTTGCGAGCCCCTTCGGACCATCCAAAAGTGCCCCCAAAGGAAGGCTTTGGGTACAAGTGAACTCCCCAGGGGAGCCTTTACACAGCCCCACATGCAACTGGACCCTCCGGGTTCGCTGTTTCCGAGCATCCATAAATATAGCCCTAGCCGGCATAGAAGACGACTGAAAAATCAAGCCCCAGGAAATGCGTTCCGAGCCCTTTTCGCCCATCCAAAAGTGCCCCCAAAGGAAGACTTTGGGTACAAGTGAACTCCCCAGGGGAGCCTTTACGCAGCCCCACATGCAACTGGACCCTCCGGGTTCGCTGTTTCCGAGCATCCCTAAACATAGCCCTAGCCAACATCTATGAAGACTGAAAAATCAGGCCACAGGTAATGCGTTGCGAGCCCTTTTCGCCCATCCAAAAGTGCCCCCAAAGGAAGGCTTTGGGTACAAGTGAACTCCCCAGGGGAGCCTTTACGCAGCCCCACATGCAACTGGACCCTCCGGGTTCGCTGTTTCCGAGCATCCCTAAACATATCCCTAGCCGGCATCGATGACGACTGAAAAATCAGGCCCCAGGAAATGCGTTGCGAGCCCCTTAGGACCATCCAAAAGTGCCCCCAAAGGAAGGCTTTGGATACAAGTGAACTCCCTAGGGGAGCCTTTACGCAGCCCCACATGCAACTGGACCCTCCGGGTTCGATTTTTCCGAGCAACCCTAAATATATCACTAGCCGGCATGGGAGAAGACTGAAAACCCGGGCCCCAGAAAACGCGTTGCAAGCCCCTTTGGACCATCCAAAAGTGCCCGCAAAGG
The DNA here is from genome assembly GCF_963932015.1 of Anas acuta. Lineage (NCBI taxonomy): Eukaryota > Metazoa > Chordata > Aves > Anseriformes > Anatidae > Anas > Anas acuta. Next base: position 65,983 of record NW_027076328.1, on the reverse strand, counting down.
AAGGCTTTGGGTACAAGTGATCTCCCCAGGGGAGCCTTTACGCAGCCCCACATGCAACTGGACCCACCGGGTTTGCTGTTCCTGAGCAAACCTAAAGGTAGCCCTAGCCGTCATCGGAGACGAGTGAAAAATCAGGCCCCAGGAAATGCGTTCCGAGGCCTTTTCGCCCATCCAAAAGTGCCCCCAAAGGAAGACTTTGGGTACAAGAGAACTCTCCAGGGGAGCCTTTACGCAGCCCCACATGCAACTGGACCCTCCGGGTTCGATTTTTCCGAGCATCCCTAAACATAGCCCTAGACGGCATCGAAGACGAATGAAAAATCAGGCCCCAGGAAATGTGTTGCGAGCCCTTTTCGCTCATCCAAAAGTGCCCCCAAAGGAAGGCTTTGGGTACAAGTGAACTCCCCAGGGGAGCCTTTACGCAGCCCCACATGCAACTGGACCCTCCGGGTTCGCTGTTTCCGAGCATCCCTAAACATAGCCCTAGACGGCATCGAAGACAAGTGAAAAATCAGGCCCCAGGAAATGCGTTGCGATCCCTTTTCTTCCATCCAAAAGTGCCCCCAAAGGAAGGCTTTGGGTACAAGAGAACTCCCCAGGGGAGCCTTTACGCAGCCCCACATGCAACTGGACCCTTGGGTTCGCTGTTTCCGAGCATCCCTAAACATAGCCCTAGCCGGCATCAATGACGACTGAAAAATCAGGCCCCAGGAAATGCGTTACGAGCCCTTTTCGCCCATCCAAAAGTGCCCCCAAAGGAAGGCTTTGGGTACAAGTGAACTCCCCAGGGGAGCCTTTACGCAGCCCCACATGCAACTGGACCCTCCGGGTTCGCTGTTCATGAGCAAAACTAAACATAGCCCTTGCCGTCATCGGAGACGACTGAAAAATCAGGCCCCAGGAAATGCGTTGCGAGCCCCTTTGGACCATCCAAAAGTGCCCGCAAAGGAAGGCTTTGGGTACAAGTGATCTCCCCAGGGGAGCCTTTACGCAGCCCCACATGCAACTGGACCCTCCGGGTTCGATTTTTCCGAGCATCCCTAAACATAGCCCTAGCCGGCATCGATGACGACTGAAAAATCAGGCCCCAGGCAATGCGTTGCGAGCCCCTTAGGACCATCCAAAAGTGCCCCCAAAGGAAGGCTTTGGATACAAGTGAACTCCCCAGGGGAGCCTTTACGCAGCCCCACATGCAACTGGACCCTCCGGGTTCGATTTTTCCGAGCAACCCTAAATATATCACTAGCCGGCATGGGAGAAGACTGAAAACCCGGGCCCCAGAAAACGCGTTGCAAGCCCCTTTGAACCATCCAAAAGTGTCACCAAAGGAAGGCTTTGGGTACAAGTGAACTCCCCAGGGGAGCCTTTACGCAGCCCCACATGCAACTGGACCCTCCGGGTTCGCTGTTCATGAGCAAACCTAAACGTAGCCCTAGCCGTCATCGGAGACGACTGAAAAATCAGGCCCCAGGAAATGCATTGCGAGCCCCTTTGGACCATCCAAAAGTGCCCGCAAAGGAAGACTTTGGGTACAAGTGATCTCCCCAGGGGAGCCTTTACGCAGCCCCACATGCAACTGGACCCTCCGGGTTCGCTGTTCCTGAGCAAACCTAAAGGTAGCCCTAGCCGTCATCGGAGACGAGTGAAAAATCAGGACCCAGGAAATGCGTTCCCAGGCCTTTTAGCCCATCCAAATGTGCCCCCAAAGGAAGACTTTGGGTACAAGAGAACTCCCCAGGGGAGCCTTTACGCAGCCCCACATGCAACTGGACCCTCCGGGTTCGCTGTTTCCGAGCATCCCTAAACATAGCCCTAGACGGCATCGAAGACGAATGAAAAATCAGGCCCAAGGAAATGCGTTGCGAGCCCTTTTCGCTCATCCAAAAGTGCCCCCAAAGGAAGGCTTTGGGTACAAGTGAACTCCCCAGGGGAGCCTTTACGCAGCCCCACATGCAACTGGACCCTCCGGGTTCGCTGTTTCCGAGCATCCCTAAACATATCCCTAGCCGGCATCGAAGACAAGTGAAAAATCAGGACCCAGGAAATGCGTTGCGATCCCTTTTCGCCCATCCAAAAGTGCCCCCAAAGGAAGTCTTTGGGTACAAGAGAACTCCCCAGGGGAGCCTTTACGCAGCCCCACATGCAACTGGACCCTTGGGTTCGCTGTTTCCGAGCATCCCTAAACATAGCCCTAACCGGCATCAATGACGACTGAAAAATCAGGCCCCAGGAAATGCGTTACGAGCCCTTTTCGCCCATCCAAAAGTGCCCCCAAAGGAAGGCTTTGGGTACAAGTGAACTCCCCAGGGGAGCCTTTACGCAGCCCCACATGCAACTGGACCCTCCGGGTTCGCTGTTTCCGAGCATCCCTAAACATAGCCCTAGCCGGCATTGAAGACGAATGAAAAATCAGGCCCCAGGAAATGCGTTCCGAGCCCTTTTCGCCCATCCAAAAGTGCCCCCAAAGGAAGGCTTTGGGTACAAGTGAACTCCCCAGGGGAGCCTTTACGCAGCCCCACATGCAACTGGACCCTCCGGGTTCGCTGTTTCCGAGCATCCCTAAACATAGCCCTAGACGGCATCGATGACGACTGAAAAATCAGGCCCCAGGCAATGCGTTGCGAGCCCCTTAGGACCATTCAAAAGTGCCCCCAAAGGAAGGCTTTGGATACAAGTGAACTCCCCAGGGGAGCCTTTACGCAGCCCCACATGCAACTGGACCCTCCGGGTTCGATTTTTCCGAGCAACCCTAAATATATCACTAGCCGTCATGGGAGAAGACTGAAAACCCGGGCCCCAGAAAACGCGTTGCAAGCCCCTTAGGACCATCCAAAAGTGTCACCAAAGGAAGGCTTTGGGTACAAGTGAACTCCCCAGGGGAGCCTTTACGCAGCCCCACATGCAACTGGACCCTCCGGGTTCGCTGTTCATGAGCAAACCTAAACGTAGCCCTAGCCGTCATCGGAGACGACTGAAAAATCAGGCCCCAGGAAATGCATTGCGAGCCCCTTTGGACCATCCAAAAGTGCCCGCAAAGGAAGACTTTGGGTACAAGTGATCTCCCCAGGGGAGCCTTTACGCAGCCCCACATGCAACTGGACCCTCCGGGTTCGCTGTTCCTGAGCAAACCTAAAGGTAGCCCTAGCCGTCATCGGAGACGAGTGAAAAATCGGGACCCAGGAAATGCGTTCCCAGGCCTTTTAGCCCATCCAAATGTGCCCCCAAAGGAAGACTTTGGGTACAAGAGAACTCCCCAGGGGAGCCTTTACGCAGCCCCACATGCAACTGGACCCTCCGGGTTCGCTGTTTCCGAGCATCCCTAAACATAGCCCTAGACGGCATCGAAGACGAATGAAAAATCAGGCCCCAGGAAATGCGTTGCGAGCCCTTTTCGCTCATCCAAAAGTGCCCCCAAAGGAAGGCTTTGGGTACAAGTGAACTCCCCAGGGGAGCCTTTACGCAGCCCCACATGCAACTGGACCCTCCGGGTTCGCTGTTTCCGAGCATCCCTAAACATATCCCTAGCCGGCATCGAAGACAAGTGAAAAATCAGGACCCAGGAAATGCGTTGCGATCCCTTTTCGCCCATCCAAAAGTGCCCCCAAAGGAAGTCTTTGGGTACAAGAGAACTCCCCAGGGGAGCCTTTACGCAGCCCCACATGCAACTGGACCCTTGGGTTCGCTGTTTCCGAGCATCCCTAAACATAGCCCTAACCGGCATCAATGACGACTGAAAAATCAGGCCCCAGGAAATGCGTTACGAGCCCTTTTCGCCCATCCAAAAGTGCCCCCAAAGGAAGGCTTTGGGTACAAGTGAACTCCCCAGGGGAGCCTTTACGCAGCCCCACATGCAACTGGACCCTCCGGGTTCGCTGTTCATGAGCAAAACTAAACATAGCCCTTGCCGTCATCGGAGACGACTGAAAAATCAGGCCCCAGGAAATGCGTTGCGAGCCCCTTTGGACCATCCAAAAGTGCCCGCAAAGGAAGGCTTTGGGTACAAGTGATCTCCCCAGGGGAGCCTTTACGCAGCCCCACATGCAACTGGACCCTCCGGGTTCGATTTTTCCGAGCATCCCTAAACATAGCCCTAGCCGGCATCGATGACGACTGAAAAATCAGGCCCCAGGCAATGCGTTGCGAGCCCCTTAGGACCATCCAAAAGTGCCCCCAAAGGAAGGCTTTGGATACAAGTGAACTCCCCAGGGGAGCCTTTACGCAGCCCCACATGCAACTGGACCCTCCGGGTTCGATTTTTCCGAGCAACCCTAAATATATCACTAGCCGGCATGGGAGAAGACTGAAAACCCGGGCCCCAGAAAACGCGTTGCAAGCCCCTTTGAACCATCCAAAAGTGTCACCAAAGGAAGGCTTTGGGTACAAGTGAACTCCCCAGGGGAGCCTTTACGCAGCCCCACATGCAACTGGACCCTCCGGGTTCGCTGTTCATGAGCAAACCTAAACGTAGCCCTAGCCGTCATCGGAGACGACTGAAAAATCAGGCCCCAGGAAATGCATTGCGAGCCCCTTTGGACCATCCAAAAGTGCCCGCAAAGGAAGACTTTGGGTACAAGTGATCTCCCCAGGGGAGCCTTTACGCAGCCCCACATGCAACTGGACCCTCCGGGTTCGCTGTTCCTGAGCAAACCTAAAGGTAGCCCTAGCCGTCATCGGAGACGAGTGAAAAATCAGGACCCAGGAAATGCGTTCCCAGGCCTTTTAGCCCATCCAAATGTGCCCCCAAAGGAAGACTTTGGGTACAAGAGAACTCCCCAGGGGAGCCTTTACGCAGCCCCACATGCAACTGGACCCTCCGGGTTCGCTGTTTCCGAGCATCCCTAAACATAGCCCTAGACGGCATCGAAGACGAATGAAAAATCAGGCCCCAGGAAATGCGTTGCGAGCCCTTTTCGCTCATCCAAAAGTGCCCCCAAAGGAAGGCTTTGGGTACAAGTGAACTCCCCAGGGGAGCCTTTACGCAGCCCCACATGCAACTGGACCCTCCGGGTTCGCTGTTTCCGAGCATCCCTAAACATATCCCTAGCCGGCATCGAAGACAAGTGAAAAATCAGGACCCAGGAAATGCGTTGCGATCCCTTTTCGCCCATCCAAAAGTGCCCCCAAAGGAAGTCTTTGGGTACAAGAGAACTCCCCAGGGGAGCCTTTACGCAGCCCCACATGCAACTGGACCCTTGGGTTCGCTGTTTCCGAGCATCCCTAAACATAGCCCTAACCGGCATCAATGACGACTGAAAAATCAGGCCCCAGGAAATGCGTTACGAGCCCTTTTCGCCCATCCAAAAGTGCCCCCAAAGGAAGGCTTTGGGTACAAGTGAACTCCCCAGGGGAGCCTTTACGCAGCCCCACATGCAACTGGACCCTCCGGGTTCGCTGTTTCCGAGCATCCCTAAACATAGCCCTAGCCGGCATTGAAGACGAATGAAAAATCAGGCCCCAGGAAATGCGTTCCGAGCCCTTTTCGCCCATCCAAAAGTGCCCCCAAAGGAAGGCTTTGGGTACAAGTGAACTCCCCAGGGGAGCCTTTACGCAGCCCCACATGCAACTGGACCCTCCGGGTTCGCTGTTTCCGAGCATCCCTAAACATAGCCCTAGACGGCATCGATGACGACTGAAAAATCAGGCCCCAGGCAATGCGTTGCGAGCCCCTTAGGACCATTCAAAAGTGCCCCCAAAGGAAGGCTTTGGATACAAGTGAACTCCCCAGGGGAGCCTTTACGCAGCCCCACATGCAACTGGACCCTCCGGGTTCGATTTTTCCGAGCAACCCTAAATATATCACTAGCCGTCATGGGAGAAGACTGAAAACCCGGGCCCCAGAAAACGCGTTGCAAGCCCCTTAGGACCATCCAAAAGTGTCACCAAAGGAAGGCTTTGGGTACAAGTGAACTCCCCAGGGGAGCCTTTACGCAGCCCCACATGCAACTGGACCCTCCGGGTTCGCTGTTCATGAGCAAACCTAAACGTAGCCCTAGCCGTCATCGGAGACGACTGAAAAATCAGGCCCCAGGAAATGCATTGCGAGCCCCTTTGGACCATCCAAAAGTGCCCGCAAAGGAAGACTTTGGGTACAAGTGATCTCCCCAGGGGAGCCTTTACGCAGCCCCACATGCAACTGGACCCTCCGGGTTCGCTGTTCCTGAGCAAACCTAAAGGTAGCCCTAGCCGTCATCGGAGACGAGTGAAAAATCAGGACCCAGGAAATGCGTTCCCAGGCCTTTTAGCCCATCCAAATGTGCCCCCAAAGGAAGACTTTGGGTACAAGAGAACTCCCCAGGGGAGCCTTTACGCAGCCCCACATGCAACTGGACCCTCCGGGTTCGCTGTTTCCGAGCATCCCTAAACATAGCCCTAGACGGCATCGAAGACGAATGAAAAATCAGGCCCCAGGAAATGCGTTGCGAGCCCTTTTCGCTCATCCAAAAGTGCCCCCAAAGGAAGGCTTTGGGTACAAGTGAACTCCCCAGGGGAGCCTTTACGCAGCCCCACATGCAACTGGACCCTCCGGGTTCGCTGTTTCCGAGCATCCCTAAACATATCCCTAGCCGGCATCGAAGACAAGTGAAAAATCAGGACCCAGGAAATGCGTTGCGATCCCTTTTCGCCCATCCAAAAGTGCCCCCAAAGGAAGTCTTTGGGTACAAGAGAACTCCCCAGGGGAGCCTTTACGCAGCCCCACATGCAACTGGACCCTTGGGTTCGCTGTTTCCGAGCATCCCTAAACATAGCCCTAACCGGCATCAATGACGACTGAAAAATCAGGCCCCAGGAAATGCGTTACGAGCCCTTTTCGCCCATCCAAAAGTGCCCCCAAAGGAAGGCTTTGGGTACAAGTGAACTCCCCAGGGGAGCCTTTACGCAGCCCCACATGCAACTGGACCCTCCGGGTTCGCTGTTTCCGAGCATCCCTAAACATAGCCCTAGCCGGCATTGAAGACGAATGAAAAATCAGGCCCCAGGAAATGCGTTCCGAGCCCTTTTCGCCCATCCAAAAGTGCCCCCAAAGGAAGGCTTTGGGTACAAGTGAACTCCCCAGGGGAGCCTTTACGCAGCCCCACATGCAACTGGACCCTCCGGGTTCGCTGTTTCCGAGCATCCCTAAACATAGCCCTAGACGGCATCGATGACGACTGAAAAATCAGGCCCCAGGCAATGCGTTGCGAGCCCCTTAGGACCATTCAAAAGTGCCCCCAAAGGAAGGCTTTGGATACAAGTGAACTCCCCAGGGGAGCCTTTACGCAGCCCCACATGCAACTGGACCCTCCGGGTTCGATTTTTCCGAGCAACCCTAAATATATCACTAGCCGGCATGGGAGAAGACTGAAAACCCGGGCCCCAGAAAACGCGTTGCAAGCCCCTTAGGACCATCCAAAAGTGTCACCAAAGGAAGGCTTTGGGTACAAGTGAACTCCCCAGGGGAGCCTTTACGCAGCCCCACATGCAACTGGACCCTCCGGGTTCGCTGTTCATGAGCAAACCTAAACGTAGCCCTAGCCGTCATCGGAGACGACTGAAAAATCAGGCCCCAGGAAATGCATTGCAAGCCCCTTTGGACCATCCAAAAGTGCCCGCAAAGGAAGACTTTGGGTACAAGTGATCTCCCCAGGGGAGCCTTTACGCAGCCCCACATGCAACTGGACCCTCCGGGTTCGCTGTTCCTGAGCAAACCTAAACGTAGCCCTGGCCGTCATAGGAGACGAGTGAAAAATCAGGAACCAGGAAATGCGTTGCGAACCCTTTTCGTCGATCCAAAAGTGCTCCCAAAGGAAGGCTTTGGGTGCAAGTGAACTCCCCAGGGGAGCCTTTACGCAGCCCCACATGCAACTGGACCCTCCGGGTTCGATTTTTCCAAGCAACCGAAAATATATCACTAGCCAGCATGGGAGAAGACAGAAAACCCGGGCCCTAGAAAACGCGTTGCAAGCCCCTTTGGACCATCCAAAAGTGACACCAAAGGAAGGCTTTGGGTACAAGAGAACTCCCCAGGGGAGCCTTTACGCAGCCCCACATGCAAATGGACCCTCCGGGTTCGCTGTTCCTGAGCAAACCTAAACGTAGCCCTTGCCGTCATCGGAGACGACTGAAAAATCAGGCCCCAGGAAATGCGTTGCGATCCCCTTCAGACCATCCAAAAGTGCCCGCAAAGGAAGGCTTTGGGTACAAGTGAACTCCCCAGGGGAGCCTTTACGCAGCCCCACATGCAACTGGACCCTCCGGGTTCGCTGTTTCCGAGCATCCCTAAACATAGCCCTAGCCGGCATCGATGACGACTGAAAAATCAGGCCCCAGGAAATGCGTTGTGAGCCCTATTCGTCGATCCAAAAGTGCCCCCAAAGGAAGGCTTTGTGTAGAAGTGAACTCCCCAGGGGAGCCTTTACGCAGCCCCACATGCAACTGGACCCTCCGGGTTCGATGTTCCTGAGCAAACCTAAACGTAGCCCTATCCGTCATCGTATTCGACTGAAAAATCAGGCCACAGGAAATGCGTTGCGAGCCCTTTTCGCCCATCCAAAAGTGCCCGCAAAGGAAGACTTTGGGTACAAGTGAACTCCCCAGGGGAGCCTTTACGCAGCCCCACATGCAACTGGACCCTCCGGGTTCGCTGTTCCTGAGCAAACCTAAAGGTAGCCCTAGCCGTTATCGGAGACGAGTGAAAAATCAGGCCCCAGGAAATGCGTTCCGAGGCCTTTTCGCCCATCCAAATGTGCCCCCAAAGGAAGACTTTGGGTACAAGAGAACTCCCCAGGGGAGCCTTTACGCAGCCCCACATGCAACTGGACCCTCCGGGTTCGATTTTTCCGAGCATCCCTAAACATAGCCCTAGACGGCATCGAAGACGAATGAAAAATCAGGCCCCAGGAAATGCGTTGCGAGCCCTTTTCGCTCATCCAAAAGTGCCCGCAAAGGAAGGCTTTGGGTACAAGTGAACTCCCCAGGGGAGCCTTTACGCAGCCCCACATGCAACTGGACCCTCCGGGTTCGCTGTTTCCGAGCATCCCTAAACATAGCCCTAGCCGGCATCGAAGACAAGTGAAAAATCAGGACCCAGGAAACGCGTTGCGAGCCCCTTTGGACCATCCAAAAGTGCCCCCAAAGGAAGGCTTTGGGTACAAGTGGACTCCCCAGGGGAGCCTTTACACAGCCCCACATGCAACTGGACCCTCCGGGTTCGCTGTTTCCGAGCATCCCTAAATATAGCCCTAGCCGGCATAGAAGACGACTGAAAAATCAGGCCCAAGGAAATGCGTTGCAAGCCCCTTTGGACCATCCAAAAGTGTCACCAAAGGAAGGCTTTGGGTACAAGTGATCTCCCCAGGGGTTGCCTTTACACAGCCCCACATGCAACTGGACCCTCCGGGTTCGCTGTTCCTGAGCAAACCTAAACGTAGCCCTAGCCGTCATCGGAGACGAGTGAAAAATCAGGCCCCAGGAAATGCGTTGCGAGCCCTTTTCGCTCATCCAAAAGTGCCCGCAAAGGAAGACTTTGGGTACAAGAGAACTCCCCAGGGGAGCCTTTACGCAGCCCCACATGCAACTGGACCCTCCGGGTTCGCTGTTCCTGAGCAAACCTAAACGTAGCCCTGGCCGTCATAGGAGACGAGTGAAAAATCAGGCCCCAGGAAATGCGTTGCGAGCCCTTTTCGTCGATCCAAAAGTGCCCCCAAAGGAAGGCTTTGGGTACAAGTGAACTCCCCAGGGGAGCCTTTACGCAGCCCCACATGCAACTGGACCCTCCGGGTTCGATTTTTCCGAGCAAACCTAAATATATCACTAGCCGTCATGGGAGAAGACTGAAAACCCGGGCCCTAGAAAACGCGTTGCAAGCCCCTTTGGACCATCCAAAAGTGACACCAAAGGAAGGCTTTGGGTACAAGAGAACTCCCCAGGGGAGCCTTTACGCAGCCCCACATGCAACTGGACCCTTCGGGTTTGCTGTTCCTGAGCAAACCTAAAGGTAGCCCTAGCCGTCATCGGAGACGAGTGAAAAATCAGGCCCCAGGAAATGCGTTCCAGGGCCTTTTCGCCCATCCAAAAGTGCCCCCAAAGGAAGGCTTTGGGTACAAGTGAACTCCCCAGGGGAGCCTTTACGCAGCCCCACATGCAACTGGACCCTCCGGGTTCGATTTTTCCGAGCAACCCTAAATATATCACTAGCCGGCATGGGAGAAGACTGAAAACCCGGGCCCAGAAAACGCGTTGCAAGCCCCTTCTGACCATCTAAAAGTGTCACCAAAGGAAGGCTTTGGGTACAAGTGAACTCCCCAGGGGAGCCTTTACGCAGCCCCACATGCAACTGGACCCTCCGGGTTCGCTGTTCATGAGCAAACCTAAACATAGCCCTTGCCGTCATCGGAGACGACTGAAAAATCAGGCCCCAGGAAATGCGTTCCGAGGCCTTTTCGCCCATCCAAATGTGCCCCCAAAGGAAGACTTTGGGTACAAGACAACTCCCCAGGGGAGCCTTTACGCAGCCCCACATGCAACTGGACCCTCCGGGTTCGATTTTTCCGAGCATCCCTAAACATAGCCCTAGACGGCATCGAAGACGAATGTAAAATCAGGCCCCAGGAAATGCGTTGCGAGCCCTTTTCGCTCATCCAAAAGTGCTCGCAAAGGAAGGCTTTGGGTACAAGTGAACTCCCCAGGGGAGCCTTTACACAGCCCCACATGCAACTGGACCCTCCGGGTTCGCTGTTTCCGAGCATCCCTAAACATAGCCCTAGCCGGCATCGAAGACAAGTGAAAAATCAGGACCCAGGAAACGCGTTGCGAGCCCCTTCGGACCATCCAAAAGTGCCCCCAAAGGAAGGCTTTGGGTACAAGTGAACTCCCCAGGGGAGCCTTTACACAGCCCCACATGCAACTGGACCCTCCGGGTTCGCTGTTTCCGAGCATCCCTAAATATAGCCCTAGCCGGCATAGAAGACGACTGAAAAATCAAGCCCCAGGAAATGCGTTCCGAGCCCTTTTCGCCCATCCAAAAGTGCCCCCAAAGGAAGACTTTGGGTACAAGTGAACTCCCCAGGGGAGCCTTTACGCAGCCCCACATGCAACTGGACCCTCCGGGTTCGCTGTTTCCGAGCATCCCTAAACATAGCCCTAGCCAACATCTATGACGACTGAAAAATCAGGCCCCAGGAAATGCGTTGCAAGCCCTTTTCGCCCATCCAAAAGTGCCCCCAAAGGAAGGCTTTGGGTACAAGTGAACTCCCCAGGGGAGCCTTTACGCAGCCCCACATGCAACTGGACCCTCCGGGTTCGCTGTTTCCGAGCATCCCTAAACATATCCCTAGCCGGCATCGATGACGACTGAAAAATCAGGCCCCAGGAAATGCGTTGCGAGCCCCTTTGGACCATCCAAAAGTGCCCCCAAAGGAAGGCTTTGGATACAAGTGAACTCCCTAGGGGAGCCTTTACGCAGCCCCACATGCAACTGGACCCTCCGGGTTCGATTTTTCCGAGCAACCCTAAATATATCACTAGCCGGCATGGGAGAAGACTGAAAACCCGGGCCCCAGAAAACGCGTTGCAAGCCCCTTTGGACCATCCAAAAGTGTCACCAAAGGAAGGCTTTGGGTACAAGTGAACTCCCCAGGGGAGCCTTTACGCAGCCCCACATGCAACTGGACCCTCCGGGTTCGCTGTTCATGAGCAAACCTAAACATAGCCCTTGCCGTCATCGGAGACGACTGAAAAATCAGGCCCCAGGAAATGCGTTCCGAGGCCGTTTCGCCCATCCAAATGTGCCCCCAAAGGAAGACTTTGGGTACAAGACAACTCCCCAGGGGAGCCTTTACGCAGCCCCACATGCAACTGGACCCTCCGGGTTCGATTTTTCCGAGCATCCCTAAACATAGCCCTAGACGGCATCGAAGACGAATGTAAAATCAGGCCCCAGGAAATGCGTTGCGAGCCCTTTTCGCTCATCCAAAAGTGCTCGCAAAGGAAGGCTTTGGGTACAAGTGAACTCCCCAGGGGAGCCTTTACACAGCCCCACATGCAACTGGACCCTCCGGGTTCGCTGTTTCCGAGCATCCCTAAACATAGCCCTAGCCGGCATCGAAGACAAGTGAAAAATCAGGACCCAGGAAACGCGTTGCGAGCCCCTTCGGACCATCCAAAAGTGCCCCCAAAGGAAGGCTTTGGGTACAAGTGAACTCCCCAGGGGAGCCTTTACACAGCCCCACATGCAACTGGACCCTCCGGGTTCGCTGTTTCCGAGCATCCCTAAATATAGCCCTAGCCGGCATAGAAGACGACTGAAAAATCAAGCCCCAGGAAATGCGTTCCGAGCCCTTTTCGCCCATCCAAAAGTGCCCCCAAAGGAAGACTTTGGGTACAAGTGAACTCCCCAGGGGAGCCTTTACGCAGCCCCACATGCAACTGGACCCTCCGGGTTCGCTGTTTCCGAGCATCCCTAAACATAGCCCTAGCCAACATCTATGACGACTGAAAAATAAGGCCACAGGTAATGCGTTGCGAGCCCTTTTCGCCCATCCAAAAGTGCCCCCAAAGGAAGGCTTTGGGTACAAGTGAACTCCCCAGGGGAGCCTTTACGCAGCCCCACATGCAACTGGACCCTCCGGGTTCGCTGTTTCCGAGCATCCCTAAACATATCCCTAGCCGGCATCGATGACGACTGAAAAATCAGGCCCCAGGAAATGCGTTGCGAGCCCCTTTGGACCATCCAAAAGTGCCCCCAAAGGAAGGCTTTGGATACAAGTGAACTCCCTAGGGGAGCCTTTACGCAGCCCCACATGCAACTGGACCCTCCGGGTTCGATTTTTCCGAGCAACCCTAAATATATCACTAGCCGGCATGGGAGAAGACTGAAAACCCGGGCCCCAGAAAACGCGTTGCAAGCCCCTTTGGACCATCCAAAAGTGTCACCAAAGGAAGGCTTTGGGTACAAGTGAACTCCCCAGGGGAGCCTTTACGCAGCCCCACATGCAACTGGACCCTCCGGGTTCGCTGTTCCTGAGCAAACCTAAACGTAGCCCTAGCCGTCATCGGAGACGACTGAAAAAACAGGCCCCAGGAAATGCGTTGCAAGCCCCTTTGGACCATCCAAAAGTGCCCGCAAAGGAAGTCTTTGGGTACAAGTGATCTCCCCAGGGGAGCCTTTACACAGCCCCACATGCAACTGGACCCTCCGGGTTCGCTGTTCCTGAGCAAACCTAAAGATAGCCCTAGCCATCATCGGAGACGAGTGAAAAATCAGGACCCAGGAAATGCGTTGCGAGCCCTTTTCGCTCATCCAAAAGTGCCCGCAAAGGAAGACTTTGGGTACAAGTGAACTCCCCAGGGGAGCCTTTACGCAGCCCCACATGCAACTGGACCCTCCGGGTTCGGTGTTCATGAGCAAACCTAAACATATCCCTTGCCGTCATCGGAGACGACTGAAAAATCAGGCCCCAGGAAATGCGTTGCGAGCCCCTTTGGACCATCCAAAAGTGCCCCCAAAGGAAGGCTTTGGGTACAAGTGAACTCCCCAGGGGAGCCTTTACACAGCCCCACATGCAACTGGACCCTCCGGGTTCGCTGTTTCCGATCATCCCTAAATATAGCCCTAGCCGGCATAGAAGACGACTGAAAAATCAGGCCCCAGGCAATGCGTTGCAAGCCCCTTAGTACCATCCAAAAGTGCCCCCAAAGGAAGGCTTTGGGTACAAGAGAACTCCCCAGGGGAGCCTTTACACAGCCCCACATGCAACTGGACCCTCCGGGTTCGCTGTTCCTGAGCAAACCTAAACGTAGCCCTGGCCGTCATAGGAGACGACTGAAAAATCAGGCCCCAGGAAATGCATTGCGAGCCCCTTCGGACCATCCAAAAGTGCCCCCAAAGGAAGGCTTTGGGTACAAGTGAACTCCCCAGGGGAGCCTTTACGCAGCCCCACATGCAACTGGACCCTTCGGGTTCGCTGTTTCCGAGCATCCCTAAACATAGCCCTAGCCGGCATCGATGGCGACTGAAAAATCAGGCCCCAGGAAATGCGTTGCGAGCCCCTTTGGACCATTCAAAAGTGCCCCCAAAGGAAGGCTTTGGGTACAAGTGAACTCCCCAGGGGAGCCTTTACGCAGCCCCACATGCAACTGGACCCTCCGGGTTCGATTTTTCCAAGCAACCCTAAATATATCCCTAGCCGGCATCGATGACGACTGAAAAATCAGGCCCCAGGAAATGCGTTGCGAGCCCCTTAGAACCATCCAAAAGTGCCCCCAAAGGAAGGCTTTGGATACAAGTGAACTCCCCAGGGGAGCCTTTACGCAGCCCCACATGCAACTGGACCCTCCGGGTTCGATTTTTCCGAGCAACCCTAAATATATCACTAGCCGGCATGGGAGAAGACTGAAAACCCGGGCCCCAGAAAACGCGTTGCAAGCCCCTTTGGACCATCCAAAAGTGTCACCAAAGGAAGGCTTTGGGTACAAGTGAACTCCCCAGGGGAGCCTTTACGCAGCCCCACATGCAACTGGACCCTCCGGGTTCGCTGTTTCCGAGCATCCCTAAACATAGCCCTAGCCGGCATCGAAGACAAGTGAAAAATCAGGATACAAGGAAACGCGTTGCGAGCCCCTTCGGACCATCCAAAAGTGCCCCCAAAGGAAGGCTTTGGGTACAAGTGAACTCCCCAGGGGAGCCGTTACACAGCCCCACATGCAACTGGACCCTCCGGGTTCGCTGTTTCCGATCATCCCTAAATATAGCCCTAGCCGGCATAGAAGACGACTGAAAAAATCAGGCCCCAGGAAATGCGTTGCAAGCCCCTTTGGACCATCCAAAAGTGCCCCCAAAGGAAGGCTTTGGGTACAAGTGAACTCCCCAGGGGAGCCTTTACACAGCCCCACATGCAACTGGACCCTCCGGGTTCGCTGTTTCCGAGCATCCCTAAACATAGCCCTAGACGGCATCGGAGACGACTGAAAAATCAGGCCCCAGGAAATGCGTTGCGAGCCCTTTTCGCTCATCCAAAAGTGCCCCCAAAGGAAGGCTTTGTGTAGAAGTGAACTCCCCAGGGGAGCCTTTACGCAGCCCCACATGCAACTGGACCCTCCGGGTTCGATGTTCCTGAGCAAACCTAAACGTAGCCCTATCCGTCATCGTATTCGACTGAAAAATCAGGCCCCAGGAAATGCGTTGCGAGCCCTTTTCGCCCATCCAAAAGTGCCCGCATAGGAAGACTTTGGGTACAAGTGAACTCCCCAGGGGAGCCTTTACGCAGCCCCACATGCAACTGGACCCTCCGGGTTCGCTGTTCCTGAGCAAACCTAAAGGTAGCCCTAGCCGTCATCGGAGACGAGTGAAAAATCAGGCCCCAGGAAATGCGTTCCGAGGCATTTTCGCCCATCCAAATGTGCCCCCAAAGGAAGACTTTGGGTACAAGACAACTCCCCAGGGGAGCCTTTACGCAGCCCCACATGCAACTGGACCCTCTGGGTTCGATTTTTCCGAGCATCCCTAAACATAGCCCTAGACGGCATCGAAGACGAATGAAAAATCAGGCCCCAGGAAATGCGTTGCGAGCCCTTTTCGCTCATCCAAAAGTGCCCCCAAAGGAAGGCTTTGGGTACAAGTGAACTCCCCAGGGGAGCCTTTACGCAGCCCCACATGCAACTGGACCCTCCGGGTTCGCTGTTTCCGAGCATCCCTAAACATAGCCCTAGCCGGCATCGAAGACAAGTGAAAAATCAGGACCCAGGAAACGCGTTGCGAGCCCCTTTGGACCATCCAAAAGTGCCCCCAAAGGAAGGCTTTGGGTACAAGTGGACTCCCCAGGGGAGCCTTTACACAGCCCCACATGCAACTGGACCCTCCGGGTTCGCTGTTTCCGAGCATCCCTAAATATAACCCTAGCCGGCATAGAAGACGACTGAAAAATCAGGCCCAAGGAAATGCGTTGCAAGCCCCTTTGGACCATCCAAATGTGCCCCCAAAGGAAGGTTTTGGGTACAAGTGATCTCCCCAGGGGAGCCTTTACACAGCCCCACATGCAACTGGACCCTCCGGGTTCGCTGTTCCTGAGCAAACCTAAACGTAGCCCTAGCCGTCATCGGAGACGAGTGAAAAATCAGGCCCCAGGAAATGCGTTGCGAGCCCTTTTCGCCCATCCAAAAGTGCACGCAAAGGAAGACTTTGGGTACAAGAGAACTCCCCAGGGGAGCCTTTACGCAGCCCCACATGCAACTGGACCCTCCGGGTTCGCTGTTCCTGAGCAAACCTAAACGTAGCCCTGGCCGTCATAGGAGACGAGTGAAAAATCAGGCCCCAGGAAATGCGTTGCGAGCCCTTTTCGTCGATCCAAAAGTGCCCCCAAAGGAAGGCTTTGGGTACAAGTGAACTCCCCAGGGGAGCCTTTACGCAGCCCCACATGCAACTGGACCCTCCGGGTTCGATTTTTCCGAGCAACCGAAAATATATCACTAGCCGGCATGGGAGAAGACAGAAAACCCGGGCCCTAGAAAACGCGTTGCAAGCCCCTTTGGACCATCCAAAAGTGTCACCAAAGGAAGTCTTTGGGTACAAGAGAACTCCCCAGGGGAGCCTTTACGCAGCCCCACATGCAACTGGACCCTCCGGGTTCGCTGTTTCCGAGCATCCCTAAACATAGCCCTAGACGGCATCGAAGACGAATGAAAAATCAGGCCCCAGGAAATGCGTTGCGAGCCCTTTTCGCCCATCCAAAAGTGCCCGCAAAGGAAGGCTTTGGGTACAAGTGAACTCCCCAGGGGAGCCTTTACGCAGCCCCACATGCAACTGGACCCTCCGGGTTCGATTTTTCCGAGCAACCCTAAATATATCACTAGCCGGCATGGGAGAAGACTGAAAACCCGGGCCCAGAAAATGCGTTTCAAGCCACTTCTGACCATCTAAAAGTGTCACCAAAGGAAGGCTTTGGGTACAAGTGAACTCCCCAGGGGAGCCTTTACGCAGCCCCACATGCAACTGGACCCTCCGGGTTCGCTGTTCATGAGCAAAACTAAACATAGCCCTTGCCGTCATCGGAGACGACTGAAAAATCAGGCCCCAGGAAATGCGTTGCGAGCCCCTTTGGACCATCCAAAAGTGCCCGCAAAGGAAGGCTTTGGGTACAAGTGATCTCCCCAGGGGAGCCTTTACGCAGCCCCACATGCAACTGGACCCTCCGGGTTCGATTTTTCCGAGCTTCCCAAACATAGCCCTAGACGGCATCGAAGACGAATGTAAAATCAGGCCCCAGGAAATGTGTTGCGAGCCCTTTTCGCTCATCCAAAAGTGCCCGCAAAGGAAGGGTTTGGGTACAAGTGAACTCCCCAGGGGAGCCTTTACGCAGCCCCACATGCAACTGGACCCTCCGGGTTCGCTGTTTCCGAGCATCCCTAAACATAGCCCTAGCCGGCATCGAAGACAAGTGAAAAATCAGGCCCCAGGAAACGCGTTGCGAGCCCTTTTCGTCCATCCAAAAGTGCCCCCAAAGGAAGTCTTTGGGTACAAGAGAACTCCCCAGGGGAGCCTTTACGCAGCCCCACATGCAACTGGACCCTTGGGTTCGCTGTTTCCGAGCATCCCTAAACATAGCCCTAGCCTGCATCAATGACGACTGAAAAATCAGGCCCCAGGAAATGCGTTACGAGCCCTTTTCGCCCATCCAAAAGTGCCCCCAAAGGAAGGCTTTGGGTACAAGTGAACTCCCCAGGGGAGCCTTTACGCAGCCCCACATGCAACTGGACCCTCCGGGTTCGATTTTTCCGAGCAACCCTAAATATATCACTAGCCGGCATGGGAGAAGACTGAAAACCCGGGCCCAGAAAACGCGTTGCAAGCCCCTTCTGACCATCCAAAAGTGCCCGCAAAGGAAGGCTTTGGGTACAAGTGATCTCCCCAGGGGAGCCTTTACGCAGCCCCACATGCAACTGGACCCTCCGGGTTCGATTTTTCCGAGCATCCCTAAACATATCCCTAGACGGCATCGAAGACGAATGAAAAATCAGGCCCCAGGAAATGTGTTGCGAGCCCTTTTCGCTCATCCAAAAGTGCCCCCAAAGGAAGGCTTTGGGTACAAGTGAACTCCCCAGGGGAGCCTTTACGCAGCCCCACATGCAACTGGACCCTCCGGGTTCGCTGTTTCCGAGCATCCCTAAACATATCCCTAGCCGGCATCGAAGACGACTGAAAAATCAGGCCCCAGGAAATGCGTTGCGATCCCTTTTCGTCCATCCAAAAGTGCCCCCAAAGGAAGTCTTTGGGTACAAGAGAACTCCCCAGGGGAGCCTTTACGCAGCCCCACATGCAACTGGACCCTTGGGTTCGCTGTTTCCGAGCATCCCTAAACATAGCCCTAGCCTGCATCAATGACGACTGAAAACTCAGGCCCCAGGAAATGCGTTACGAGCCCTTTTCGCCCATCCAAAAGTGCCCCCAAAGGAAGGCTTTGGGTACAAGTGAACTCCCCAGGGGAGCCTTTACGCAGCCCCACATGCAACTGGACCCTCCGGGTTCGATTTTTCCGAGCAACCCTAAATATATCACTAGCCGGCATGGGAGAAGACTGAAAACCCGGGCCCAGAAAACGCGTTGCAAGCCCCTTCTGACCATCTAAAAGTGTCACCAAAGGAAGGCTTTGGGTACAAGTGAACTCCCCAGGGGAGCCTTTACGCAGCCCCACATGCAACTGGACCCTCCGGGTTCGCTGTTCATGAGCAAACCTAAACATAGCCCTTGCCGTCATCGGAGACGACTGAAAAATCAGGCCCCAGGAAATGCGTTGCGAGCCCCTTTGGACCATCCAAAAGTGCCCGCAAAGGAAGGCTTTGGGTACAAGTGAACTCCCCAGGGGAGCCTTTACGCAGCCCCACATGCAACTGGACCCTCCGGGTTCGCTGTTCCTGAGCAAACCTAAAGGTAGCCCTAGCCGTCATCGGAGACGAGTGAAAAATCAGGCCCCAGGAAATGCGTTCCGAGGCCTTTTCGCCCATCCAAATGTGCCCCCAAAGGAAGACATTGGGTACAAGAGAACTCCCCAGGGGAGCCTTTACGCAGCCCCACATGCAACTGGACCCTCCGGGTTCGATTTTTCCGAGCATCCCTAAACATAGCCCTAGACGGCATCGAAGACGAATGTAAAATCAGGCCCCAGGAAATGCGTTGCGAGCCCTTTTCGCTCATCCAAAAGTGCTCGCAAAGGAAGGCTTTGGGTACAAGTGAACTCCCCAGGGGAGCCTTTACGCAGCCCCACATGCAACTGGACCCTCCGGGTTCGCTGTTTCCGAGCATCCCTAAACATAGCCCTAGCCGGCATCGAAGACAAGTGAAAAATCAGGACCCAGGAAACGCGTTGCGAGCCCCTTCGGACCATCCAAAAGTGCCCCCAAAGGAAGGCTTTGGGTACAAGTGAACTCCCCAGGGGAGCCTTTACACAGCCCCACATGCAACTGGACCCTCCGGGTTCGCTGTTTCCGAGCATCCATAAATATAGCCCTAGCCGGCATAGAAGACGACTGAAAAATCAAGCCCCAGGAAATGCGTTCCGAGCCCTTTTCGCCCATCCAAAAGTGCCCCCAAAGGAAGACTTTGGGTACAAGTGAACTCCCCAGGGGAGCCTTTACGCAGCCCCACATGCAACTGGACCCTCCGGGTTCGCTGTTTCCGAGCATCCCTAAACATATCCCTAGCCGGCATCGATGACGACTGAAAAATCAGGCCCCAGGAAATGCGTTGCGAGCCCCTTAGGACCATCCAAAAGTGCCCCCAAAGGAAGGCTTTGGATACAAGTGAACTCCCTAGGGGAGCCTTTACGCAGCCCCACATGCAACTGGACCCTCCGGGTTCGATTTTTCCGAGCAACCCTAAATATATCACTAGCCGGCATGGGAGAAGACTGAAAACCCGGGCCCCAGAAAACGCGTTGCAAGCCCCTTTGGACCATCCAAAAGTGCCCGCAAAGGAAGGCTTTGGGTACAAGTGATCTCCCCAGGGGAGCCTTTACGCAGCCCCACATGCAACTGGACCCACCGGGTTTGCTGTTCCTGAGCAAACCTAAAGGTAGCCCTAGCCGTCATCGGAGACGAGTGAAAAATCAGGCCCCAGGAAATGCGTTCCGAGGCCTTTTCGCCCATCCAAAAGTGCCCCCAAAGGAAGACTTTGGGTACAAGAGAACTCTCCAGGGGAGCCTTTACGCAGCCCCACATGCAACTGGACCCTCCGGGTTCGATTTTTCCGAGCATCCCTAAACATATCCCTAGACGGCATCGAAGACGAATGAAAAATCAGGCCCCAGGAAATGTGTTGCGAGCCCTTTTCGCTCATCCAAAAGTGCCCCCAAAGGAAGGCTTTGGGTACAAGTGAACTCCCCAGGGGAGCCTTTACGCAGCCCCACATGCAACTGGACCCTCCGGGTTCGCTGTTTCCGAGCATCCCTAAACATATCCCTAGCCGGCATCGAAGACAAGTGAAAAATCAGGCCCCAGGAAATGCGTTGCGATCCCTTTTCTTCCATCCAAAAGTGCCCCCAAAGGAAGGCTTTGGATACAAGTGAACTCCCCAGGGGAGCCTTTACGCAGCCCCACATGCAACTGGACCCTCCGGGTTCGATTTTTCCGAGCAACCCTAAATATATCACTAGCCGGCATGGGAGAAGACTGAAAACCCGGGCCCCAGAAAACGCGTTGCAAGCCCCTTTGGACCATCCAAAAGTGTCACCAAAGGAAGGCTTTGGGTACAAGTGAACTCCCCAGGGGAGCCTTTACGCAGCCCCACATGCAACTGGACCCTCCGGGTTCGCTGTTCATGAGCAAACCTAAACGTAGCCCTAGCCGTCATCGGAGACGACTGAAAAATCAGGCCCCAGGAAATGCATTGCAAGCCCCTTTGGACCATCCAAAAGTGCCCGCAAAGGAAGACTTTGGGTACAAGTGATCTCCCCAGGGGAGCCTTTACGCAGCCCCACATGCAACTGGACCCTTCGGGTTCGCTGTTCCTGAGCAAACCTAAAGGTAGCCCTAGCCGTCATCGGAGACGAGTGAAAAATCAGGCCCCAGGAAATGCGTTCCCAGGCCTTTTAGCCCATCCAAATGTGCCCCCAAAGGAAGGCTTTGGGTACAAGAGAACTCCCCAGGGGAGCCTTTACGCAGCCCCACATGCAACTGGACCCTCCGGGTTCGCTGTTTCCGAGCATCCCTAAACATAGCCCTAGACGGCATCGAAGACAAGTGAAAAATCAGGACCCAGGAAATGCGTTGCGAGCCCTTTTCGCTCATCCAAAAGTGCCCCCAAAGGAAGGCTTTGGGTACAAGTGAACTCCCCAGGGGAGCCTTTACGCAGCCCCACATGCAACTGGACCCTCCGGGTTCGCTGTTTCCGAGCATCCCTAAACATAGCCCTAGCCGGCATCGATGACGACTGAAAAATCAGGCCCCAGGAAATGCGTTGCGATCCCTTTTCGTCCATCCAAAAGTGCCCCCAAAGGAAGTCTTTGGGTACAAGAGAACTCCCCAGGGGAGCCTTTACGCAGCCCCACATGCAACTGGACCCTTGGGTTCGCTGTTTCCGAGCATCCCTAAACATAGCCCTAGCCGGCATCAATGACGACTGAAAAATCAGGCCCCAGGAAATGCGTTACGAGCCCTTTTCGCCCATCCAAAAGTGCCCCCAAAGGAAGGCTTTGGGTACAAGTGAACTCCCCAGGGGAGCCTTTACGCAGCCCCACATGCAACTGGACCCTCCGGGTTCGCTGTTTCCGAGCATCCCTAAACATAGCCCTAGCCGGCATCGAAGACGAATGAAAAATCAGGCCCCAGGAAATGCGTTCCGAGCCCTTTTCGCCCATCCAAAAGTGCCCCCAAAGGAAGGCTTTGGGTACAAGTGAACTCCCCAGGGGAGCCTTTACGCAGCCCCACATGCAACTGGACCCTCCGGGTTCGATTTTTCCGAGCAACACTAAATATATCACTAGCCGGCATGGGTAAAGACTGAAAACCCGGGCCCCAGAAAACGCGTTGCAAGCCCCTTTGGACCATCCAAAAGTGCCCGCAAAGGAAGGCTTTGGGTACAAGTGATCTCCCCAGGGGAGCCTTTACGCAGCCCCACATGCAACTGGACCCTTCGGTTTTGCTGTTCCTGAGCAAACCTAAAGGTAGCCCTAGCCGTCATCGGAGACGAGTGAAAAATCAGGCCCCAGGAAATGCGTTCCGAGGCCTTTTCGCCCATCCAAAAGTGCCCCCAAAGGAAGACTTTGGGTACAAGAGAACTCTACAGGGGAGCCTTTACGCAGCCCCACATGCAACTGGACCCTCCGGGTTCGATTTTTCCGAGCATCCCTAAACATATCCCTAGACGGCATCGAAGACGAATGAAAAATCAGGCCCCAGGAAATGTGTTGCGAGCCCTTTTCGCTCATCCAAAAGTGCCCCCAAAGGAAGGCTTTGGGTACAAGTGAACTCCCCAGGGGAGCCTTTACGCAGCCCCACATGCAACTGGACCCTCCGGGTTCGCTGTTTCCGAGCATCCCTAAACATATCCCTAGCCGGCATCGAAGACAAGTGAAAAATCAGGCCCCAGGAAATGCGTTGCGATCCCTTTTCTTCCATCCAAAAGTGCCCCCAAAGGAAGGCTTTGGATACAAGTGAACTCCCCAGGGGAGCCTTTACGCAGCCCCACATGCAACTGGACCCTCCGGGTTCGCTGTTTCCGAGCATCCCTAAACATATCCCTAGCCGGCATCGAAGACAGGTGAAAAATCAGGACCCAGGAAATGCGTTGCGATCCCTTTTCGTCCATCCAAAAGTGCCCCCAAAGGAAGTCTTTGGGTACAAGAGAACTCCCCAGGGGAGCCTTTACGCAGCCCCACATGCAACTGGACCCTTGGGTTCGCTGTTTCCGAGCATCCCTAAACATAGCCCTAACCGGCATCAATGACGACTGAAAAATCAGGCCCCAGGAAATGCGTTACGAGCCCTTTTCGCCCATCCAAAAGTGCCCCCAAAGGAAGGCTTTGGGTACAAGTGAACTCCCCAGGGGAGCCTTTACGCAGCCCCACATGCAACTGGACCCTCCGGGTTCGCTGTTTCCGAGCATCCCTAAACATAGCCCTAGCCGGCATTGAAGACGAATGAAAAATCAGGCCCCAGGAAATGCGTTCCGAGCCCTTTTCGCCCATCCAAAAGTGCCCCCAAAGGAAGGCTTTGGGTACAAGTGAACTCCCCAGGGGAGCCTTTACGCAGCCCCACATGCAACTGGACCCTCCGGGTTCGCTGTTTCCGAGCATCCCTAAACATAACCCTAGCCGGCATCGATGACGACTGAAAAATCAGGCCCCAGGCAATGCGTTGCGAGCCCCTTAGGACCATCCAAAAGTGCCCCCAAAGGAAGGCTTTGGATACAAGTGAACTCCCCAGGGGAGCCTTTACGCAGCCCCACATGCAACTGGACCCTCCGGGTTCGATTTTTCCGAGCAACCCTAAATATATCACTAGCCGGCATGGGAGAAGACAGAAAACCCGGGCCCCAGAAAACGCGTTGCAAGCCCCTTAGGACCATCCAAAAGTGTCACCAAAGGAAGGCTTTGGGTACAAGTGAACTCCCCAGGGGAGCCTTTACGCAGCCCCACATGCAACTGGACCCTCCGGTTTCGCTGTTCATGAGCAAACCTAAAGGTAGCCCTAGCCGTCATCGGAGACGAGTGAAAAATCAGGCCCCAGGAAATGCATTGCAAGCCCCTTTGGACCATCCAAAAGTGCCCGCAAAGGAAGACTTTGGGTACAAGTGATCTCCCCAGGGGAGCCTTTACGCAGCCCCACATGCAACTGGACCCTCCGGGTTCGCTGTTCCTGAGCAAACCTAAAGGTAGCCCTAGCCGTCATCGGAGACGAGTGAAAAATCAGGCCCCAGGAAATGCGTTCCCCGGCCTTTTCGCCCATCCAAATGTGCCCCCAAAGGAAGACTTTGGGTACAAGAGAACTCCCCAGGGGAGCCTTTACGCAGCCCCACATGCAACTGGACCCTCCGGGTTCGCTGTTTCCGAGCATCCCTAAACATAGCCCTAGACGGCATCGAAGACGAATGAAAAATCAGGCCCCAGGAAAGGCGTTGCGAGCCCCTTTGGACCATCCAAAAGTGCCCGCAAAGGAAGGCTTTGGGTACAAGTGATCTCCCCAGGGGAGCCTTTACGCAGCCCCACATGCAACTGAACCCTCCGGGTTCGCTGATCCTGAGCAAACCTAAACGTAGCCCTGGCCGTCATCGGAGACGACTGAAAAATCAGGCCCCAGGAAATTCGTTGCGAGCCCTTTTCGTCGATCCAAAAGTGCCCCCAAAGGAAGGCTTTGGGTACAAGTGAACTCCCCAGGGGAGCCTTTACGCAGCCCCACATGCAACTGGACCCTTCGGGTTCGCTGTTTCCGAGCATCCCTAAACATAGCCCTAGCCGGCATCGAAGACGAATGAAAAACCAGGCCCCAGGAAATGCGTTGCGAGCCCTTTTCGCTCATCCAAAAGTGCCCCCAAAGGAAGGCTTTGGGTACAAGTGAACTCCCCAGGGGAGCCTTTACGCAGCCCCACATGCAACTGGACCCTCCGGGTTCGCTGTTTCCGAGCATCCCTAAACATAGCCCTAGCCGTCATCGGAGACAACAGAAAAATCAGGCCCCAGGAAATGCGTTGCGAGCCCCTTTGGACCATCCAAAAGTGCCCCCAAAGGAAGGCTTTGGGTACAAGTGAACTCCCCAGGGGAGCCTTTACGCAGCCCCACATGCAACTGGACCCTCCGGGTTCGCTGTTCATGAGCAAACCTAAACGTAGCCCTTGCCGTCATCGGAGACGACTGAAAAATCAGGCCCCAGGAAATGCGTTGCAAGCCCCTTTGGACCATCCAAAAGTGCCCGCAAAGGAAGGCTTTGGGTACAAGTGATCTCCCCAGGGGAGCCTTTACGCAGCCCCACATGCAACTGGACCCTCCGGGTTCGCTGTTTCCGAGCATCCCTAAACATAGCCCTAGCCGGCATCGAAGACAAGTGAAAAATCAGGACCCAGGAAATGCGTTGCGATCCCTTTTCGTCCATCCAAAAGTGCCCCCAAAGGAAGGCTTTGGGTACAAGTGAACTCCCCAGGGGAGCCTTTACGCAGCCCCACATGCAACTGGACCCTCCGGGTTCGCTGTTTCCGAGCATCCCTAAACATAGCCCTAGACGGCATCGAAGACGACTGAAAAATCAGGCCGCAGGAAATGCGTTGCGAGCCCCTTTGGACCATCCAAAAGTGCCCCCAAAGGAAGGCTTTGGGTACAAGTGAACTCCCCAGGGGAGCCTTTACGCAGCCCCACATGCAACTGGACCCTTCGGGTTCGCTGTTTCCGAGCATCCCTAAACATAACCCTAGCCGGCATCGATGACGACTGAAAAATCAGGCCCCAGGAAATGCGTTGCAAGCCCCTTTGGACCATCCAAAAGTGCCCGCAAAGGAAGGCTTTGGGTACAAGTGATCTCCCCAGGGGAGCCTTTACGCAGCCCCACATGCAACTGGACCCTCCGGGTTCGATTTTTCCGAGCATCCCTAAACATAGCCCTAGACGGCATCGAAGACGAATGAAAAATCAGGACCCAGGAAATGCGTTGCGAGCCCTTTTTGCTCATCCAAAAGTGCCCGCAAAGGAAGGCTTTGGGTACAAGTGAACTCCCCAGGGGAGCCTTTATGCAGCCCCACATGCAACTGGACCCTCCGGGTTCGCTGTTTCCGAGCATCCCTAAACATAGCCCTAGCCGGCATCGAAGACAAGTGAAAAATCAGGACCCAGGAAATGCGTTGCGAGCCCCTTAGGACCATCCAAAATTGCCCCCAAAGGAAGGCTTTGGGTACAAGAGAACTCCCCAGGGGAGCCTTTACGCAGCCCCACATGCAACTGGACCCTCCGGGTTCGCTGTTTCCGAGCATCCCTAAACATAGCCCTAGCCGGCATCGAATACAAGTGAAAAATCAGGACCCAGGAAATGCGTTGCAAGCCCCTTCGGACCATCCAAAAGTGCCCCCAAAGGAAGGCTTTGGGTACAAGTGATCTCCCCAGGGGAGCCTTTACGCAGCCCCACATGCAACTGGACCCTCCGGGTTCGCTGTTTCCGAGCATCCCTAAACATATCCCTAGCCGGCATCGAAGACAAGTGAAAAATCAGGACCCAGGAAATGCGTTGCGATCCCTTTTCGTCCATCCAAAAGTGCCCCCAAAGGAAGGCTTTGGGTACAAGTGAACTCCCCAGGGGAGCCTTTACGCAGCCCCACATGCAACTGGACCCTCCGGGTTAGCTGTTCCTGAGCAAACCTAAACGTAGCCCTGGCCGTCTTCGGAGACGACTGAAAAATCAGGCCCCAGGAAATGCGTTGCGAGCCCCTTTGGACCATCCAAAAGTGCCCCCAAAGGAAGGCTTTGGGTACAAGAGAACTCCCCAGGGGAGCCTTTACGCAGCCCCACATGCAACTGGACCCTCCGGGTTCGCTGTTCCTGAGCAAACCTAAACGTAGCCCTGGCCGTCATAGGAGACGACTGAAAAATCAGGCCCCAGGAAATGCGTTGCGAGCCCTTTTCGTCGATCCAAAAGTGCCCCCAAAGGAAGGCTTTGGGTACAAGTGAACTCCCCAGGGGAGCCTTTACGCAGCCCCACATGCAACTGGACCCTCCGGGTTCGATTTTTCCCAGCTACCCTAAATATATCACTAGCCGGCATGGGAGAAGACTGAAAACCCGGGCCCCAGAAAACGCGTTGCAAGCCCCTTTGGACCATCCAAAAGTGCCCCCAAAGGAAGGCTTTGGGTACAAGAGAACTCCCCAGGGGAGCCTTTACGCAGCCCCACATGCAACTGGACCCTCCAGGTTCACTGTTCCTGAGCAAACCTAAACATAGCCCTTGCCGTCATCGGAGACGACTGAAAAATCAGGCCCCAGGAAATGCGTTGCGAGCCCCTTTGGACCATCCAAAAGTGTCACAAAAGGAAGGCTTTGGGTACAAGTGAACTCCCCAGGGGAGCCTTTACGCAGCCCCACATGCAACTGGACCCTCCGGGTTCGCTGTTTCCGAGCATCCCTAAACATAGCCCTAGCCGGCATCGAAGACAAGTGAAAAATCAGGACCCAGGAAATGCGTTGCGATCCCTTTTCGTCCATCCAAAAGTGCCCCCAAAGGAAGGCTTTGGGTACAAGTGAACTCCCCAGGGGAGCCTTTACGCAGCCCCACATGCAACTGGACCCTCCGGGTTCGCTGTTCATGAGCAAACCTAAACGTAGCCCTTGCCGTCATCGGAGACGACTGAAAAATCAGGCCCAAGGAAATGCGTTGCAAGTCCCTTTGGACCATCCAAAAGTGCCCGCAAAGGAAGGCTTTGGGTACAAGTGATCTCCCCAGGGGAGCCTTTACGCAGCCCCACATGCAACTGGACCCTCCGGGTTCGCTGTTTCCGAGCATCCCTAAACATATCCCTAGCCGGCATCGAAGACAAGTGAAAAATCAGGACACAGGAAATGCGTTGCGATCCCTTTTCGTCCATCCAAAAGTGCCCCCAAAAGAAGGCTTTGGGTACAAGTGAACTCCCCAGGGGAGCCTTTACGCAGCCCCACATGCAACTGGACCCTTGAGTTCGCTGTTTCCGAGCATCCCTAAACATAGCCCTAGCCGGCATCAATGACGACTGAAAAATCAGGACCCAGGAAATGCGTTCCGAGCCCTTTTCGCCCATCCAAAAGTGCCCCCAAAGGAAGGCTTTGGGTACAAGTGAACTCCCCAGGGGAGCCTTTACGCAGCCCCACATGCAACTGGACCCTCCGGGTTCGCTGTTTCCGAGCATCCCTAAACATAGCCCTAGCCGGCATCGTAGACGAATGAAAAATCAGGCCCCAGGAAATGCGTTGCGAGCCCTTTTCGCCCATCCAAAAGTGCCCCCAAAGGAAGGCTTTGGGTACAAGTGAACTCCCCAGGGGAGCCTTTACGCAGCCCCACATGCAACTGGACCCTCCGGGTTCGCTGTTTCCGAGCATCCCTAAACATATCCCTAGCCGGCATCGAAGACAACTGAAAAATCAGGCCCCAGGAAATGCGTTGCGAGCCCCTTAGGACCATCCAAAAGTGCCCCCAAAGGAAGGCTTTGGGTACAAGTGAACTCCCCAGGGGAGCCTTTACGCAGCCCCACATGCAACTGGACCCTCGGGGTTCGATTTTTCCCAGCAACCCTTAATATATCACTAGCCGGCATGGGAGAAGACTGAAAACCCGGCCCCCAGAAAACGCGTTGCAAGCCCCTTTGGACCATCCAAAAGTGCCCGCAAAGGAAGACTTTGGGTACAAGTGATCTCCCCAGGGGAGCCTTTACACAGCCCCACATGCAACTGGACCCTCCGGGTTCGCTGTTCCTGAGCAAACCTAAAGGTAGCCCTAGCCGTCATAGGAGACGAGTGAAAAATCAGGCCCCAGGAAATGCGTTCCCAGGGCTTTTAGCCCATCCAAATGTGCCCCCAAAGGAAGACTTTGGGTAGAAGAGAACTCCCCAGGGGAGCCTTTACGTAGCCCCACATGCAACTGGACCCTCCGGGTTCGCTGTTTCCGAGCATCCATAAACATAGCCCTAGACGGCATCGAAGACGAATGAAAAATCAGACCCCAGGAAATGCGTTGCGAGCCCTTTTCGCTCATCCAAAAGTGCCCCCAAAGGAAGGCTTTGGGTACAAGTGAACTCCCCAGGGGAGCCTTTACGCAGCCCCACATGCAACTGGACCCTCGGGGTTCAATTTTTCCGAGCAACCCTAAATATATCACTAGCCGGCATGGGAGAAGACTGAAAACCCGGGCCCCAGAAAACGCGTTGCAAGCCCCTTTGGACCATCCAAAAGTGTCACCAAATGAAGGCTTTGGGTACAAGAGAACTCCCCAGGGGAGCCTTTACGCAGCCCCACATGCAACTGGACCCTCCGGGTTCGCTGTTCCTGAGCATCCCTATACATAGCCCTTGCCGTCATCGGAGACGACTGAAAAATCAGGCCCCAGGAAATGCGTTGCAAGCCCCTTTGGACCATCCAAAAGTGCCCGCAAAGGAAGGCTTTGGGTACAAGTGAACTCCCCAGGGGAGCCTTTACGCAGCCCCACATGCAACTGGACCCTCCGGGTTCGCTGTTTCCGAGCATCCCTAAACATAGCCCTAGCCGGCATCGAAGACAAGTGAAAAATCAGGACCCAGGAAATGCGTTGCGAGCCCCTTAGGACCATCCAAAAGTGCCCACAAAGGAAGGCTTTGGGTACAAGTGAACTCCCCAGGGGAGCCTTTACGCAGCCCCACATGCAACTGGACCCTCCGGGTTCGCTGTTTCCGAGCATCCCTAAACATAGCCCTAGCCGGCATCGAATACAAGTGAAAAATCAGGACCCAGGAAACGCGTTGCGAACCCCTTCGGACCATCAAAAAGTGCCCCCAAAGGAAGGCTTTGGGTACAAGTGAACTCCCCAGGGGAGCCTTTACGCAGCCCCACATGCAACTGGACCCTCCGGGTTCGCTGTTTCCGAGCATCCCTAAATATAGCCCTAGCCGGCATAGAAGACGACTGAAAAATCAAGCCCAAGGAAATGCGTTTAGAGCCCTTTTCGCCCATCCATAAGTGCCCCCAAAGGAAGGCTTTGGGTACAAGAGAACTCCCCAGGGGAGCCTTTACGCAGCCCCACATGCAACTGGACCCTTGGGTTCGCTGTTTCCGAGCATCCCTAAACATAGCCCTAGCCGGCATCGAAGACAAGTGAAAAATCAGGACCCAGGAAATGCGTTACGAGCCCTTTTCGCCCATCCAAAAGTGCCCCCAAAGGAAGGCTTTGGGTACAAGTGAACTCCCCAGGGGAGCCTTTACGCAGCCCCACATGCAACTGGACCCTCCGGGTTCGATGTTTCCGAGCATCCCTAAACATAGCCCTAGCCGGCATCGAAGACGAATGAAAAATCAGGACCCAGGAAATGCGTTGCGAGCCCTTTTCGCCCATCCAAAAGTGCCCCCAAAGGAAGGCTTTGGGTACAAGTGAACTCCCCAGGGGAGCCTTTACGCAGCCCCACATGCAACTGGACCCTCCGGGTTCGCTGTTTCCGAGCATCCCTAAACATAGCCCTAGCCGGCATCGATGACGACTGAAAAATCAGGCCACAGGAAATGCGTTGCGAGCCCCTTAGGACCATCCAAAAGTGCCCCCAAAGGAAGGCTTTGGGTACAAGTGAACTCCCCAGGGGAGCCTTTACGCAGCCCCACATGCAACTGGACCCTCCGGGTTCGATTTTTCCGAGCAACCCTAAATATATCACTAGCCGGCATGGGAGAAGACTGAAAACCCGGGCCCCAGAAAACGCGTTGCAAGCCCCTTTGGACCATCCAAAAGTGTCACCAAAGGAAGGCTTTGGGTACAAGAGAACTCCCCAGGGGAGCCTTTACGCAGCCCCACATGCAACTGGACCCTCCGGGTTCGCTGTTCATGAGCAAACCTAAACGAAGCCCTAGCCGTCATCGGAGACGACTGAAAAATCAGGCCCCAGGAAATGCGTTGCAAGCCCCTTTGGACCATCCAAAAGTGCCCGCAAAGGAAGACTTTGGGTACAAGTGATCTCCCCAGGGGAGCCTTTACGCAGCCCCACATGCAACTGGACCCTCCGGGTTCGCTGTTCCTGAGCAAACCTAAACGTAGCCCTGGCCGTCATCGGAGACGACTGAAAAATCAGGCCCCAGGAAATGCGTTCCGAGCCCTTTTCGTCCATCCAAAAGTGCCCGCAAAGGAAGACTTTGGGTACAAGAGAACTCCCCAGGGGAGCCTTTACGCAGCCCCACATGCAACTGGACCCTCCGGGTTCGCTGTTTCCGAGCATCCATAAACATAGCCCTAGATGGCCTCGAATACGAATGAAAAATCAGACCCCAGGAAATGCGTTGCGAGCCCTTTTCGCTCATCCAAAAGTGCCCCCAAAGGAAGGCTTTGGGTACAAGTGAACTCCCCAGGGGAGCCTTTACGCAGCCCCACATGCAACTGGACCCTCCGGGTTCGCTGTTTCCTAGCATCCCTAAACATAGCCCTAGCCAGCATCGATGACGACTGAAAAATCAGGACCCAGGAAATGCGTTGCGAGCCCCTTCGGACCATCCAAAAGTGCCCCCAAAGGAAGTCTTTGGGTACAAGTGATCTCCCCAGGGGAGCCTTTACGCAGCCCCACATGCAACTGGACCCTCCGGGTTCGCTGTTCCTGAGCAAACCTAAACGTAGCCCTGGCCGTCATAGGAGACGACTGAAAAATCAGGCCCCAGGAAATGCGTTGCGAGCCCTTTTCGTCGATCCAAAAGTGCCCCCAAAGGAAGGCTTTGGGTACAAGTGAACTCCCCAAGGGAGCCTTTACGCAGCCCCACATGCAACTGGACCCTCGGGGTTCGATTTTTCCCAGCAACCCTTAATATATCACTAGCCGGCATGGGAGAAGACTGAAAACCCGGCCCCCAGAAAACGCGTTGCAAGCCCCTTTGGACCATCCAAAAGTGCCCGCAAAGGAAGACTTTGGGTACAAGTGATCTCCCCAGGGGAGCCTTTACACAGCCCCACATGCAACTGGACCCTCCGGGTTCGCTGTTCCTGAGCAAACCTAAAGGTAGCCCTAGCCGTCATCGGAGACGAGTGAAAAATCAGGACCCAGGAAATGCGTTCCCGGCCTTTTAGCCCATCCAAATGTGCCCCCAAAGGAAGACTTTGGGTAGAAGAGAACTCCCCAGGGGAGCCTTTACGTAGCCCCACATGCAACTGGACCCTCCGGGTTCGCTGTTTCCGAGCATCCATAAACATAGCCCTAGACGGCATCGAAGACGAATGAAAAATCAGACCCCAGGAAATGCGTTGCGAGCCCTTTTCGCTCATCCAAAAGTGCCCCCAAAGGAAGGCTTTGGGTACAAGTGAACTCCCCAGGGGAGCCTTTACGCAGCCCCACATGCAACTGGACCCTCCGCGTTCGCTGTTTCCCAGCATCCCTAAACATAGCCCTAGCCGGCATCGAAGACAAGTGAAAAATCAGGCCCCAGGAAATGCGTTGCGAGCCCCTTTGGACCATCCAAAAGTGTCACCAAAGGAAGGCTTTGGGTACAAGTGATCTCCCCAGGGGAGCCTTTACGCAGCCCCACATGCAACTGGACCCTCGGGGTTCGATTTTTCCCAGCAACCCTAAATATATCACTAGCCGGCATGGGAGAAGACTGAAAACCCGGGCCCCAGAAAACGCGTTGCAAGCCCCTTTGGACCATCCAAAAGTGTCACCAAATGAAGGCTTTGGGTACAAGAGAACTCCCCAGGGGAGCCTTTACGCAGCCCCACATGCAACTGGACCCTCCGGGTTCGCTGTTCCTGAGCATCCCTATACATAGCCCTTGCCGTCATCGGAGACGACTGAAAAATCAGGCCCCAGGAAATGCGTTGCGAGCCCCTTAGGACCATCCAAAAGTGCCCCCAAAGGAAGGCTTTGGGTACAAGTGAACTCCCCAGGGGAGCCTTTACGCAGCCCCACATGCAACTGGACCCTCCGGGTTCGCTGTTTCCGAGCATCCCTAAACATAGCCCTAGCCGGCATCGAATACAAGTGAAAAATCAGGACCCAGGAAACGCGTTTCGAACCCCTTCAGACCATCAAAAAGTGCCCCCAAAGGAAGGCTTTGGGTACAAGTGAACTCCCCAGGGGAGCCTTTACGCAGCCCCACATGCAACTGGACCCTCCGGGTTCGATGTTTCCGAGCATCCCTAAACATAGCCCTAGCCGGCATCGAAGACGAATGAAAAATCAGGCCCCAGGAAATGCGTTGCGAGCCCTTTTCGCCCATCCAAAAGTGCCCCCAAAGGAAGGCTTTGGGTACAAGTGAACTCCCCAGGGGAGCCTTTACGCAGCCCCACATGCAACTGGACCCTTCGGGTTCGATTTTTCCGAGCAACCCTAAATATATCACTAGCCGGCATGGGAGAAGACTGAAAACCCGGGCCCCAGAAAACGCGTTGCAAGCCCCTTCTGACCATCTGAAAGTGTCACCAAAGGAAGGCTTTGGGTACAAGAGAACTCCCCAGGGGAGCCTTTACGCAGCCCCACATGCAACTGGACCCTCTGGGTTCGCTGTTCATGAGCAAACCTAAACGTATCCCTTGCCGTCATCGGAGACGACTGAAAAATCAGGCCCCAGGAAATGCGTTGCAAGCCCCTTTGGACCATCCAAAAGTGCCCGCAAAGGAAGGCTTTGGGTACAAGTGATCTCCCCAGGGGAGCCTTTACGCAGCCCCACATGCAACTGGACCCTCCGGGTTCGCTGTTTCCGAGCATCCCTAAACATAGCCGTAGACGGCATCGAAGACGAATGAAAAATCAGGCCCCAGGAAATGCGTTGCGAGCCCTTTTCGCTCATCCAAAAGTGCCCCCAAAGGAAGGCTTTGGGTAGAAGTGAACTCCCCAGGGGAGCCTTTACGCAGCCCCACATGCAACTGGACCCTCCGGGTTCGCTGTTTCCGAGCATCCCTAAACATAGCCCTAGCCGGCATCGAAGACGAATGAAAAATCAGGACCCAGGAAATGCGTTGCGAGCCGCTTCGGACCATCCAAAAGTGCCCCCAAAGGAAGGCTTTGGGTACAAGAGAACTCCCCAGGGGAGCCTTTACGCAGCCCCACATGCAACTGGACCCTCCGGGTTCGCTGTTCCTGAGCAAACCTAAACGTAGCCCTGGCCGTCATTGGAGACGACTGAAAAATCAGGCCCCAGGAAATGCGTTCCGAGCCCTTTTCGCCCATCCAAAAGTGCCCGCAAAGGAAGACTTTGGGTACAAGAGAATTCCCCAGGGGAGCCTTTACGCAGCCCCACATGCAACTGGACCCTCCGGGTTCGCTGTTCCTGAGCAAACCTAAACGTAGCCCTGGCCGTCATAGGAGACGACTGAAAATTCAGGCCCCAGGAAATGCGTTGCGAGCCCTTTTCGTCTATCCAAAAGTGCCCGCAAAGGAAGGCTTTGGGTACAAGTGAACTCCCCAGGGGAGCCTTTACGCAGCCCCACATGCAACTGGACCCTCCGGGTTCGATTTTTCCGAGCAACCCTAAATATATCACTAGCCGGCATGGGAGAAGACTGAAAACCCGGGCCCCAGAAAACGCGTTGCAAGCCCCTTTGGACCATCCAAAAGTGTCACCAAAGGAAGGCTTTGGGTACAAGTGAACTCCCCAGGGGAGCCTTTACGCAGCCCCACATGCAACTGGACCCTCCGGGTTCGCTGTTTCCGAGCATCCCTAAACATAGCCCTAGCCAACATCGATGACGACTGAAAAATCAGGCCCCAGGAAATGCGTTGCGAGCCCTTTTCGCCCATCCAAAAGTGCCCCCAAAGGAAGGCTTTGGGTACAAGTGAACTCCCCAGGGGAGCCTTTACGCAGCCCCACATGCAACTGGACCCTCCGGGTTCGCTGTTTCCGAGCATCCCTAAACATAGCCCTAGCCGGCATCGAAGACGACTGAAAAATCAGGCCCCAGGAAATGCGTTGCGAGCCCCTTAGGACCATCCAAAAGTGCCCCCAAAGGAAGGCTTTGGATACAAGTGAACTCCCCAGGGGAGCCTTTACACAGCCCCACATGCAACTGGACCCTCCGGGTTCGCTGTTTCCGAGCAACCCTAAATATATCACTAGCCGGCATGGGAGAAGACTGAAAACCTGGGACCCAGAAAACGCGTTGCAAGCCCCTTTGGACCATCCAAAAGTGTCACCAAAGGAAGGCTTTGGGTACAAGTGAACTCCCCAGGGGAGCCTTTACGCAGCCCCACATGCAACTGGACCCTCCGGGTTCGCTGTTCATGAGCAAACCTAAACGTAGCCCTAGCCGTCATCGGAGACGACTGAAAAATCAGGCCCCAGGAAATGCGTTGCGAGCCCCTTTGGACCATCCAAAAGTGCCCGCAAAGGAAGACTTTGGGTACAAGTGATCTCCCCAGGGGAGCCTTTACGCAGCCCCACATGCAACTGGACCCTCCGGGTTAGCTGTTCCTGAGCAAACCTAAACGTAGCCCTGGCCGTCTTCGGAGACGACTGAAAAATCAGGCCCCAGGAAATGCGTTGCGAGCCCCTTTGGACCATCCAAAAGTGCCCCCAAAGGAAGGCTTTGGGTACAAGAGAACTCCCCAGGGGAGCCTTTACGCAGCCCCACATGCAACTGGACCCTCCGGGTTCGCTGTTCCTGAGCAAACCTAAACGTAGCCCTGGCCGTCATAGGAGACGACTGAAAAATCAGGCCCCAGGAAATGCGTTGCGAGCCCTTTTCGTCGATCCAAAAGTGCCCCCAAAGGAAGGCTTTGGGTACAAGTGAACTCCCCAGGGGAGTCTTTACGCAGCCCCACATGCAACTGGACCCTCCGGGTTCGATTTTTCCCAGCTACCCTAAATATATCACTAGCCGGCATGGGAGAAGACTGAAAACCCGGGCCCCAGAAAACGCGTTGCAAGCCCCTTTGGACCATCCAAAAGTGTCACCAAATGAAGTCTTTGGGTACAAGAGAACTCCCCAGGGGAGCCTTTACGCAGCCCCACATGCAAATGGACCCTCCGGGTTCGCTGTTCCTGAGCAAACCTAAACATAGCCCTTGCCGTCATCGGAGACGACTGAAAAATCAGGCCCCAGGAAATGCGTTGCGAGCCCCTTTGGACCATCCAAAAGTGTCACAAAAGGAAGGCTTTGGGTACAAGTGAACTCCCCAGGGGAGCCTTTATGCAGCCCCACGTGCAACTGGACCGTCCGGGTTCGCTGTTTCCGAGGATCCCTATACATAACCCTAGCCGGCATGGGAGAAGACTGAAAACCCGGGCCCCAGAAAACGCGTTGCAAGCCCCTTTGGACCATCCAAAAGTGTCACCAAAGGAAGGCTTTGGGTACAAGAGAACTCCCCAGGGGAGCCTTTACGCAGCCCCACATGCAACTGGACCCTCCAGGTTCACTGTTCCTGAGCAAACCTAAACATAGCCCTTGCCGTCATCGGAGACGACTGAAAAATCAGGCCCCAGGAAATGCGTTGCGAGCCCCTTTGGACCATCCAAAAGTGTCACAAAAGGAAGGCTTTGGGTACAAGTGAACTCCCCAGGGGAGCCTTTACGCAGCCCCACATGCAACTGGACCCTCCGGGTTCGCTGTTTCCGAGCATCCCTAAACATAGCCCTAGACGGCATCGATGACGACTGAAAAATCAGGCCCCAGGAAATGCGTTGCGAGCCCCTTTGGACCATCCAAAAGTGCCCCCAAAGGAAGGCTTTGGGTACAAGTGAACTCCCCAGGGGAGCCTTTACGCAGCCCCACATGCAACTGGACCCTCCGGGTTCGCTGTTCATGAGCAAACCTAAACGTAGCCCTTGCCGTCATCGGAGACGACTGAAAAATCAGGCCCAAGGAAATGCGTTGCAAGTCCCTTTGGACCATCCAAAAGTGCCCGCAAAGGAAGGCTTTGGGTACAAGTGATCTCCCCAGGGGAGCCTTTACGCAGCCCCACATGCAACTGGACCCTCCGGGTTCGATTTTTCCGAGCATCCCTAAACATAGCACTAGACGGCATCGAAGACGAATGAAAAATCAGGCCCCAGGAAATGCGTTCCGAGCCCTTTTCGCTCATCCAAAAGTGCCCGCAAAAGAAGGCTTTGGGTACAAGTGAACTCCCCAGGGGAGCCTTTACGCAGCCCCACATGCAACTGGACCCTCCGGGTTCGCTGTTTCCGAGCATCCCTAAACATATCCCTAGCCGGCATCGAAGACAAGTGAAAAATCAGGACCCAGGAAATGCGTTGCGATCCCTTTTCGTCCATCCAAAAGTGCCCCCAAAGGAAGGCTTTGGGTACAAGTGAACTCCCCAGGGGAGCCTTTACGCAGCCCCACATGCAACTGGACCCTTGAGTTCGCTGTTTCCGAGCATCCCTAAACATAGCCCTAGCCGGCATCAATGACGACTGAAAAATCAGGACCCAGGAAATGCGTTCCGAGCCCTTTTCGCCCATCCAAAAGTGCCCCCAAAGGAAGGCTTTGGGTACAAGTGAACTCCCCAGGGGAGCCTTTACGCAGCCCCACATGCAACTGGACCCTCCGGGTTCGCTGTTTCCGAGCATCCCTAAACATAGCCCTAGCCGGCATCGAAGACGAATGAAAAATCAGGCCCCAGGAAATGCGTTGCGAGCCCTTTTCGCCCATCCAAAAGTGCCCCCAAAGGAAGGCTTTGGGTACAAGTGAACTCCCCAGGGGAGCCTTTACGCAGCCCCACATGCAACTGGACCCTCCGGGTTCGCTGTTTCCGAGCATCCCTAAACATATCCCTAGCCGGCATCGAAGACAACTGAAAAATCAGGCCCCAGGAAATGCGTTGCGAGCCCCTTAGGACCATCCAAAAGTGCCCCCAAAAGAAGGCTTTGGGTACAAGTGAACTCCCCAGGGGAGCCTTTACGCAGCCCCACATGCAACTGGACCCTCGGGGTTCGATTTTTCCCAGCAACCCTTAATATATCACTAGCCGGCATGGGAGAAGACTGAAAACCCGGCCCCCAGAAAACGCGTTGCAAGCCCCTTTGGACCATCCAAAAGTGCCCGCAAAGGAAGACTTTGGGTACAAGTGATCTCCCCAGGGGAGCCTTTACACAGCCCCACATGCAACTGGACCCTCCGGGTTCGCTGTTCCTGAGCAAACCTAAAGGTAGCCCTAGCCGTCATAGGAGACGAGTGAAAAATCAGGCCCCAGGAAATGCGTTCCCAGGCCTTTTAGCCCATCCAAATGTGCCCCCAAAGGAAGACTTTGGGTAGAAGAGAACTCCCCAGGGGAGCCTTTACGTAGCCCCACATGCAACTGGACCCTCCGGGTTCGCTGTTTCCGAGCATCCATAAACATAGCCCTAGACGGCATGGGAGAAGACTGAAAACCCGGGCCCCAGAAAACGCGTTGCAAGCCCCTTTGGACCATCCAAAAGTGTCACCAAATGAAGGCTTTGGGTACAAGAGAACTCCCCAGGGGAGCCTTTACGCAGCCCCACATGCAACTGGACCCTCCGGGTTCGCTGTTCCTGAGCATCCCTATACATAGCCCTTGCCGTCATCGGAGACGACTGAAAAATCAGGCCCCAGGAAATGCGTTGCAAGCCCCTTTGGACCATCCAAAAGTGCCCGCAAAGGAAGGCTTTGGGTACAAGTGAACTCCCCAGGGGAGCCTTTACGCAGCCCCACATGCAACTGGACCCTCCGGGTTCGCTGTTTCCGAGCATCCCTAAACATAGCCCTAGCCGGCATCGAAGACAAGTGAAAAATCAGGACCCAGGAAATGCGTTGCGAGCCCCTTAGGACCATCCAAAAGTGCCCACAAAGGAAGGCTTTGGGTACAAGTGAACTCCCCAGGGGAGCCTTTACGCAGCCCCACATGCAACTGGACCCTCCGGGTTCGCTGTTTCCGAGCATCCCTAAACATAGCCCTAGCCGGCATCGAATACAAGTGAAAAATCAGGACCCAGGAAACGCGTTGCGAACCCCTTCGGACCATCAAAAAGTGCCCCCAAAGGAAGGCTTTGGGTACAAGTGAACTCCCCAGGGGAGCCTTTACGCAGCCCCACATGCAACTGGACCCTCCGGGTTCGCTGTTTCCGAGCATCCCTAAATATAGCCCTAGCCGGCATAGAAGACGACTGAAAAATCAAGCCCAAGGAAATGCGTTTAGAGCCCTTTTCGCCCATCCATAAGTGCCCCCAAAGGAAGGCTTTGGGTACAAGAGAACTCCCCAGGGGAGCCTTTACGCAGCCCCACATGCAACTGGACCCTTGGGTTCGCTGTTTCCGAGCATCCCTAAACATAGCCCTAGCCGGCATCGAAGACAAGTGAAAAATCAGGACCCAGGAAATGCGTTACGAGCCCTTTTCGCCCATCCAAAAGTGCCCCCAAAGGAAGGCTTTGGGTACAAGTGAACTCCCCAGGGGAGCCTTTACGCAGCCCCACATGCAACTGGACCCTCCGGGTTCGATGTTTCCGAGCATCCCTAAACATAGCCCTAGCCGGCATCGAAGACGAATGAAAAATCAGGACCCAGGAAATGCGTTGCGAGCCCTTTTCGCCCATCCAAAAGTGCCCCCAAAGGAAGGCTTTGGGTACAAGAGAACTCCCCAGGGGAGCCTTTACGCAGCCCCACATGCAACTGGACCCTCCGGGTTCGCTGTTTCCGAGCATCCCTAAACATAGCCCTAGCCGGCATCGATGACGACTGAAAAATCAGGCCACAGGAAATGCGTTGCGAGCCCCTTAGGACCATCTAAAAGTGCCCCCAAAGGAAGGCTTTGGGTACAAGTGAACTCCCCAGGGGAGCCTTTACGCAGCCCCACATGCAACTGGACCCTCCGGGTTCGATTTTTCCCAGCAACCCTAAATATATCACTAGCCGGCATGGGAGAAGACTGAAAACCCGGGCCCCAGAAAACACGTTGCAAGCCCCTTTGGACCATCCAAAAGTGTCACCAAAGGAAGGCTTTGGGTACAAGAGAACTCCCCAGGGGAGCCTTTACGCAGCCCCACATGCAACTGGACCCTCCGGGTTCGCTGTTCATGAGCAAACCTAAACGAAGCCCTAGCCGTCATCGGAGACGACTGAAAAATCAGGCCCCAGGAAATGCGTTGCAAGCCCCTTTGGACCATCCAAAAGTGCCCGCAAAGGAAGACTTTGGGTACAAGTGATCTCCCCAGGGGAGCCTTTACGCAGCCCCACATGCAACTGGACCCTCCGGGTTCGCTGTTCCTGAGCAAACCTAAACGTAGTCCTGGCCGTCATCGGAGACGACTGAAAAATCAGGCCCCAGGAAATGCGTTCCGAGCCCTTTTCGTCCATCCAAAAGTGCCCGCAAAGGAAGACTTTGGGTACAAGAGAACTCCCCAGGGGAGCCTTTACGCAGCCCCACATGCAACTGGACCCTCCGGGTTCGCTGTTTCCGAACATCCATAAACATAGCCCTAGATGGCCTCGAATACGAGTGAAAAATCAGACCCCAGGAAATGCGTTGCGAGCCCTTTTCGCTCATCCAAAAGTGCCCCCAAAGGAAGGCTTTGGGTACAAGTGAACTCCCCAGGGGAGCCTTTACGCAGCCCCACATGCAACTGGACCCTCCGGGTTCGCTGTTTCCTAGCATCCCTAAACATAGCCCTAGCCAGCATCGATGACGACTGAAAAATCAGGACCCAGGAAATGCGTTGCGAGCCCCTTCGGACCATCCAAAAGTGCCCCCAAAGGAAGGCTTTGGGTACAAGTGATCTCCCCAGGGGAGCCTTTACGCAGCCCCACATGCAACTGGACCCTACGGGTTCGCTGTTCCTTAGCAAACCTAAACGTAGCCCTGGCCGTCATAGGAGACGACTGAAAAATCAGGCCCCAGGAAATGCGTTGCGAGCCCTTTTCGTCGATCCAAAAGTGCCCCCAAAGGAAGGCTTTGGGT
This sequence comes from Anas acuta, assembly GCF_963932015.1. Classification (NCBI taxonomy): domain Eukaryota; kingdom Metazoa; phylum Chordata; class Aves; order Anseriformes; family Anatidae; genus Anas; species Anas acuta. The sequence continues at coordinate 25,517 of NW_027076328.1, read as the reverse complement.
ACAAGTGAACTCCCCAAGGGAGCCTTTACGCAGCCCCACATGCAACTGGACCCTCGGGGTTCGATTTTTCCCAGCAACCCTTAATATATCACTAGCCGGCATGGGAGAAGACTGAAAACCCGGCCCCCAGAAAACGCGTTGCAAGCCCCTTTGGACCATCCAAAAGTGCCCGCAAAGGAAGACTTTGGGTACAAGTGATCTCCCCAGGGGAGCCTTTACACAGCCCCACATGCAACTGGACCCTCCGGGTTCGCTGTTCCTGAGCAAACCTAAAGGTAGCCCTAGCCGTCATCGGAGACGAGTGAAAAATCAGGACCCAGGAAATGCGTTCCAGGCCTTTTAGCCCATCCAAATGTGCCCCCAAAGGAAGACTTTGGGTACAAGAGAACTCCCCAGGGGAGCCTTTACGTAGCCCCACATGCAACTGGACCCTCCGGGTTCGCTGTTTCCGAGCATCCATAAACATAGCCCTAGACGGCATCGAAGACGAATGAAAAATCAGACCCCAGGAAATGCGTTGCGAGCCCTTTTCGCTCATCCAAAAGTGCCCCCAAAGGAAGGCTTTGGGTACAAGTGAACTCCCCAGGGGAGCCTTTACGCAGCCCCACATGCAACTGGACCCTCCGCGTTCGCTGTTTCCCAGCATCCCTAAACATAGCCCTAGCCGGCATCGAAGACAAGTGAAAAATCAGGCCCCAGGAAATGCGTTGCGAGCCCCTTTGGACCATCCAAAAGTGTCACCAAAGGAAGGCTTTGGGTACAAGTGATCTCCCCAGGGGAGCCTTTACGCAGCCCCACATGCAACTGGACCCTCGGGGTTCGATTTTTCCCAGCAACCCTAAATATATCACTAGCCGGCATGGGAGAAGACTGAAAACCCGGGCCCCAGAAAACGCGTTGCAAGCCCCTTTGGACCATCCATAAGTGCCCCCAAAGGAAGGCTTTGGGTACAAGAGAACTCCCCAGGGGAGCCTTTACGCAGCCCCACATGCAACTGGACCCTCCGGGTTCGCTGTTCCTGAGCATCCCTATACATAGCCCTTGCCGTCATCGGAGACGACTGAAAAATCAGGCCCCAGGAAATGCGTAGCAAGCCCCTTTGGACCATCCAAAAGTGCCCGCAAAGGAAGGCTTTGGGTACAAGTGAACTCCCCAGGGGAGCCTTTATGCAGCCCCACATGCAACTGGACCCTCCGGGTTCGCTGTTTCCGAGCATCCCTAAACATAGCCCTAGCCGGCATCGAAGACAAGTGAAAAATCAGGATCCAGGAAATGCGTTGCGAGCCCCTTAGGACCATCCAAAAGTGCCCCCAAAGGAAGGCTTTGGGTACAAGTGAACTCCCCAGGGGAGCCTTTACGCAGCCCCACATGCAACTGGACCCTCCGGGTTCGCTGTTTCCGAGCATCCCTAAACATAGCCCTAGCCGGCATCGAATACAAGTGAAAAATCAAGCCCCAGGAAACGCGTTTCGAACCCCTTCAGACCATCAAAAAGTGCCCCCAAAGGAAGGCTTTGGGTACAAGTGAACTCCCCAGGGGAGCCTTTACGCAGCCCCACATGCAACTGGACCCTCCGGGTTCGATGTTTCCGAGCATCCCTAAACATAGCCCTAGCCGGCATCGAAGACGAATGAAAAATCAGGCCCCAGGAAATGCGTTGCGAGCCCTTTTCGCCCATTCAAAAGTGCCCCCAAAGGAAGGCTTTGGATACAAGTGAACTCCCCAGGGGAGCCTTTACGCAGCCCCACATGCAACTGGACCCTTCGGGTTCGATTTTTCCGAGCAACCCTAAATATATCACTAGCCGGCATGGGAGAAGACTGAAAACCCGGGCCCCAGAAAACGCGTTGCAAGCCCCTTCTGACCATCTGAAAGTGTCACCAAAGGAAGGCTTTGGGTACAAGTGAACTCCGAAGGGGAGCCTTTACGCAGCCCCACATGCAACTGGACCCTCTGGGTTCGCTGTTCATGAGCAAACCTAAACGTAGCCCTTGCCGTCATCGGAGACGACTGAAAAATCAGGCCCCAGGAAATGCGTTGCAAGCCCCTTTGGACCATCCAAAAGTGCCCGCAAAGGAAGGCTTTGGGTACAAGTGATCTCCCCAGGGGAGCCTTTACGCAGCCCCACATGCAACTGGACCCTCCGGGTTCGCTGTTTCCGAGCATCCCTAAACATAGCCCTAGACGGAATCGAAGACGAATGAAAAATCAGGCCCCAGGAAATGCGTTGCGAGCCCTTTTCGCTCATCCAAAAGTGCCCCCAAAGGAAGGCTTTGGGTACAAGTGAACTCCCCAGGGGAGCCTTTACGCAGCCCCACATGCAACTGGACCCTCCGGGTTCGCTGTTTCCGAGCATCCCTAAACATAGCCCTAGCCGGCATCGAAGACGAATGAAAAATCAGGACCCAGGAAATGCGTTGCGAGCCCCTTCGGACCATCCAAAAGTGCCCCCAAAGGAAGGCTTTGGGTACAAGTGATCTCCCCAGGGGAGCCTTTACGCAGCCCCACATGCAACTGGACCCTCCGGGTTCGCTGTTCCTGAGCAAACCTAAACGTAGCCCTGGCCGTCATAGGAGACGACTGAAAATTCAGGCCCCAGGAAATGCGTTGCGAGCCCTTTTCGTCTATCCAAAAGTGCCCGCAAAGGAAGGCTTTGGGTACAAGTGAACTCCCCAGGGGAGCCTTTACGCAGCCCCACATGCAACTGGACCCTCCGGGTTCGATTTTTCCGAGCAACCCTAAATATATCACTAGCCGGCATGGGAGAAGACTGAAAACCCGGGCCCCAGAAAACGCGTTGCAAGCCCCTTTGGACCATCCAAAAGTGTCACCAAAGGAAGGCTTTGGGTACAAGTGAACTCCCCAGGGGAGCCTTTACGCAGCCCCACATGCAACTGGACCCTCCGGGTTCGCTGTTTCCGAGCATCCCTAAACATAGCCCTAGCCAACATCGATGACGACTGAAAAATCAGGCCCCAGGAAATGCGTTGCGAGCCCTTTTCGCCCATCCAAAAGTGCCCCCAAAGGAAGGCTTTGGGTACAAGTGAACTCCCCAGGGGAGCCTTTACGCAGCCCCACATGCAACTGGACCCTCCGGGTTCGCTGTTTCCGAGCATCCCTAAACATAGCCCTAGCCGGCATCGAAGACGACTGAAAAATCAGGCCCCAGGAAATGCGTTGCGAGCCCCTTAGGACCATCCAAAAGTGCCCCCAAAGGAAGGCTTTGGATACAAGTGAACTCCCCAGGGGAGCCTTTACACAGCCCCACATGCAACTGGACCCTCCGGGTTCGCTGTTTCCGAGCAACCCTAAATATATCACTAGCCGGCATGGGAGAAGACTGAAAACCTGGGACCCAGAAAACGCGTTGCAAGCCCCTTTGGACCATCCAAAAGTGTCACCAAAGGAAGGCTTTGGGTACAAGTGAACTCCCCAGGGGAGCCTTTACGCAGCCCCACATGCAACTGGACCCTCCGGGTTCGCTGTTCATGAGCAAACCTAAACGTAGCCCTAGCCGTCATCGGAGACGACTGAAAAATCAGGCCCCAGGAAATGCGCTGCAAGCCCCTTTGGACCATTCTAAAGTGCCCCCAAAGGAAGGCTTTGGGTACAAGTGATCTCCCCAGGGGAGCCTTTACGCAGCCCCACATGCAACTGGACCCTCCGGGTTCGCTGTTCCTGAGCAAACCTAAACGTAGCCCTATCCGTCATCGGAGACGACTGAAAAATCAGGCCCCAGGAAATGCGTTGCGAGCCCTTTTCGCCCATCCAAAAGTGCCCCCAAAGGAAGGCTTTGGGTACAAGAGAACTCCCCAGGGGAGCCTTTACGCAGCCCCACATGCAACTGGACCCTCCGGGTTCGCTGTTCCTGAGCAAACCTAAACGTAGCCCTGGCCGTCATAGGAGACAACTGAAAAATCAGGCCCCAGGAAATGCGTTGCGAGCCCTTTTCGTCGATCCAAAAGTGCCCCCAAAGGAAGGCTTTGGGTACAAGTGAACTCCCCAGGGGAGCCTTTACGCAGCCCCACATGCAACTGGACCCTCCGGGTTCGATTTTTCCGAGCAACCCTAAATATATCCCTAGCCGGCATGGGAGAAGACTGAAAACCCGGGCCCCAGAAAACGCGTTGCAAGCCCCTTTGGACCATCCAAAATGTCACCAAATGAAGGCTTTGGGTACAAGAGAACTCCCCAGGGGAGCCTTTACGCAGCCCCACATGCAACTGGACCCTCCGGGTTCGCTGTTCCTGAGCAAACCTAAACGTAGCCCTTGCCGTCATCGGAGACGACTGAAAAATCAGGCCCCAGGAAATGCGTTGCGAGCCCTTGTTGCTCATCCAAAAGTGCACCCAAAGGAAGGTTTTGGGTACAAGAGAACTCCCCAGGGGAGCCTTTACGCAGCCCCACATGCAACTGGACCCTCCGGGTTCGCTGTTCCTGAGAAACCTAAACGTAGCCCTTGCCGTCATCGAAGACGAATGAAAAATCAGGCCCCAGGAAATGCGTTGCGAGCCCTTGTCGCTCATCCAAAAGTGCCCCCAAAGGAAGGCTTTGGGTACAAGTGAACTCCCCAGGGGAGCCTTTACGCAGCCCCACATGCAACTGGACCCTCCGGGTTCGATTTTTCTGAGCATCCCTAAACATAGCCCTAGACGGCATCGAAGACGAATGAAAAATCAGGACCCAGGAAATGCGTTGCGAGCCCTTGTCGCTCATCAAAAAGTGCCCCCAAAGGAAGGCTTTGGGTACAAGTGAACTCCCCAGGGGAGCCTTTACGCAGCCCCACATGCAACTGGACCCTCCGGGTTCGCTGTTTCCGAGCATCCCTAAATATAGACCTAGCCGGCATCGAAGACGACTGAAAAATCAAGCCACAGGAAATGCGTTGCGAGTCCTTTTCGTCCATCCAAAAGTGCCCGCAAAGGAAGGCTTTGGGTAAAATTGATCTCCCAAGGGGAGACTTTACGCAGCCCCACATGCAACTGGACCCTCCGGGTTCGCTGTTCATGAGCAAACCTAAACGTAGCCCTTGCCGTCTTCGGAGACGACTGAAAAATCAGGCCCCAGGAAATGCGTTGAAAGCCCTTTTCGCTCATCCAAAAGTGCCCCCAAAGGAAGGCTTTGGGTACAAGTGAACTCCCCAGGGGAACCTTTACGCAGCCCCACATGCAACTGGACCCTCCGGGTTCGCTGTTCATGAGCAAACCTAAAGGTAGCCCTAGCCGTCATCGGAGACGAGTGAAAAATCAGGCCCCAGGAAATGCGTTCCGAGGCCTTTTCGCCCATCCAAATGTGTCCCCAAAGGAAGACTTTGGGTACAAGAGAACTCCCCAGGGGAGCCTTTACGCAGCCCCACATGCAACTGGACCCTCCGGGTTCGATTTTTCCGAGCATCCCTAAATATATCCCTAGACGGCATCGAAGACAAATGAAAAATCAGGCCCCAGGAAATGCGTTGCGAGCCCTTTTCGCTCATCCAAAAGTGCCCCCAAAGGAAGGCTTTGGGTACAAGAGAACTCCCCAGGGGAGCCTTTACGCAGCCCCACATGCAACTGGACCCTCCGGGTTCGCTGTTTCCGAGCATCCCTAAACATAGCCCTAGACGGCATCGAAGACGAATGAAAAATCAGGCCCTAGGAAATGCGTTGCGAGCCCCTTAGGACCATCCAAAAGTGCCCCCAAAGGAAGGCTTTGGATACAAGTGAACTCCCCAGGGGAGCCTTTACGCAGCCCCACATGCAACTGGACCCTCCGGGTTCGATTTTTCCGAGGAACCCTAAATATATCACTAGCCGGCATGGGAGAAGACTGAAAACCCGGGCCCCAGAAAACGCGTTGCAAGCCCCTTTGGACCATCCAAAAGTGTCACCAAAGGAAGGCTTTGGGTACAAGTGATCTCCCCAGGGGAGCCTTTACACAGCCCCACATGCAACTGGACCCTCCGGGTTCGCTGTTTCCGAGCATCCCTAAACATAGCCCTAGCCGTCATCGGAGATGAGTGAAAAATCAGGCCCCAGGAAATGCGTTCCCAGGCCTTTTCGCCCATCCAAATGTGCCCCCAAAGGAAGACTTTGGGTACAAGTGAACTCCCCAGGGGAGCCTTTACGCAGCCCCACATGCAACTGGACCCTCCGGGTTCGCTGTTTCCGAGCATCCCTAAACATATCCCTAGACGGCATCGAAGACGAATGAAAAATCAGGCCCCAGGAAATGCGTTGCGAGCCCTTTTCGCTCATCCAAAAGTGCCCCCAAAGGAAGGCTTTGGGTACAAGTGAACTCCCCAGGGGAGCCTTTACGCAGCCCCACATGCAACTGGACCCACCGGGTTCGCTGTTTCCGAGCATCCCTAAACATAGCCCTAGCCGGCATCGAAGACAATTGAAAAATCAGGACCCAGGAAATGCGTTGCGAACCCCTTCGGACCATCCAAAAGTGCCCCCAAAGGAAGGCTTTGGGTACAAGTGATCTCCCCAGGGGAGCCTTTACGCAGCCCCACATGCAACTGGACCCTCCGGGTTCGCTGTTTCCGAGCATCCCTAAACATAGCCCTAAGCGGCATCGAAGACGAGTGAAAAATCAGACCCCAGGAAATGTGTTGCAAGCCCCTTTGGACCATCCAAAAGTGCCCCCAAAGGAAGGCTTTGGGTACAAGAGAACTCCCCAGGGGAGCTTTTACGCAGCCCCACATGCAACTGGACCCTCCGGGTTCGCTGTTCCTGAGCAAACCTAAACATAGCCCTAGCCGGCATCGGAGACGAGTGAAAAATCAGGCCCCAGGAAATGCGTTCCGAGGCCTTTTCGCCCATCCAAAAGTGCCCCCAAAGGAAGGCTTTGGGTACAAGAGAACTCCCCAGGGGAGCCTTTACGCAGCCCCACATGCAACTGGACCCTCCGGGTTCGATTTTTCTGAGCATCCCTAAACATAGCCCTAGCCGTCATCGAAGACGACTGAAAAATCAGGCCCCAGGAAATGCGTTGCGAGCCCTTTTCGTCCATCCAAAAGTGCTCCCAAAGGAAGGCTTTGGGTACAAGTGAACTCCCCAGGGGAGCCTTTACGCAGCCCCACATGCAACTGGACCCTCCGGGTTCGCTGTTTCCGAGCATCCCTAAACATAGCCCTAGCCGGCATCGAAGACAAGTGAAAAATCAGGCCCCAGGAAATGCGTTGCGAGCCCTTTTCGCCCATCCAAAAGTGCCCCCAAAGGAAGGCTTTGGGTACAAGTGAACTCCCCAGGGGAGCCTTTACGCAGCCCCACATGCAACTGGACCCTCCGGGTTCGCTGTTCCTGAGCAAACCTAAACGTAGCCCTATCCGTCATCGGAGACGACTGTAAAATCAGGCCCCAGGAAATGCGTTCCGAGTCCTTTTCGCCCATCCAAAAGTGCCCGCCAAGGAAGGCTTTGGGTACAAGAGAACTCCCCAGGGGAGCCTTTACGCAGCCCCACATGCAACTGGACCCTCCGGGTTCGATTTTTCCGAGCAACCCTAAATATATCACTAGCCGGCATGGGAGAAGACTGAAAAACCGGGCCCCAGAAAACGCGTTGCAAGCCCCTTCTGACCATCTAAAAGTGTCACCAAAGGAAGGCTTTGGGTATAAGTGAACTCCCCAGGGGAGCCTTTACGCAGCCCCACATGCAACTGGACCCTCCGGGTTCGATTTTTCCGAGCAACCCTAAATATATCACTAGCCGGCATGGGAGAAGACTGAAAAACCGGGCCCCAGAAAACGCGTTGCAAGCCCCTTCTGACCATCTAAAAGTGTCACCAAAGGAAGGCTTTGGGTACAAGTGAACTCCCCAGGGGAGCCTTTACGCAGCCCCACATGCAACTGGACCCTCCGGGTTCGCTGTTCCTGAGCAAACCTAAACGTAGCCCTATCCGTCATCGGAGACGGCTGTAAAATCAGGCCCCAGGAAATGCGTTGCAAGCCCCTTTGCACCATCCAAAAGTTCCCGCAAAGGAAGGCTTTGGGTACAAGTGATCTCCCCAGGGGAGCCTTTACGCAGCCCCACATGCAACTGGACCCTCCGGGTTCGCTGTTCCTGAGCAAACCTAAAGGTAGCCCTAGCCGTCATCGGAGACGAGTGAAAAATCAGGCCCCAGGAAATGCGTTCTGAGGCCTTTTCGCCCATCCAAATGTGCCCCCAAAGGAAGACTTTGGGTACAAGAGAACTCCCCAGGGGAGCCTTTACGCATCCCCACATGCAACTGGACCCTCCGGGTTCGATTTTTCCGAGCATCCCTAAACATAGCCCTAGCCGGCATCGAAGACGACTGAAAAATCAGGCCCAAGGAAATGCGTTGCGAGCCCTTTTCGTCCAGCCAAAAGTGCCCCCAAAGGAAGGCTTTGGGTACAAGTGAACTCCCCAGGGGAGCCTTTACGCAGCCCCACATGCAACTGGACCCTCCGGGTTCGCTGTTTCCGAGCATCCCTAAACATAGCCCTAGCCGGCATCGAAGACAACTGAAAAATCAGGACCCAGGAAATGCGTTGCAAGCCCTTTTCGTCCATCCAAAAGTGCCCCCAAAGGAAGGCTTTGGGTACAAGTGAACTCCCCAGGGGAGCCTTTACGCAGCCCCACATGCAACTGGACCCTCCGGGTTCGATTTTTCCGAGCAAACCTAAACGTAGCCATAGCCGTCATCGGAGACGAGTGAAAAATCAGGCCCCAGGAAATGCGTTGCAAGCCCCTTTGGACCATCCAAAAGTGCCCGCAAAGGAAGGCTTTGGGTACAAGTGATCTCCCCAGGGGAGCCTTTACGCAGCCCCACATGCAACTGGACCCTCCGGGTTCGCTGTTCCTGAGCAAACCTAAAGGTAGCCCTAGCCGGCATCGAAGACAAGTGAAAAATCAGGACCCAGGAAATGCGTTGCGAGCCCTTTTCGTCCATCCAAAAGTGCCCCCAAAGGAAGGCTTTGGGTACAAGTGAACTCCCCAGGGGAGCCTTTACGCAGCCCCACATGCAACTGGACCCTCCGGGTTCGATTTTTCCGAGCAAACCTAAATATATCACTAGCCGGCATGGGAGAAGACTGAAAACCCGGGCCCCAGAAAAAGCGTTGCAAGCCCCTTTGGACCATCCAAAAGTATCACCAAAGGAAGGCTTTGGGTACAAGTGAACTCCCCAGGGGAGCCTTTACGCAGCCCCACATGCAACTGGACCCTCCAGGTTCGCTGTTTCCGAGCATCCCTAAATATAGCCCTTGCCGTCATAGAAGACGACTGAAAAATCAAGCCCCAGGAAATGCGTTGCGAGCCCTTTTCGTCCATCCAAAAGTGCCCCCAAAGGAAGGCTTTGGGTACAAGTGAACTCCCCAGGGGAGCCTTTACGCAGCCCCACATGCAACTGGACCCTCCGGGTTCGCTGTTTCCGAGCATCCCAAAACATAGCCCTAGCCGTCATCGGAGACGAGTGGAAAATCAGGCCCCAGGAAATGCGTTTCGAGCCCTTTTCGCCCATCCAAAAGTGCCCCCAAAGGAAGGCTTTAGGTAGAAGTGAACTCCCCAGGGGAGCCTTTACGCAGCCCCACATGCAACTGGACCCTTCGGGTTCGCTGTTTCCGAGCATCCCTAAACATAGCCCTAGCCGGCATCAGTGACGACTGAAAAATCAGGCCCCAGGAAATGCGTTACGAGCCCTTTTCGCCCATCCAAAAGTGCCCCCAAAGGAAGGCTTTGGGTACAAGTGAACTCCCCAGGGGAGCCTTTACGCAGCCCCACATGCAACTGGACCCTCCGGGTTCGATTTTTCCGAGCAACCCTAAATATATCACTAGCCGGCATGGGAGAAGACTGAAAAACCGGGCCCCAGAAAACGCGTTGCAAGCCCCTTTGGACCATCTAAAAGTGTCACCAAAGGAAGGCTTTGGGTACAAGTGAACTCCCCAGGGGAGCCTTTACGCAGCCCCACATGCAACTGGACCCTCCGGGTTCGCTGTTCCTGAGCAAACCTAAACGTAGCCCTATCCGTCATCGGAGACGACTGTAAAATCAGGCCCCAGGAAATGCGTTGCAAGCCCCTTTGGACCATCCAAAAGTGCCCGCAAAGGAAGGCTTTGGGTACAAGTGATCTCCCCAGGGGAGCCTTTACGCAGCCCCACATGCAACTGGACCCTCCGGGTTCGCTGTTCCTGAGCAAACCTAAAGGTAGCCCTAGCCGTCATCGGAGACGAGTGAAAAATCAGGCCCCAGGAAATGCGTTCTGAGGCCTTTTCGCCCATCCAAATGTGCCCCCAAAGGAAGACTTTGGGTACAAGAGAACTCCCCAGGGGAGCCTTTACGCATCCCCACATGCAACTGGACCCTCCGGGTTCGATTTTTCCGAGCATCCCTAAACATAGCCCTAGACGGCATCGAAGACGACTGAAAAATCAGGCCCAAGGAAATGCGTTGCGAGCCCTTTTCGTCCAGCCAAATGTGCCCCCAAAGGAAGGCTTTGGGTACAAGTGAACTCCCCAGGGGAGCCTTTACGCAGCCCCACATGCAACTGGACCCTCCGGGTTCGCTGTTTCCGAGCATCCCTAAACATAGCCCTAGCCGGCATCGAAGACAAGTGAAAAATCAGGACCCAGGAAATGCGTTGCAAGCCCTTTTCGTCCATCCAAAAGTGCCCCCAAAGGAAGGCTTTGGGTACAAGTGAACTCCCCAGGGGAGCCTTTACGCAGCCCCACATGCAACTGGACCCTCCGGGTTCGATTTTTCCGAGCAAACCTAAATATATCACTAGCCGGCATGGGAGAAGACTGAAAACCCGGGCCCCAGAAAACGCGTTGCAAGCCCCTTTGGACCATCCAAAAGTATCACCAAAGGAAGGCTTTGGGTACAAGTGAACTCCCCAGGGGAGCCTTTACGCAGCCCCACATGCAACTGGACCCTCCAGGTTCGCTTTTTCCGAGCATCCCTAAATATAGCCCCAGCCGTCATAGAAGACGACTGAAAAATCAAGCCCCAGGAAATGCGTTGCGAGCCCTTTTCGTCCATCCAAAAGTGCCCCCAAAGGAAGGCTTTGGGTACAAGTGAACTCCCCAGGGGAGCCTTTACGCAGCCCCACATGCAACTGGACCCTCCGGGTTCGCTGTTTCCGAGCATCCCAAAACATAGCCCTAGCCGTCATCGGAGACGAGTGGAAAATCAGGCCCCAGGAAATGCGTTGCGAGCCCTTTTCGCCCATCCAAAAGTGCCCCCAAAGGAAGGCTTTAGGTAGAAGTGAACTCCCCAGGGGAGCCTTTACGCAGCCCCACATGCAACTGGACCCTTCGGGTTCGCTGTTTCCGAGCATCCCTAAACATAGCCCTAGCCGGCATCAGTGACGACTGAAAAATCAGGCCCCAGGAAATGCGTTACGAGCCCTTTTCGCCCATCCAAAAGTGCCCCCAAAGGAAGGCTTTGGGTACAAGTGAACTCCCCAGGGGAGCCTTTACGCAGCCCCACATGCAACTGGACCCTCCGGGTTCGATTTTTCCGAGCAACCCTAAACATAGCCCTAGACGGCATCGAAGACGAATGAAAAATCAGGCCCCAGGAAATGCGTTCCGAGCCCTTTTCGTCCATCCAAAAGTGCCCCCAAAGGAAGGCTTTGGGTACAAGTGAACTCCCCAGGGGAGCCTTTACGCAGCCCCACATGCAACTGGACCCTCCGGGTTCGCTGTTTCCGAGCATCCCTAAACATAGCCCTAGCCGTCATCGGAGACGAGTGAAAAATCAGGCCCCAGGAAATGCGTTCCGAGGCCTTTTCGCCCATCAAAATGTGCCCCCAAAGGAAGACTTTGGGTACAAGAGAACTCCCCAGGGGAGCCTTTACGCAGCCCCACATGCAACTGGACCCTCCGGGTTCGATTTTTCCGAGCATCCCTAAACATAGCCCTAGACGGCATCGAAGACCACTGAAAAATCAGGCCCCAGGAAATGCGTTGCGAGCCCTTTTCGTCCATCCAAAAGTGCCCCCAAAGGAAGGCTTTGGGTACAAGTGAACTCCCCAGGGGAGCCTTTACGCAGCCCCACATGCAACTGGACCCTCCGGGTTCGCTGTTTCCGAGCATCCCAAAACATAGCCCTAACCGGCATCGATGACGACTGAAAAATCAGGCCCCAGGAAATGCGTTGCGAGCCCCTTTGGACCATCCAAAAGTGCCCGCAAAGGAAGGCTTTGGGTACAAGTGAACTCCCCAGGGGAGCCTTTACGCAGCCCCACATGCAACTGGACCCTTCGTGTTCGCTGTTTCCGAGCATCCCTAAACATAGCCCTAGCCGGCATCGAAGACGAATGAAAAATCAGGCCCCAGGAAATGTGTTGCGAGCCCTTTTCGCTCATCCAAAAGTGCCCCCAAAGGAAGGCTTTGGGTACAAGTGAACTCCCCAGGGGAGCCTTTACGCAGCCCCACATGCAACTGGACCCTCCGGGTTCGCTGTTTCCGAGCATCCCTAAAAATAGCCCTAGCCGTCATCGGAGACAACAGAAAAATCAGGCCCCAGGCAATGCGTTGCTATCCCCTTAGGACCATCCTAAAGTGCCCCCAAAGGAAGGCTTTGGATACAAGTGAACTCCCCAGGGGAGCCTTTACGCAGCCCCACATGCAACTGGACCCTCCGGGTTCGATTTTTCCGAGCAACCCTAAATATATCACTAGCCGGCATGGGAGAAGACTGAAAACCCAGGCCCCAGAAAACGCGTTGCAAGCCCCTCCTGACCATCCGAAAGTGTCACCAAAGGAAGGCTTTGGGTACAAGAGAACTCCCCAGGGGAGCCTTTACGAAGCCCCACATGCAACTGGACCCTCCGGGTTCGCTGTTCATGAGCAAACCTAAACGTAGCCCTAGCCGTCATCGGAGACGAGTGAAAAATCAGGCCCCAGGAAAAGCGTTGCGAGCCCTTTTCGCTCATCCAAAAGTGCCCCCAAAGGAAGGCTTTGGGTACAAGTGAACTCCCCAGGGGAGCCTTTACGCAGCCCCACATGCAACTGGACCCTCCGGGTTCGCTGTTTCCGAGCATCCCTAAACATAGCCCTAGCCGGCATCGAAGACGACTGAAAAATCAGGCCCCAGGAAATGCGTTCCGAGCCCTTTTCGTCCATCCAAAAGTGCCCCCAAAGGAAGGCTTTGGGTACAAGTGAACTCCCCAGGGGAGCCTTTACGCAGCCCCACATGCAACTGGACCCTCCGGGCTCGATTTTTCCGAGCAAATCTAAATATATCACTAGCCGGCATGGGAGAAGACTGAAAACCCGGGCCCCAGAAAGCGCGTTGCAAGCCCCTTTGGACCATCCAAAAGTATCACCATAGGAAGGCTTTGGGTACAAGTGAACTCCCCAGGGGAGCCTTTACGCAGCCCCACATGCAACTGGACCCTCCGGGTTCGCGGTTCCTGAGCAAATCTAAAGGTAGCCCTAGCCGTCATCGGAGACGACTGAAAAATCAGGCCCCAGGAAATGCGTTGCAAGCCCCTTTGGACCATCCAAAAGTGCCCGCAAAGGCAGGCTTTGGGTACAAGTGAACTCCCCAGGGGAGCCTTTACGCAGCCCCACATGCAACTGGACCCTTCGGGTTCGCTGTTTCCGAGCATCCCTAAACATAGCCCTAGCCGGCATCGAAGACGAATGAAAAATCAGGCCCCAGGAAATGCGTTGCGAGCCCTTTTCGCTCATCCAAAAGTGCCCCCAAAGGAAGGCTTTGGGTACAAGTGAACTCCCCAGGGGAGCCTTTACGCAGCCCCACATGCAACTGGACCCTCCGCGTTCGCTGTTTCCGAGCATCCCTAAACATAGCCCTAGCCGTCATCGGAGACAACAGAAAAATCAGGCCCCAGGAAATGCGTTGCGAGCCCCTTAGGACCATCCTAAAGTGCCCCCAAAGGAAGGCTTTGGATACAAGTGAACTCCCCAGGGGAGCCTTTACGCAGCCCCACATGCAACTGGACCCTCCGGGTTCGATTTTTCCGAGCAACCCTAAATATATCACTAGCCGGCATGGGAGAAGACTGAAAACCCGGGCCCCAGAAAACGCGTTGCAAGCCCCTTTGGACCATCCAAAAGTGTCACCAAAGGAAGGCTTTGGGTACAAGTGAACTCCCCAGGGGAGCCTTTACGCAGCCCCACATGCAACTGGACCCTCCGGGTTCGCTGTTCATGAGCAAACCTAAACGTATCCCTAGCCATCATCGGAGACGACTGAAAAATCAGGCCCCAGGAAATGCGTTGCGAGCCCTTTTCGCCCATCCCAAAGTGTCACCAAAGGAAGGCTTTGGGTACAAGTGAACTCCCCAGGGGAGCCTTTACGCAGCCCCACATGCAACTGGACCCTTTGGGTTCGCTGTTTCCGAGCATCCCTAAATATATCCCTAGCCGGCATGGGAGAAGACTGAAAACCCGGGTACCAAAAAAACGTGTTTCAAGCCCCTTTGGACCATCCAAAAGTGCCCCCAAAGGAAGGCTTTGGGTACAAGAGAACTCCCCAGGGGAGCCTTTACGCAGCCCCACATGCAACTGGACCCTTCGGGTTCGCTGTTCCTGAGCAAACCTAAACATAGCCCTAGCCGGCATCAATGACGACTGAAAAATCAGGCCCCAGGAAATGCGTTCCGAGCCCTTTTCGCCCATCCAAAAGTGTCACCAAAGGAAGGCTTTGGGTACAAGTGAACTCCCCAGGGGAGCCTTTACACAGCCCCACATGCAACTGGACCCTCCGCGTTCGCTGTTTCCGAGCATCCCTAAACATAGCCCTAGCCGGCATCGAAGACGAATGAAAAATCAGGCCCCAGGAAATGCGTTGCGAGCCCTTTTCGCTCATCCAAAAGTGCCCCCAAAGGAAGGCTTTGGGTACAAGTGAACTCCCCAGGGGAGCCTTTACGCAGCCCCACATGCAACTGGACCCTCCGGGTTCGATTTTTCCGAGCAACCCTAAATATATCACTAGCCGGCATGGGAGAAGACTGAAAACCCAGGCCCCAGAAAACGCGTTGCAAGCCCCTTCTGACCATCCGAAAGTGTCACCAAAGGAAGGCTTTGGGTACAAGTGAACTCCCCAGGGGAGCCTTTACGCAGCCCCACATGCAACTGGACCCTCCGGGTTCGCGGTTCCTGAGCAAACCTAAAGGTAGCCCTAGCCGTCTTCGGAGACGACTGAAAAATCAGGCCCCAGGAAATGCGTTGCAAGCCCCTTTGGACCATCCAAAAGTGCCCGCAAAGGAAGGCTTTGGGTACAAGTGATCTCCCCAGGGGAGCCTTTACGCAGCCCCACATGCAACTGGACCCTCCGGGTTCGCTGTTTCCGAGCATCCCTAAACATAGTCCTAGCTGTCATCGGAGACGAGTGGAAAATCAGGCCCCAGGAAATGCGTTCCGAGCCCTTTCCGCCCATCCAAAAGTGCCCGCAAAGGAAGGCTTTGGGTACAAGAGAACTCCCTAGGGGAGCCTTTACGCAGCCCCACATGCAACTGGACCCTTTGGGTTCGCTGTTTCCGAGCATCCCTAAACATAGCCCTAGCCGGCATCGAAGACGAATGAAAAATCAGGCCCCAGGAAATGCGTTGCGAGCCCTTTTCGTTCATCCAAAAGTGCCCCCAAAGGAAGGCTTTGGGTACAAGTGAACTCCCCAGGGGAGCCTTTACGCAGCCCCACATGCAACTGGACCCTCCGCGTTCGCTGTTTCCCAGCATCCCTAAACATAGCCCTAGCCGGCATCGAAGACAAGTGAAAAATCAGGCCCCAGGAAATGCGTTGCGAGCCCCTTCGGACCATCCAAAAGTGCCCCCAAAGGAAGGCTTTGGGTACAAGAGAACTCCCCAGGGGAGCCTTTACGCAGCCCCACATGCAACTGGACCCTCCGGGTTCGATTTTTCCGAGCAACCCTAAATATATCACTAGCCGGCATGGGAGAAGACTGAAAACCCGGGCCCCAGAAAACGCGTTGCAAGCCCCTTTGGACCATCCAAAAGTGTCACCAAAGGAAGGCTTTGGGTACAAGTGAACTCCCCAGGGGAGCCTTTACGCAGCCCCACATGCAACTGGACCCTCCGCGTTCGCTGTTTCCCAGCATCCCTAAACATAGCCCTAGCCGGCATCGAAGACAAGTGAAAAATCAGGCCCCAGGAAATGCGTTGCGAGCCCCTTCGGACCATCCAAAAGTGCCCCCAAAGGAAGGCTTTGGGTACAAGAGAACTCCCCAGGGGAGCCTTTACGCAGCCCCACATGCAACTGGACCCTCCGGGTTCGATTTTTCCGAGCAAATCTAAATATATCACTAGCCGGCATGGGAGAAGACTGAAAACCCGGGCCCCAGAAAGCGCGTTGCAAGCCCCTTTGGACCATCCAAAAGTATCATCATAGGAAGGCTTTGGGTACAAGTGAACTCCCCAGGGGAGCCTTTACGCAGCCCCACATGCAACTGGACCCTCCGGGTTCGCGGTTCCTGAGCAAACCTAAAGGTAGCCCTAGCCGTCATCGGAGACGACTGAAAAATCAGGCCCCAGGAAATGCGTTGCAAGCCCCTTTGGACCATCCAAAAGTGCCCGCAAAGGAAGGCTTTGGGTACAAGTGATCTCCCCAGGGGAGCCTTTACACAGCCCCACATGCAACTGGACCATCCGGGTTCGCTGTTTCCGAGCATCCCTAAACATAGCCCTAGCCGTCATCGGAGACGAGTGAAAAATCAGGACCCAGGAAATGCGTTCCCAGGCCTTTTCGCCCATCCAAATGTGCCTCCAAAGGAAGATTTTGGGTACAAGAGAACTCCCCAGGGGAGCCTTTACGCAGCCCCACATGCAACTGGACCCTCCGGGTTCGCTGTTTCCGAGCATCCCAAAACATAGCCCTAACCGGCATCGATGACGACTGAAAAATCAGGCCCCAGGAAATGCGTTGCGAGCCCCTTTGGACCATCCAAAAGTGCCCGCAAAGGAAGGCTTTGGGTACAAGTGAACTCCCCAGGGGAGCCTTTACGCAGCCCCACATGCAACTGGACCCTTCGTGTTCGCTGTTTCCGAGCATCCCTAAACATAGCCCTAGCCGGCATCGAAGACGAATGAAAAATCAGGCCCCAGGAAATGCGTTGCGAGCCCTTTTCGCTCATCCAAAAGTGCCCCCAAAGGAAGGCTTTGGGTACAAGTGAACTCCCCAGGGGAGCCTTTACGCAGCCCCACATGCAACTGGACCCTCCGCGTTCGCTGTTTCCGAGCATCCCTAAAAATAGCCCTAGCCGTCATCGGAGACAACAGAAAAATCAGGCCCCAGGCAATGCGTTGCGAGCCCCTTAGGACCATCCTAAAGTGCCCCCAAAGGAAGGCTTTGGATACAAGTGAACTCCCCAGGGGAGCCTTTACGCAGCCCCACATGCAACTGGACCCTCCGGGTTCGATTTTTCCGAGCAACCCTAAATATATCACTAGCCGGCATGGGAGAAGACTGAAAACCCAGGCCCCAGAAAACGCGTTGCAAGCCCCTCCTGACCATCCGAAAGTGTCACCAAAGGAAGGCTTTGGGTACAAGAGAACTCCCCAGGGGAGCCTTTACGAAGCCCCACATGCAACTGGACCCTCCGGGTTCGCTGTTCATGAGCAAACCTAAACGTAGCCCTAGCCGTCATCGGAGACGAGTGAAAAATCAGGCCCCAGGAAAAGCGTTGCGAGCCCTTTTCGCTCATCCAAAAGTGCCCCCAAAGGAAGGCTTTGGGTACAAGTGAACTCCCCAGGGGAGCCTTTACGCAGCCCCACATGCAACTGGACCCTCCGGGTTCGCTGTTTCCGAGCATCCCTAAACATAGCCCTAGCCGGCATCGAAGACGACTGAAAAATCAGGCCCCAGGAAATGCGTTCCGAGCCCTTTTCGTCCATCCAAAAGTGCCCCCAAAGGAAGGCTTTGGGTACAAGTGAACTCCCCAGGGGAGCCTTTACGCAGCCCCACATGCAACTGGACCCTCCGGGCTCGATTTTTCCGAGCAAATCTAAATATATCACTAGCCGGCATGGGAGAAGACTGAAAACCCGGGCCCCAGAAAGCGCGTTGCAAGCCCCTTTGGACCATCCAAAAGTATCACCATAGGAAGGCTTTGGGTACAAGTGAACTCCCCAGGGGAGCCTTTACGCAGCCCCACATGCAACTGGACCCTCCGGGTTCGCGGTTCCTGAGCAAATCTAAAGGTAGCCCTAGCCGTCATCGGAGACGACTGAAAAATCAGGCCCCAGGAAATGCGTTGCAAGCCCCTTTGGACCATCCAAAAGTGCCCGCAAAGGCAGGCTTTGGGTACAAGTGAACTCCCCAGGGGAGCCTTTACGCAGCCCCACATGCAACTGGACCCTTCGGGTTCGCTGTTTCCGAGCATCCCTAAACATAGCCCTAGCCGGCATCGAAGACGAATGAAAAATCAGGCCCCAGGAAATGCGTTGCGAGCCCTTTTCGCTCATCCAAAAGTGCCCCCAAAGGAAGGCTTTGGGTACAAGTGAACTCCCCAGGGGAGCCTTTACGCAGCCCCACATGCAACTGGACCCTCCGGGTTCGCTGTTTCCGAGCATCCCTAAACATAGCCCTAGCCGTCATCGGAGACAACAGAAAAATCAGGCCCCAGGAAATGCGTTGCGAGCCCCTTAGGACCATCCTAAAGTGCCCCCAAAGGAAGGCTTTGGATACAAGTGAACTCCCCAGGGGAGCCTTTACGCAGCCCCACATGCAACTGGACCCTCCGGGTTCGATTTTTCCGAGCAACCCTAAATATATCACTAGCCGGCATGGGAGAAGACTGAAAACCCGGGCCCCAGAAAACGCGTTGCAAGCCCCTTTGGACCATCCAAAAGTGTCACCAAAGGAAGGCTTTGGGTACAAGTGAACTCCCCAGGGGAGCCTTTACGCAGCCCCACATGCAACTGGACCCTCCGGGTTCGCTGTTCATGAGCAAACCTAAACGTATCCCTAGCCATCATCGGAGACGACTGAAAAATCAGGCCCCAGGAAATGCGTTGCGAGCCCTTTTCGCCCATCCCAAAGTGTCACCAAAGGAAGGCTTTGGGTACAAGTGAACTCCCCAGGGGAGCCTTTACGCAGCCCCACATGCAACTGGACCCTTTGGGTTCGATTTTTCCGAGCAACCCTAAATATATCCCTAGCCGGCATGGGAGAAGACTGAAAACCCGGGTACCCAAAAAACGTGTTTCAAGCCCCTTTGGACCATCCAAAAGTGCCCCCAAAGGAAGGCTTTGGGTACAAGAGAACTCCCCAGGGGAGCCTTTACGCAGCCCCACATGCAACTGGACCCTTCGGGTTCGCTGTTCCTGAGCAAACCTAAACATAGCCCTAGCCGGCATCAATGACGACTGAAAAATCAGGCCCCAGGAAATGCGTTCCGAGCCCTTTTCGCCCATCCAAAAGTGTCACCAAAGGAAGGCTTTGGGTACAAGTGAACTCCCCAGGGGAGCCTTTACACAGCCCCACATGCAACTGGACCCTCCGCGTTCGCTGTTTCCGAGCATCCCTAAACATAGCCCTAGCCGGCATCGAAGACGAATGAAAAATCAGGCCCCAGGAAATGCGTTGCGAGCCCTTTTCGCTCATCCAAAAGTGCCCCCAAAGGAAGGCTTTGGGTACAAGTGAACTCCCCAGGGGAGCCTTTACGCAGCCCCACATGCAACTGGACCCTCCGGGTTCGATTTTTCCGAGCAACCCTAAATATATCACTAGCCGGCATGGGAGAAGACTGAAAACCCAGGCCCCAGAAAACGCGTTGCAAGCCCCTTCTGACCATCCGAAAGTGTCACCAAAGGAAGGCTTTGGGTACAAGAGAACTCCCCAGGGGAGCCTTTACGCAGCCCCACATGCAACTGGACCCTCCGGGTTCGCTGTTCATGAGCAAACCTAAACGTAGCCCTAGCCGTCATCGGAGACGAGTGAAAAATCAGGCCCCAGGAAAAGCGTTGCGAGCCCTTTTCGCTCATCCAAAAGTGCCCCCAAAGGAAGGCTTTGGGTACAAGTGAACTCCCCAGGGGAGCCTTTACGCAGCCCCACATGCAACTGGACCCTCCGGGTTCGCTGTTTCCGAGCATCCCTAAATATAGCCCTAGCCGGCATCGAAGACGACTGAAAAATCAGGCCCCAGGAAATGCGTTGCGAGCCCTTTTCGTCCATCCAAAAGTGCCCCCAAAGGAAGGCTTTGGGTACAAGAGAACTCCCCAGGGGAGCCTTTACGCAGCCCCACATGCAACTGGACCCTCCGGGTTCGATTTTTCCGAGCAAATCTAAATATATCACTAGCCGGCATGGGAGAAGACTGAAAACCCGGGCCCCAGAAAGCGCGTTGCAAGCCCCTTTGGACCATCCAAAAGTATCACCATAGGAAGGCTTTGGGTACAAGTGAACTCCCCAGGGGGAGCCTTTACGCAGCCCCACATGCAACTGGACCCTCCGGGTTCGCGGTTCCTGAGCAAACCTAAAGGTAGCCCTAGCCGTCTTCGGAGACGACTGAAAAATCAGGCCCCAGGAAATGCGTTGCAAGCCCCTTTGGACCATCCAAAAGTGCCCGCAAAGGAAGGCTTTGGGTACAAGTGATCTCCCCAGGGGAGCCTTTACGCAGCCCCACATGCAACTGGACCCTCCGGGTTCGCTGTTTCCGAGCATCCCTAAACATAGCCCTAGCCGTCATCGGAGACGAGTGAAAAATCAGGCCCCAGGAAATGCGTTCCGAGGCCTTTTCGCCCATCAAAATGTGCCCCCAAAGGAAGACTTTGGGTACAAGAGAACTCCCCAGGGGAGCCTTTACGCAGCCCCACATGCAACTGGACCCTCCGGGTTCGATTTTTCCGAGCATCCCTAAACATAGCCCTAGACGGCATCGAAGACCACTGAAAAATCAGGCCCCAGGAAATGCGTTGCGAGCCCTTTTCGCCCATCCAAATGTGCCCCCAAAGGAAGGCTTTGGGTACAAGTGAACTCCCCAGGGGAGCCTTTACGCAGCCCCACATGCAACTGGACCCTCCGGGTTCGCTGTTTCCGAGCATCCCTAAACATAACCCTAGCCAACATCGATGACGACTGAAAAATCAGGCCCCAGGAAATGCGTTGCGAGCCCTTTTCGCCCATCCAAAAGTGCCCCCAAAGGAAGGCTTTGGGTACAAGTGAACTCCCCAGGGGAGCCTTTACGCAGCCCCACATGCAACTGGACCCTCCGGGTTCGATTTTTCCGAGCAACCCTAAATATATCACTAGCCGGCATGGGAGAAGACTGAAAACCCGGGCCCCAGAAAACGCGTTGCAAGCCCCTTTGGACCATCCAAAAGTATCACCAAAGGAAGGCTTCGGGTACAAGTGAACTCCCCAGGGGAGCCTTTACGCAGCCCCACATGCAACTGGACCCTCCGGGTTCGCTGTTTCCAAGCATCCCAAAACATAGTCCTAGCTGTCATCGGAGACGAGTGGAAAATCAGGCCCCAGGAAATGCGTTCCGAGCCCTTTCCGCCCATCCAAAAGTGCCCGCAAAGGAAGGCTTTGGGTACAAGAGAACTCCCTAGGGAGCCTTTACGCAGCCCCACATGCAACTGGACCCTTTGGGTTCGCTGTTTCCGAGCATCCCTAAACATAGCCCTAGCCGGCATCGAAGACGAATGAAAAATCAGGCCCCAGGAAATGCGTTGCGAGCCCTTTTCGTTCATCCAAAAGTGCCCCCAAAGGAAGGCTTTGGGTACAAGTGAACTCCCAGGGGAGCCTTTACGCAGCCCCACATGCAACTGGACCCTCCGGGTTCGCTGTTTCCGAGCATCCCTAAACATAGCCCTAGCCGGCATCGGAGACAACAGAAAAATCAGGCCCCAGGCAATGCGTTGCGAGCCCCTTAGGACCATCCTAAAGTGCCCCCAAAGGAAGGCTTTGGATACAAGTGAACTCCCCAGGGGAGCCTTTACGCAGCCCCACATGCAACTGGACCCTCCGGGTTCGATTTTCCGAGCAACCCTAAATATATCACTAGCCGGCATGGGAGAAGACTGAAAACCCGGGCCCCAGAAAACGCGTTGCAAGCCCCTTTGGACCATCCAAAAGTGTCACCAAAGGAAGGCTTTGGGTACAAGTGAACTCCCCAGGGGAGCCTTTACGCAGCCCCACATGCAACTGGACCCTCCGCGTTCGCTGTTTCCCAGCATCCCTAAACATAGCCCTAGCCGGCATCGAAGACAAGTGAAAAATCAGGCCCCAGGAAATGCGTTGCGAGCCCCTTCGGACCATCCAAAAGTGCCCACAAAGGAAGGCTTTGGGTACAAGAGAACTCCCCAGGGGAGCCTTTACGCAGCCCCACATGCAACTGGACCCTCCGGGTTCGATTTTTCCGAGCAAATCTAAATATATCACTAGCCGGCATGGGAGAAGACTGAAAACCCGGGCCCCAGAAAGCGCGTTGCAAGCCCCTTTGGACCATCCAAAAGTATCACCATAGGAAGGCTTTGGGTACAAGTGAACTCCCCAGGGGAGCCTTTACGCAGCCCCACATGCAACTGGACCCTCCGGGTTCGCGGTTCCTGAGCAAACCTAAAGGTAGCCCTAGCCGTCTTCGGAGACGACTGAAAAATCAGGCCCCAGGAAATGCGTTGCAAGCCCCTTTGGACCATCCAAAAGTGCCCGCAAAGGAAGGCTTTGGGTACAAGTGATCTCCCCAGGGGAGCCTTTACACAGCCCCACATGCAACTGGACCATCCGGGTTCGCTGTTTCCGAGCATCCCTAAACATAGCCCTAGCCGTCATCGGAGACGAGTGAAAAATCAGGCCCCAGGAAATGCGTTCCGAGGCCTTTTCGCCCATCCAAATGTGCCCCCAAAGGAAGACTTTGGGTACAAGAGAACTCCCCAGGGGAGCCTTTACGCAGCCCCACATGCAACTGGACCCTCCGGGTTCGATTTTTCCGAGCAACCCTAAATATATCACTAGCCGGCATGGGAGAAGACTGAAAACCCGGGCCCCAGAAAACGCGTTGCAAGCCCCTTTGGACCATCCAAAAGTGTCACCAAAGGAAGGCTTTGGGTACAAGTGAACTCCCCAGGGGAGCCTTTACGCAGCCCCACATGCAACTGGACCCTCCGCGTTCGCTGTTTCCCAGCATCCCTAAACATAGCCCTAGCCGGCATCGAAGACAAGTGAAAAATCAGGCCCCAGGAAATGCGTTGCGAGCCCCTTCGGACCATCCAAAAGTGCCCCCAAAGGAAGGCTTTGGGTACAAGAGAACTCCCAGGGGAGCCTTTACGCAGCCCCACATGCAACTGGACCCTCCGGGTTCGATTTTTCCGAGCAAATCTAAATATATCACTAGCCGGCATGGGAGAAGACTGAAAACCCGGGCCCCAGAAAGCGCGTTGCAAGCCCCTTTGGACCATCCAAAAGTATCACCATAGGAAGGCTTTGGGTACAAGTGAACTCCCCAGGGGAGCCTTTACGCAGCCCCACATGCAACTGGACCCTCCGGGTTCGCGGGTTCCTGAGCAAACCTAAAGGTAGCCCTAGCCGTCATCGGAGACGACTGAAAAATCAGGCCCCAGGAAATGCGTTGCAAGCCCCTTTGGACCATCCAAAAGTGCCCGCAAAGGAAGGCTTTGGGTACAAGTGATCTCCCAAGGGAGCCTTTACACAGCCCCACATGCAACTGGACCATCCGCGTTCGCTGTTTCCCAGCATCCCTAAACATAGCCCTAGCCGGCATCGAAGACAAGTGAAAAATCAGGCCCCAGGAAATGCGTTCCGAGGCCTTTTCGCCCATCAAAATGTGCCCCCAAAGGAAGACTTTGGGTACAAGAGAACTCCCCAGGGGAGCCTTTACGCAGCCCCACATGCAACTGGACCCTCCGGGTTCGATTTTTCCGAGCATCCCTAAACATATCCCTAGACGGCATCGAAGACCACTGAAAAATCAGGCCCCAGGAAATGCGTTGCGAGCCCTTTTCGCCCATCCAAAAGTGCCCCCAAAGGAAGGCTTTGGGTACAAGTGAACTCCCCAGGGGAGCCTTTACGCAGCCCCACATGCAACTGGACCCTCCGGGTTCGCTGTTCCCGAGCATCCCTAAACATAGCCCTAGCCAACATCGATGACGACTGAAAAATCAGGCCCCAGGAAATGCGTTGCGAGCCCTTTTCGCCCATCCAAAAGTGCCCCCAAAGAAGGGTTTGGGTACAAGTGAACTCCCCAGGGGAGCCTTTACGCAGCCCCACATGCAACTGGACCCTTCGGGTTCGATTTTTCCGAGCAACCCTAAATATATCACTAGCCGGCATGGGAGAAGACTGAAAACCCGGGCCCCAGAAAACGCGTTGCAAGCCCTTTGGACCATCCAAAAGTATCACCAAAGGAAGGCTTTGGGTACAAGTGAACTCCCAGGGGAGCCTTTACGCAGCCCCACATGCAACTGGACCCTTCGGGTTCGCTGTTTCCGAGCATCCCTAAACATAGCCCTAGCCGGCATCGAAGACGAATGAAAAATCAGGCCCCAGGAAATGCGTTGCGAGCCCTTTTCGCTCATCCAAAAGTGCCCCCCAAAGGAAGGCTTTGGGTACAAGTGAACTCCCCAGGGGAGCCTTTACGCAGCCCCACATGCAACTGGGACCCTCCGGGTTCGCTGTTTCCGAGCATCCCTAAACATAGCCCTAGCCGTCATCGGAGACAACAGAAAAATAAGGCCCCAGGCAATGCGTTGCGAGCCCCTTAGGACCATCCTAAAGTGCCCCCAAAGGAAGGCTTTGGATACAAGTGAACTCCCCAGGGGAGCCTTTACGCAGCCCCACATGCAACTGGACCCTCCGGGTTCGATTTTTCCGAGCAACCCTAAATATATCACTAGCCGGCATGGGAGAAGACTGAAAACCCGGGCCCCAGAAAACGCGTTGCAAGCCCCTTTGGACCATCCAAAAGTGTCACCAAAGGAAGGCTTTGGGTACAAGTGAACTCCCCAGGGGAGCCTTTACGCAGCCCCACATGCAACTGGACCCTCCGCGTTCGCTGTTTCCCAGCATCCCTAAACATAGCCCTAGCCGGCATCGAAGACAAGTGAAAAATCAGGCCCCAGGAAATGCGTTGCGAGCCCCTTCGGACCATCCAAAAGTGCCCCCAAAGGAAGGCTTTGGGTACAAGAGAACTCCCCAGGGGAGCCTTTACGCAGCCCCACATGCAACTGGACCCTTCGGGTTCGCTGTTCCTGAGCAAACCTAAACATAGCCCTAGCCGGCATCAATGACGACTGAAAAATCAGGCCCCAGGAAATGCGTTCCGAGCCCTTTTCGCCCATCCAAAAGTGCCCCCAAAGGAAGGCTTTGGGTACAAGTGAACTCCCCAGGGGAGCCTTTACGCAGCCCCACATGCAACTGGACCCTCCGGGTTCGCTGTTTCCGAGCATCCCTAAACATAGCCCTAGCCGGCATCGAAGACGAATGAAAAATCAGGCCCCAGGAAATGCGTTGCGAGCCCTTTTCGCTCATCCAAAAGTGCCCCCAAAGGAAGGCTTTGGGTACAAGTGAACTCCCCAGGGGAGCCTTTACGCAGCCCCACATGCAACTGGACCCTCCGGGTTC